>NW_019174258.1:7921815-8246815 GCF_002260705.1 Seriola dumerili | reverse complement strand
GCGTTAGCTTACATTCCAGCTATTGATGAATGCCGCTGCTGAGTTTTTGTTTACAGTACACATGCAGAATTTGAGATAGGGTAGCTGCTTCCAGAGACTATACTTACATGAAAGGTTAGAGATTTATTGTCAATTTGGGCGGCGGCTTCAGTGTTTTTCTTTCGCTGATAAGTCTACAAACATCTTGAGGGAGACAGGTTAAATGTTTAAAAAAGAAAGTAGATGGATAAATAAACATCCCAGCCTTGCTTTGCTGATCTGTGACTAACTGGATAGCCATTAAGGTTTAAAAATCCCAGAGTGTGAAACAGACTGGAACACATTGAGCTTCAGCTCAGCAGAATAGATTTTCATTTCCTTAATCAACTTCCTTATTCATCCTTTTTTTTTCCAAGGAATTAATATAGATCAGTGTTAATGGGAGCCAAATACGTGAGTGGCAGCATGCGGGGAGCAGGCTCAGTGGAGGAGAGCAGGCTTTTCTCCTTCACCAGGAGCAGCATCTGTTGCTCCCCTGCTCCAACACTATTTACAGATAGCTGCCATTATTTACGCCTGATGAGATTCTATCCAATTTGCCAATCCACACTGTTCACAGAGACGCGGACAACACGAGCGCTTAACAAGGAAGTATCACAGCGAGGCTTGTCGGTCGGCGCATACGGTTTTTTCCAATTCAGCATCGGCTGAAACAAATATGAATATGGTTTGTTGCTACGTAACAAACACAAAAGAGGGATTAATATTTATTTTGGTGAAAGGAAAGGGTGGTGCACAGACAGACAGACGGACTGACAGACAGCAGGACGGGTACAAACACACACCTGTGCGCTTTACACGGGATCCGCTGGTAATCATTAACATGCCACGTCTGACAAGTTAAATAACCTTGGGTGGGTATAACGAAAAGACACGCCCCGCGTCATCCGTTGCCTGGTCACCATTCAGCATTCAGGAGACGCAAGCTAACTGAAGCGCCCCAGTAAAGAGACAATATGTATACTGAGATAAGGATTACACAAAGCTCTTAGGATAAAATTCTCTCCTCACTATGTAAGAGCCCCCCCCCCTTCACAGAGCCACCAGAGCCACATATTATGTACACCTCTGCCTAACTACTGTGCCTAAACCTCAGATGAATCCTTGGAAAGTTTGATGTGCCAGCTTTCAGCTCCAGGCTAGGTGGGTGAGTGTTATTTTTCAAGTGAAATAATGCACTCTGAATATTCTGTGCAAGTGACTTTTTTTGTGGATTTTGGAAATCATATTCTCTCTCTGACTTCAGGGACTTCACAGAAAGAGGATTTATTTATTTCTGTGTTTGTGTGTGTGTGTGTGTGTGTGTGTGTGTGTGTGTGTGGTTGTGTGCATGTGGATCTATGATGGTGTGTGCAAAAAGACAGGAACCAAGAAAGAAATGACAAAACACACTGCTGAGAGAGGAAGTGACAACAAAACAAAAGAACAAGAAAAGACCAAGACGGAGAAGGAGAGAGTGACAAAGGCGATGCAAATAAAATGAGGTGACAGAGAGAAAGAGAGAAACATAACAAAAACGAGGTATGTCGAAAGTAAAATAATAGAGGAAAAGAGGAAAAAATGAGGAGTAGGGAGGTCACACAGTACCTGACGAAAAGAGAGAAACTTTAAGGGGGACTGGCTGAGGCAACAAAAACGATCTCTCTATGATTGCGGTTCTCTTTGCAAATAACATATAGTGTCAGTTTTAGTCTGCTCCAAGCACCAGATGGATGGTTTCTTCACATAAGGACAATTCAGATGCCAGAAGAAGAAAAAAAGATACTAAATTGTCAACTGTAAATAAATAAGTTGACTTTTCAAACACTCTAAACTGTCATATGGCAACCCATCAGACTGCACGGAGATTAAAACAAAACAAAAATTTGGCTTTTTGAGGGAGACGTGTGGATGTATACTGCAGCAAAGAGATGTCAACAAAATCTTCCCCTAAGGTTACACCTACACTTAATTACATCTAATACAGTTGTACCTTTGTACCGCAGCATCTAGACTTTGCTGCCAGTGGCTGGGAGAAGTCTGCAGCTGCGGTGACGGGTCGTTCAACACCCGGCTCATCGCGACTAAAGATGGGAGGGATGAGGATTGCGGTATTGACTCACGTTGTCCCAGGTGTGCACACAACTAATTGATCCCTCACGGAAGTACATCCACAAACACGCACAAATGGACGGATAAGTGTTAACGCTGCTGTGTTTTGGTTTTTTTTTTCTACTTTGTGCAGACAAAAGGAAAGTTGTATAAAGTTACATACTGTATTCCTTTTCTGCATTTTCACCCTGCCTGTCACCGTCTACTCTGCCCGTCACTGCAACAGGAACCAACAGGACAAAGCACACACTCAAACACACACTGCACATGGCTCCCCTTTTACCAGAGGATAACCCTGTGATGTTATACCCTTGCAGGGTGCAGCATCTATAAGCTCATTTTTTTGTCTATTGAAGAAAAGCGTTCCACTCTGGTAGATTACGGTCAGGGGCGATTAAGATCTTTGCCTCACTGAAGCAAGGAAAAAGGAAAGAAGGGACGTGCTCTCTGTGTAACTTGAAAAAAAAAAAAGAAAAAAAAAAAAAGAAGACAGAGGAGATAAAACAGATGAAATCCTTCCTTCACTCCAGAGCCCCAGGCTGCTCAGTGGGCGTGGCGATCCCAATGCATGAGCAGCATCATTGGCTTCTCTCGCTTTGAATGTCTCTGTCTTTCTCCTTGTCTCTCTTTTGTAACTCTCTCCCAACTGAATCTCCTTTTCTCTTTTCTCACCTTACTGCTCTCAAAGAGCAAAAGTGGGAAAAAAAATAAATATCGCTTGTGTGTCTTGTGTGTCTTCACTCTCATCATTCTACATACAGTATTAGCCGTACATGGTGGGACCAAATGCTGCATTTTATGATGTTGTATTGTTGAATTTCTGGAAGTCTAATATGAGCTCAGCCTGCTGTTGCACTTATTGTTAGTCAGTCTGGGTAGGTGGTTGAGCAATATGAATAAATCTGCAACTCTCTACCTAAACAATGGATCAGTTTCCAAAACTGGAATAAATGATACTGTCAAAGAACACAGTAGGATTACATCATCCCTTTCTGGGAACAAAACTGATGCACAATTGATAAAAAAAACAGAATGAAATACACCTTAAAAAGTAAATAAATAGACATCTAATGATAAGAGTAAGTAAATGTACGTATCCTGATCAATGACTGCCAGTTTTTTAGCCAAACATTGAGAGAATAAAAACATCTCTTTGCTGCTTTCATTGATCCAGAACTGTTCAGACCCTGCTGCAGCTGCAATGATTTAAGTTATCTGACGACTGAATGTCAATTATTTAAAGTCGCAAGCCTCATCAAGTGATGGAATCAGCTGCTTTGCTGTCACAGCAAATTCCTCATCATCCTGTAGGGGGCTGCTGAAATTTTCAAATCAAGAGGCAAAGCTGATTTTCAGCCCTTCCTAAAAGCCCATCATCTCTGTTTTGAATTGCAATGAGTTCTTCAAGTCCCATGATGCTTTAATCCCTGCCCTGTGATTTTTTTTTTTTTTTTGTGTGTGTTAAGTTGATTCAAGTGATGAAATGTGTCACTCAAAAAACCTAACTTTGACCATAAATACTCTACCTCATACAGCATGAGCAATAGAAATGGCTGCTTTGATGTGGTGCCCTGTTTTTGGTGCTCAATAATTATGATGGAAAGCCAAAACCATTTTAAGCTAAGCTGCCTAATGTCATTATGGGTGAGGAAATCATTGTCTTCTGCTGACATGTCACTGGTAGAGGAGTCGATGCTGTGAAGTACAAATGAAGTTTATAATTTGCCATAGCAGAGTCCACTGTCCTTTGAACTCTACCCACTATTGTAGGAGCACTGTCTGTTACCATTATTTTGATTTATTCCAAGTCCAATCCTCTCTCCATGAAAAATGAAGCAATTTGACTTCTGTTTCACTTCTATCCCGTCGACCTCTCTCTGTGTCTTCCTCACTAAAGTTAAAAACATTACGCCATGTTAAGTGTCATGGGCTCTGTAGATTATTACAGTCCAGCATCCATATGTTTAAAAAGTTAAAATCTACTGCTGAGTCCTCTTTCTCAAAGCCCCATTGCTTTACTGCTGGCCTACATAGAGAGGCAGGGTTTTGGTGAGCATTACATCTTCCAGGCACGTTCTCGAGGAGAGCGAGAGATGGCAAGATAAAAGGTCTTTTTGTGACTCCCACCCTCTGCCTGCCTCTCATGCCCACACTGCAAAAAAAGAGAAAAGAAATAATCATATTAACTATTCAATTTAACTGGGGTTTGGTGTTAAAAAAAAAAAAATCCCTGGTTATTTTCCCACTGAGCGTGTTTCAATTGTTTACCAATTAGTTTAATTTCATTGTAAAGACTTCCAAGAGCTCATACTGTTACATATTGAAATGTGCCAGGATAATGTCAGCTTATTCAGAAAATAGAAGTTGGATTGCATCAAGATCGTGTTGCAACAATGGTAGTTTTCCCCCTGATTTTAAGGAAAATAAGATTCATAGAGCAATGGAAGATTAGATGACTTGTAAAAAATATTCATTTTTCAGTGTTTAATCTGCTTGTCTCTGGTGCCTGCTCTCCCTTTGCTCCGCTCTCTCAACCCCGAGCAGGGAATCGGCCATATGGCAAAGCATCCCCTTACTCCTGCGCGCTCTCCACCCCACCTCCCATCTCCATTCTTCTTCCACAACACACACCCTCATGCATACAGGAAAAGAGTGAACCGCAGGGATGCTATGGGTCCCGGTACAACAGGGCATTGCAGGGTGGGTGACCAGAGCAGATGTCTCTCCCTTTCCCTCTGTCTCTCTCTTACACACAACCCTCTCGGCGGTGTGCGGTGTCAACCCATGCCAGGGCACTAGTCCGGGCACCGTGGCGCTCCACATTGTCTAAAAATGTATTCATACATAAGTTGTCTGTGGAGATAAAGCATCTCTGTGGTGTCGGCAGGACGGGGTCAGAGTTGGCTGGTAACGAGGAGCGGCAGCACAAGCACAGGGCAGACAATAAATCTTTCCTGTGTGCCAGCAGACCCGCGGACCTACAACTCACTGAATGCTTTGTTTTTTAAATGAGCTGAGTTGACCTTAGTGGTGCATTAATGCACATTTCAGATGCAAAGACATTCTCGCCAGCACAAAAAAAAAAAGTAAAAAAAAAAAATAAAAAAAAAAATGCTGCTCCTGGCTGTATAGAGGGGAGAAAAGGAGAGAGAGGAGAGAGCGAGAGAGAGTTTACTGTTATGACTGCTCACCTTTTTACCCTGGCTGCAGAATTAATTTCAGCATTTGAATGGTAACGCTGATGTTTGGCTGAAAGATACTGCCAGTGCAATGATCCTCAATAAAGAGCTATGAGTGCTTTACATGGGAGGAGACATTTGCCATTTGCAGTGGGAGGCCCATCGGATCACTAGCTGAGGGCTTAGAGAGAAAAAAAAAACACTGGGGCTTTTATAGGAAGCTGATAGAATAGCCTCTGCACATAAAAGCTCTGTCATACTAGAAAGAAAAAAAAAAACACTATTCTCTGTACTCAGATTATGGGTTGTTTATGCTCCATTTGGAATTCAAATGGTATTTCACACTGACAAAGAAACAAAGCTGTGGAGATAAAGGCAGCTGGTGTGAGAGTTGTCATAGTGGCAGTGATGTTGCAGGTCCAGCCGTCATGGGCAGATGGCTGCTGTACAGAAAAGCCAGCGTGAGTGCCCGGCACAGCGCCGCCTTCAGGCATAGTGCTTCATGCAGTTCCCTTGTTGAAGTAGACCCAGACTGGGAAAATATTGGCCGGAATGAGCCAAGCTGTCGATTTTTATCATTAACAGCTTATGATTGACAGTGCTGTAATTTTCTCAACCATGCCGCCTCTACCCCAACACCGCCCACCGCTCATCTTGGCCACCTTTGAGACAAATGTCCATCCTCTGATCAGCCGTGCTTGCACAGCCTCATCAGGCGCTCTCTGGAAAGGCCGGCAGCTCGTATAGCTCAGAACATTATGCCAAGATGAAACGAGGGATGAAGGGGATACCAAAGGAGCACTAGCTGGGGCCAGATTAGCCATTATTTGCCACACAAACCCTCATGACGCGAGACCAAGGTCGGACAAGCAGGCAGGCACAGCTGGGCGCAAATACTGAGGCATCCCAGCGGCAAATGGCCAGCCTTTGATCAGGCGTGTCATTTCTGCCACGAAGGTGACCCGCGCGATCAGACCACGTCGACTAGCCAGTGCCTGCGGCTGTGGCAATGAGTGATGACTAACATTCATACTCTCGAGGCACCCTCCCAAGTAAAACTGGAAGATGTCTTTATTTTGCGGCCATGTCAGGCTCATAACATGAGTTCATGCTCTGAGAGAGATCTTCTGTTTTTGTTTCTTAGCAAAGCTTGAGCTGTCCATCTGCCCCCATTCCATGCCCTAACCTCTGCTTTATGAGGGCTTATCACAGAGACAGACAGAAACAAACTGAGAGGCAGACTGAGCCGAGAGGGGGAGGGGCCCAGCAGACAAAGCAAAGCAGCAGTGCCAGCCTCACTAACGGTGCCCCCTGCAGTAGAATTGCAAGAATCCCATGATCCCATGTGCCACAGTCCCCTCTCCTCCTCAGTCTCCACTTCTTTCCCTTTTCAACTATAGGAAGACAGAGTGACACTCAAGTTAATTAAGATTTTAATCCAGGGTGAGCGTGTCAGTGGAGTACCACACAACGAAGGCAAACTCAGGCCTATCAAGACGGGTCTGAAAAAGTAAAAGGAGATTTGGATGTGCGCCATACAACATGACAATATTTGCCCGCCATCCAGGGGTCAGACAGAGTCAGTCACTTTGTAGCGTGATCAAAAGTGTTTGACATCTACGTCCATTTTGCCAGGCTAGCGGCTCAGTTCAATGCCATCTAGAGCTGAAATGATGAGTTCATTTCCAAACACAAAATGCATAATCAAAAGCCATTTCTGATGTTGTAAACATGAGGAAACAAATTACCAACGATGGTAGGGGAGCGACAATCCATGACTGACTAGAGGAAAAGGGGGATGAAATTGACTTGGAGACATTTGAATGCCTCTACTTCTTAAAAATTCTCTCGCAACTCGACTTCAAAATAGGACAGCTTGCTACAGTTGACGTGTTTGGAGATGAAATATGAGCTCGCACAAAGGCTGATTCATTCCTCATGTTTTTCCACTTAGTTCCGAATCAGATTTGAGGACCTTTCTCTATCAATGTGCCCCCGGGTTCACTATAGCCAAGAGTAAGACCTTCTGGGAAATGTAGTTGGAGTGAAAATGCGAGCAAACCATCCCACTGGCCTGATATCAGATCAGGCAGCAGGCTGCAGGAGAGGCAGGGGCCTATCCCATATTAGGAGGGTTCACCTACGTGGCAGGGTGTGTATGGTGGAATAAGTGGGACAACTCCCAGCAGGCTGAGAGAGCACTGGCCAATAAATGATAAAAGAGCAGAACTAGTCCCTACGCTGCCTTATTGAAGTTTACCTTTGTACATTTACACTGAATCCCAATTTGCCCCCCCCCCTGCATTTTTAACTCATACCATATCTCCCATCCCGAAGTCTGGGGACCGTCAGACACATCCAGTCCTGTTCTACCTGACTGGCCTTTGTCACAGTGAAGATAAAGGAGATCAAACTGAGCTGCAGGATAACTACACCTATCCAGTGGCTGTTGTTGATAACAAAACTACTGTATTTCCCTGCAGACACAGAAGTATTTTTTAGATACTGAATGAAAAAACCAAATACTTGGTGAAAAGTATCTGATACAGGTACACATTTTCAAAACATATGAAAAGAGAGAGGTGAAAAAAACCCATGTCCTAGTTCCCCCTTTGGAGCGCAGTTTGAGGTAGAGCCCCCTAAAAGCTGCTGAACAGGCCCTTAACCAAAGATTAAAGGAAGCAGATCCTCTTTAATTCCGGTAGATGGCCTAATTTTCCTGTGAGAGACATAGCATTCCTATGTTACTCATAGGAAGATGTTTGCTTCTTGCCTCTTGAATACCAGCCACTTCAATGTTTAATTATACTTTATCAAACAATTCATTCCTCCTTGACTTGTCCACTGACGGGTGTGATCAGCCATGTGATGGGGCGACCCCGTCTCCAAGAAATTACGTTTCTAATGTGCAACAGCAAATACAATTTGTAGGAAACGTAATCACTGGCTGGATTATGTTCAGCAACATATTCAGCAGCGTAGTTTTTGAATGAATGAAGTGCTATATTTATTAACTGCAGCAGCAGTTGGTTGGGTTTACGCAACAAAAGCGCTTTGGTTAAGGGTAGATAAATGCAAATATGTTATATCTGTATTACAACAGATCACAGTCTTTCCATAACCTTAACCAAATGCTGTGAGTGCCGCAAAGTAACCATAAAATGTTTATTAATATTGTAGTCACTACAAGTGGAGCTTGTACCGCAATATCAGATACAACACAATTTTTGCCTGTGAACATTTCACTGATGCGTTCAGTATCAACGTATTTGCAACTTGCCAAATTAACAACATCTCATTTTACAGCAATAGAAAATAATGATTTGGAGACAGTGTTACGGTGCAGTATCTGGATTCAAATGGATGTTAGTGACAGGACAAACCAAAATAGATTTACATTACATACTCTAATATACCTTTCATCAAAGTATCACTTCTGACCAAGATGAACTAAACATGCATTCCTTCCTGTTTTTTTCATGATATGACTAACCTATGGAGATAACTGCAATCCTGTAGTCACAATATCGCAATATTCTGTAATAAAGCAAAGAACAAGATTGCAGAAACAGTCTTAGCTCTGCTCAAATATCCAGGCAATCAAACAAACATTTAACATTAATAAGCAAGCTAATATTACATAATTCAGTGCAATGGGATAGTTACTTTCAATTTATGATGATGTTTGTATCCTTCATCCGTCCAAAGAGTAGTCCATATACCCTGTAAATCAGTTTAGTGTTTTTGACTTTAGAAAGGAGGACATGCAAGATGTTTTTAAATGTGCTGTTGAACATGTAAAATGGACAACTCAGAGCAAATGTCAGTACATATTCCCTCTTCTTCCTTAGACCTGAACAGACATAAGCCTAATAATACTCTGACCCACTCGGCTGACCCGAAAAACTCTAATCATATTTGCACTGATTCCCAAACATAAGCACTTTAACTTTACTCAAATATGCAAATATGACTTCATACCATTGCCTACAAGACAAACTCTTGGTGATGTGTTTTTGCTTTTCCAGCCAGCTCAATACCTTTCCACTTAATATGCTGCCAAGTTAATCAACGCTGGTTGAAATCCGAGAGATCACAGGCACTTTAGCTGCTGACGCGCCTGGCGTTCCTCAAAGGCAACGGCTGATGGATCTCCTGTGTTCATTATGGAGAGAAAGGGTTCTCTTTAATCAGCCTGGGAGTCACTTATCATAAGGACGCTCTGCCACACGCACATGCATGCACATGCGCACACACACAGAAACGCACACTTTCCCGCACAGAAATACACACATGAACAAACCTTCACCGCAATACACACACACATACAGTAGGTCATCGAGACACTTCCACCCAGGCATACAAAGGAGGCAAAGTGGCCAGATATGATCACAGAGTATAAATGTTCAGATACAGAATATGTATCACACACTGTCATGCATAATCACACTAATGCCAACCAGCAATGCAAAGCAGACCAAGAAGATACACAGTAGGGCCCAAAAGTCTGAGACCACGAGCGGGAAAGTGGTCTCAGACTTTTGGACCCCACTGTATGTGGACAGATCTTACAGAACCTAATATGGACAGGCTTAATTACACTGTGTACACACTGTACACGTACACATACACATACATGCAGTCACACACACACACACACACACACACACAGACGGCTGTAAGTGCTGCAAGTTAGCTGCTATACCCGGTTTCAATGTGACAGGCTGAGAGAATGTGATCTTGTGACAGACCATGTTTAAGACTGAATAAATATTTGAGGTTTTGTGTTCAAATGCTTGTCAGGGGGATGTAGGTAAATATATGCGTCTGTATATTTGGGTCTGTACTGTGTCACTGTGTGTAAGTGTGTGTCTGTTTAAGTGACTGCGCGGGTGTTTGCGGTGTGTATGTGTGTATGTGTGTGTGTGTGTATGCCAATCTCTTTGGCTTGTGGACAGGCGTACACTGATTTAATCACTCCCCAGGCAGAGTGTGGGGGAGGCAGAGGAGGCTGTGAGGCAGATAGGAACAGACAAACGCGACAAGGCGAAAGAAAGAGAGAGCATGCTCGCCCCGCGGGCCAGCTCGGCTGCACAATAAATACAGCCTTGTACACATACTACACTAAAGTTACACCTACATGGACACGTAAATACATACATTTATGTGTGCACTTTAGCCTTTCATATAGACCGTAGATGAACATTAAAGCACAAAAGCCGCGTGCATCCGCGTGCGCATGTGGTTGCATTTGTTTGGTGCTCACGGACGCCAATGCATGTCTTTGTGTGTACGTGTGCGGTTTATTACATGTAACCTTGCCTTTGCGAGTGCGCATGTGTGTGTGTGTTTGTTCGGATTGCACGCACTGTATACATTTAGTCGCAGCCAGAGGTCACTAATGGAGAACAGGGTGGTAATGGGCCTGGCAGTTCAGATTGTTCTGTAATCTCATCATGCTTAACTCAATAAGGTAAAGGTCAGTCTGTCTCCCCCTACCCTGCCCCTGCTCCCCCCAACAGACACCCTGTCCCTGCTTTGACCTGCTGAAAGATAGAAGCATGGCACTGCAACCTCAGGGCATCTACACTTATACAGTTACAAACTCCCTTCGAAGCTTTGTCCCTTTCTCCCGGTGTTAAAGCGGCACAAGCTGGCAGTTTAAATGCAGCACAGAGTGGCAACAACAGGTAGATGCAATTTGATACTGTTCAAACAGTAGGCCCGCACTGCAAACAGCACAGCACACTGATGTCATTTTTTACAAAAGGATTATATTCCATACAACAGCAAAGGGACAAAGGAAAATATCTGATGTTGGTGAGTTTAGTTTTCTTTCTTTTGGCATTGACACTTATTTCAGGGTGACCAGTTGCTCTCATCTGTTTCAATCCCACTTTGTAATTTAGACTAATAAATCAGGCTTATTATTACATTAACATAACTTGATCTACCGCAGCTGTAAGTAAGTTCTTATTGGTCCACAGTATGTATTGCAAATCTTTGACAAACCTTTATATGAATCTGTTTTGTTGTTTTTTTTTGTCTTGCTTGAATGATCTGTTCATTGATGCAGATTTCGCAAAGGCCGTTTTGGTTTGCCTTTTTGTAACTACTAAATTTGTGCTTTTAAACCACATATTTTTTGCACTCTAAATTTGTGGTTTAAAGATGTAGACAATAGTGAAGAACTTGTTCTGAGAACTTTTCAATCAGAAATGCCAAGACACTGTTTCTGTGCCTTCCCTGTTCTGTTCTCCACCCCCTCCCACACACATCCCTCTTTCCAAAACTGCCTTAAAAAAAAAAAAAAAAAAAAGGAATTCTACTAAAAGTAAACAGTTAGGCTAGCACGTTTGATTCACACGACACAGATTTGATCACAATATCAATGAAAATAGTTTATTCTTTCTTCTTCTCTCACCGTCTTCCTCTCTCTCTCATAGCAGTGAGTGGGTTGGAACCACAGTTTGACAGAATCAGACCATGTGATCAGTCAGAGCCGTGACAATGAGGACCGACGGGTAAAAGACTTCACACACACACACAAACACACACACACACACATAGTGGAAACCTGCAACTAACAGCAGTAATTAATTCAGAACTTTATGTAATACACACATACACACACCACAACATGGCTAACAACAGGAGTAACTGGGAGGTAACAGCTGTAAAAAAAATGTCATTTTCCTCAGGAGTCATCACTCTGAGTTGCGGGTGTCTGACATAGCAGGCGTGCAGGAGGGGGGAGGGAGCTTAAAGAGTGACCTGGGAGTCTCCCAGTGAAATGCCTCTAATCAGCCCCGGGGGATAACATCCTCTCTGGGCTCTGGCTGAGCTGGGAGCCGGGGGCAGGCGCATGGCAAGTCTGACAGACTCTCTTCCCAGAGATCAATACCTAGACTCTTTTTAAAGTGTGACATGTTGAGAGGCAGACAAGGAATTCTACTTCTGAATTCCCAGGGAGGAGAGTTTTTTTTATTTTTTTTATGTGATTTTCTGGTGAAATTGCTTGACATATACCAGGTGTGTGAACATCAGTATGTGGTTTTGGGTATTGTGTTGCTTTGGATTACATCAGCCTTATCTTCATTAGGCAGTGTGAATGGGAGGGACTGTGTCTGTTCAATATGTGCACAGCTAATGTGACTGGTGGGCCATTACCAGAGTGGAATATTCATCAAACCAGTGTAATACTTTAAAACACACTGTGACACTTGTGTTTATATATTTCAGAGCATTATTAAGTGCTAACGATAACTGTATGAATTGTCCCTTCATCATGAGTTTCCTATACAGATAAGTAACATTTCAAACACTTTATTTTACACTTTTACTTTTCAAATGTCCAACTGTTCAAAATTCTCCATTTTTTAAGTAGCTGCTCTTAACCTCTCCCTGCTGCCTACTTGAAATTCATTCAATGGATCGCTTCGACTTCAAGTGTGTTTTTTTTTTTTTTTTTTTTTTTTTTGTTATTTTGTTGAGTTTTGGCCACACCGTCTGTGATAAGTGGTCAGCGCTTTGGTGTTTTGCACTTCACTTCCCTATGATCACATGGAAATAGTGTTGGCAGTACTTTGACGTCACACGACTGACAGCAGTTCCCAGAATCCCAAACAAACAAGAACAGGCTGTCCTACTGAGACTAGTGAAACAGCTACAAATAACAGAACAACAGAATTTCAGCCAATGCCTCAGAGCGACCGTGTCTACAGAGACAGGTATTATCTGCATTATATGCATTTATCCAAAACAACTGAATGATTGTTGAGGTACGTTCCTACTGCAAATCTGCAATCAGTGTTGACTGCAACTATTGCACTGTGCTAATTCACAACAGTGAAACCAAACGGTTCAAAAGCAACACTTGCGTCCCCTCTGCTGTTCTTCAATTCGGAATACGCCTAGTCTTCATCTTATAAGAGTAACTGATGTTTGCCCAAGTTTTGGCTCAGAGAAGCTGGTATTTTGTTTTGCATACTTGCTCGCTTTTCTGATACTTCTGTTTATATAAACTGTATACAGTATACTGTATCTCTATTTGAAGGCTGTAGGTACTGTATTTTGTTTGTTGAGACATGGTGGTCTGCTGCTCATGCCACTTAGCAGTTCATCTTATGTTTTTCCAAATGAAGCACTCTCGCTGCCTCTGTAGCTGTGAACCATATAAGCTCCTGCGTGGCAGAGGGGTTTTACTGTTGAAGTGCTAACTGGGTGTTTGGAATAGCAAATGTAAGCTTTCATGAACTCATACACTATGTTCCATTGCTAGTGTATGTATTAATTACAGTAAAAAAAAAAAAAAGTAGAGGTGTTTTTGATTTTTCATTTAATGTGAAAAAAGTAGACCTTAAGTCCAGTATTTGAAATATCCTTACCGTTCAATGCTGTGGTATTAAAAAGGCAAATATAGTACGTGGTGATTTATCAGCCAAATAAAATTTCCTGCGGATTTGTTTTCATTCTGACAATCATATTTATTGTCTTAGGAGCCAAACAAACAACACCCATCTGGTTCCCCACTAGGCAAACTGTAAAAAAAAAAAAAAAAAAAAAAAAAAAAAAAAAGTCTTTGCCAATACTACCTGATCCAAACCTGCTTGTTCCTCTGCATAACTATCTCTGCCATCCATCCCATCTGACATCTGGCACCGGCTGACTGGGCACAGCTCAGCCCAGCTCGGCTCCATAGCTTTAGGGGAGGTCAGCGACTGGGGGCTGAGCGCTGGGGCCGTCAGGGAGGTTGTTCTGCATACTGAGCAGCCTGATTAGGCAGAGGAGCACAGAGGGGCTCCAGCGCGAGAGGGCCAGTGGGGAGACAGGCGTGACGGCACACAGCCCTACTGCTTCCTGCCACCACTGACCAGGTAACCAATGACAACTCACAGACCATCTTCCCCTGCACGGAGGATGAATCTGTGAAATTTCTCCCAACTACTCTGCTTTCTGGGTGTCATCAAGACAGAAAATACAGTTTACATCCTGGGATGAAAATGACATTGATGGGATTAAGTTTTGTGATAACAACTTTCTAGTCTGCACCAGACTGGGCACTGTGATAATGGGCAAATGCATCTATGGTTGTTTTATATCTGCATGAGGCAAAATTACAGGCAAAAAAAATATCTTCACAGACATGTTGGCATACTGATAGAGGGTACAGCATATTTTGCTCGTGAGACATTCATCTTCTGAAACAGTGGCTTCCCACCACTGTCCTTATAGTAAGTACAAATTGATAAAGATAATGAGCCCGTGACGAGGCTGGCTCACATCGAGCCCAGCACAGCTGACTGCCCAGAGCAATGCATCCCCTGCTTTGCCTTCATGGACACATTGCTAGTGTGACGGATAATTTGTGTAATACCTCTCCATTCCGCCTCGCCCTACCACTCCATCCAATCACACCACCCTGAACCAAAAGTCATCATCATCTGCATGGAACATGCCCAGGTGCATTATGGTAACTGATGAGTGTTATCACGGTAAAAAATAAAATCAGAGCCACGTAAATCAGCCGATGATTGGGGAAATTATTCCTGCAACACAGGCATAGGGTTTATGAAGCGTCCCTGACGTACACTGATTACTTTTGATTCTCTCCGCTGTGTCTTCTTTTCCCAATGAGGTGAACAATGGTGGGGGGATGGTGTGCGGGCCAGGAGATGAAGGCTTGTATATAATGGTTGAAATGAAAAATAGGTGTTCAGGGGACGACTCAGTGGTTTTCTCACATCATTCCCCATGGTTCATTGTTGTTTGCACTTTGTCAGAAAGGCCTGTTATGCTCAAGCGTGCACGCAAACATGCCAGCATAAGCAAACACACAACAATATGTACCTGAAAACACACACGTTAGAGAGAGAGAAAAAAAGGGGGAGCCCAACACCGCCAAGAGCAAGAGAAGGAGAGAAAGAGAGTGAGAGCAAGAGAGGTAGAGGGGTCAGCCATCCGCTGAGATGATAATGAAAGAATAATAATAGAGTACAGGATGAAATTACTGAGCTTTACCCACAATATCTTCTCTCATTAGCGCCAGCACTAATGTTGCCGTTTATGCTTGTGTTCTACACCAGCTCCCCCTAATTAGGCGTGGGCTTCTAAAAATAAACAGCAAACTAAATAGTGGCGTGAAAGTACATGCAAATCTGTTGATGTACAGGAATAATGGTGGCGGAGTAGGGGAGGGGTGGGGTGGGGATTAGTGGTGCGCTGCAGACTAAAGTAATTGAGTTGGGTAGTGTTGACACCCAGGCGCAGTCAGAGTGCCCATGTTGTGGAACGTGCTGCGTGTGCGTGTGCTACAAGGCTCAGCCGGCGTTTGTTTTGTGTGGCTGGTGTCATGGTAAAGGTGTTAGCTCTGGATAAAAGGCTGGAGAGGATGCACAGATACTAATCCTTGCGTTACTTTGTGAGAGAGGAACGGGGCGGAGTCTTCCTCCTGTGAAACAGTGTGGACAATCTGTTGCAACACCTGAGCGGGGCACAGTGCGAGCAGAGCTAGGGCACAGGGCTTGGCATTGCACGGATGCGTAACTGTCAGGCATCACTCAGATCCAACATTGTAAGAATCACACAATAAATTATCATATGTTTCATATAATTTTATAAGATTAAAAAAAAAAACAATGCTTAAAATAATACTAGAAATAGACCATATTCATGTATGCAGGGCAGCGTTGCAGCCAGTCCAACAGATTTCTTTAGAGTCTTCAGTGTAGCTGCAGTTGTGCGTCTTTTGCTTGTGGAAGCCAGAGCAAACTGAGGTGCCATTGCAAACGCAATGAAAACTTACAAGTGCCACACTGAAAGGAACAGGGCACCTTCTTTTACCGTGAGGGAACAGTACTAACCACTGAGCCACTGTGTGTAATTTTACTGAGATGAATTTACCATAACAAAGACTTTGAACCCTTACAGAACAAAATTCAAATTCAGTAGCTCTCAAATAAAATCCAATATAAATGAAAATGGGGTAGAATGTTGACAGTTTTATGATATGTGGGAGATAAGGTAGAAAATACAGTGGCTTAGAGCAATTTTCACAGCAAAGTGCCTGTTTAAGCACGACAGGGGCAAAGTAGGGCCAGGCTCATCTTGATAATTCCTTTCTTAGCCTTGTCACTCCAGCTTTACGACTTAAAGAAATTCCTTGATCTCTTGACATTGACTTGTTTTTTTTTCCCCTGGCATTTATCATGTGTTTTTCACCTTCACTGAAATGGAGTTTTTTTTTTTTTTTTTTTTACCATAGAACATTTTCACAAACATCGCTGACTTATGTAGGGTATAGATGATTGTACTATGGGCAGCAGTGGTAAGAAAGTGGTTGAATAACATAACAGCAATGTTGTAAACACTAACAACAAGGCAACAACACATGGGTGGAAAAGTAATTTAGATGCTTAGAAATTGTTACCATGCGTCATTTATGGGTCATTAGGATTTGATATGGTAACAGAACGAAATATTGCTTACTACAGAGTTTGGACTTTGAATGTACACTACGTTAAACTTTTATCACCTTTTACTCACATGAACAACTTTCACTTTGTGCTGTTTTCTCTACAGAGACTGGTGGTGCAATAGAAAAAAATTAATATGACTATATAATATGTGCATTGATAAATTATACTCTCATATGTTGAATCAGTTTAACAAAGAATGCCCTGCAGTAAAAAATAATCCAGGAACAATTCATGGCAAATTATGCAACTGAAATCTACCTTCAAAGCAATCTGGTAATACAACATCATAATAAATTCATGAAAACATAATGTCCAAATTCATCTCAAGTGTCTAATCATCAAAAAATAATTTTCATTTGGTGCGAGGGTTGAAGGGTGAAACAGAAAAATAAGTAATCAGAATGTTTATAAGAACTGATCCATAACTTATATGAAGGATTATTATGTTCTTTATTATTAATGATTTGATGTCTCCTAAAGTTGCACAGCACGAACAAGCCACTAGAAAAAACCCCTAAAAGAGAAAACTTTTACACTCAGACTGACAAATGTCCACTGAGGAGGAGTAAGCAACTAAAACTCAAAGTCTCCGTGTTCCTTTAAAGAGAGACGAGGCTAACTAGAATTACAGGGCGAAGATAAAGTCTGTCAGTACATTGTTTCTCTGGTACTTTAAGAGGCACTTTTCTGTGGAAATAGCTCTAATCCAGTGTATTTTCTACCTTATCTGCTGCATTTCATAAAGCTGTCAACATTCCAGCCAATTCTCATTTATATTAGATGTTATTTGAGAGCTATTGAGTTTGAATTTGTACTCTGAGCAATGTCACCGGAGGACACCAAATCTTTGTTATGGTAATTACAGCTCAGTGAAATTATGTAGATGAAACAAATGAATGGGCCAAAGTTTCAGCGAGCAATGCACTTGGGAATATGCTCTATTTTCTAGTTAGTAATCTTAGAGGAGTAAATACAGTTTGATAAGAATTCAAATCAAAGCAAAGCGTTATGAAAAAAAAAAGAAAAAAAAATCAAATTGACTAAAAACTGCTGTCAACTTCCTTCCAGGGAAATCTGTGACATCCCAGATAGAGAAAGATTGAGAAAATTACACTCAGACGTGTGATCATAGGTGAAACATCCTTTCACGTGACAGGAACAACCTCTATCTTTCCGCTGCTTTGCTGCCACATTCAAACAAGCATGTGTTTTACAAATCCTGCTTTGGTCAATAACTATTTGAAACCTGAAATGGATGAACTGTACTTTATGGATTTACCACTCGCACTACTCATTTTTCTGTGCAAAACTAGTTGTACCATTGTGGTGTGTTCAAAGCGAGAAGTGTGGTGACTAATTTCTGCCTTGAATGCAGTCCATTTGGCCTAGCTTCCAGCCCGGCTCTGTCCATTACTGCAGCTCTGAGTCACAAACCTCCAGACCTGAGGCTGTCAGCAAGAGTCACCCTGGTGGGGGGGCCGTTCAAACACACAGACAAGCAAGCATTCATGTACCCGCACACATACACATAAACATACAAATACACATGCACAGAGAAACAATTTTTCCTGTCTACTTCTCACACCATCACACACATGCACACAATCTTTCTGCCCTTATTCCTTTCTGCCTTGCTCTCTCTCTCTCTCTCTCTCTGTCTCTCTCACACATATAAACACACCACCTCACTTCCACAGGAATCCGATCTTTTTATAGAGCGGCTGTGTGCTGGCGTAGGCGGCGGTATGGCCGTGCTGTTTCACCCAGCTCAGACTGGATCTTAGATCAATATCCTGTCCCCCGCCAGCCAGCTAGTTCGGGCTGGACAGACTGCTTCTGAAAAGCTCTCCTTGTTCATGTCTGCCGTCTCTCATAAAAGAAAAAAAAAAAAAAAAAACGTCTGGTCATATTTACCCACCTCTAACACACGCCACACAATTTCCTCACATCTGTCGCTTGAGAATCACGACTTGATATTGGTTGCTTATAAAGTTGATCTTGGTTTGCATGCTTATGTCCTGCATTTGTTGCAGTGGTAGTAACCCACCCTGAATAAGCATAGTAGTAACTGTCTCAAATGTAGCTCTACCATAAACATATATGAAAACAGAAGTAACAAAAGTGATGGGTTGATATACTCAAAAGGAAGCATTGTGGATTAGTCGTGAGTCTTTGACAAACCTTCTTCACACCTTTACACATAGAATTTATACTGTACGTGTTTGATGCCAAATCTGCACTGGCTTATAATTCTGTACGAAGATAACATCTACAGTACAGAGGGGCTAAGTTATCCCATTAATAAAAAGACAGAGGAGAACCAGGACTTAATCAGTGTCAAGTAAAGCAGGTGCAAACGCCATGATAACCATAACCATTACTTGCATTACTCGTTCATAAGCCGTCCATGAAAATTGCTTTGTACTCTTTTAGACGTAGTCCATGATATTTCCATAGGTAGCCTGTAGATGGACTATTCTCTGCAGTCTGGGTCTGTATGAAGATTATTTTCTGTCCTGAGTGGAAAAATTCTCCTTACATGAATAAAAATTATTTTCAGTTTTTTCCATCAACAACCATTGCTACACCTGTTTGTGAATAAAGACATTTTCAGATATAAAAAAATGCAACTGAATACTATATATTATTTTTTAATGTATTGTCTTATTTAAACAAAAACTTTCTGATCAAGAGTGATAGCTGATGGTACACAAGAGTAAGATTTACAGTTCAATTCATTTCCATCATTCCATCCGAGAAAGAACGAATTTTAGACCAATCGATTGTCCAACACTTGTGTAACCTATATGAAGTTTACAATTACACCCAACAAACGAAGAACTTCAGGACAAGGCAGCACCAGGAAAATCATGACACACTCAAACCAACCTACTTCACCAAAACACATATCATTTTGTATGAAGTATATTTCTGTGAAAGCCCTTGAGGTTGCCAACAGGGTGTCTAAGGCTAACTCTAAAATCTCAACCCTTAGGGTTGTGTTGGGGCTGGGTAGATTGTGCAGCTAAGCTGACCTGAGCTGCAATGATCTCTAAGGCTTGTTGGGCCCTTTCACTACCCTGTCAGCCCCTGACGGCCCCTCATGATCAAGGTGACTTATGGGGGAACGTCTGGTGCTATGACGTTGCGGTCGGGATCTCATTCCCTGACAGATTACAGTGTTGGACAAGCTGCCACTCGCAGCAGTGTGGCTGTGATGACTCTGATAATTGAAGTGCTCAGAGGTGGATGGGTTGGACAGATGAAACCCAGCCAGTCAATGGATCAATAGTGTAATTGTGAGCTCCAGGTGCTGCAGCTAAATGGGCCAGGTGGACTGGGCCCAAGCAGAAGGAAAAAGAAAAAAGGTCACAGGGCCTTTTGTGTCCACACTCTGTCCCTTTTGTTTTAAATCTATTTGTCACCCCCAAAAATATGCCATTATGGGCGCGAAGAGCTCAGTGCAAATAAATCCCATCGAGCCACAGGTGCCCCAGGCAGTGTATATGATGTACAGAAACTGACAGCAGAAAAAATATACCTTTACAAATGATATGACAGCCAATATCTTCTAGGCAGTATGTGGCATTTATAGGCGTATTGGTCAGGGTTTAGCCTTTAGATTCTGCTATTATTGTTTTATCTCGCCCTGTCCCATTTCACTGATATAACCATCTATTTGCCTATCTTCTCCTTGGCAAATAGACAAACAGACTGCTCAGTATTCATTGTGTGGCGGCAAATGCTGGTGACGATTCCATGATCGTCACTGGCATTGCTCACAAGTCAATAGCTATGACTTTATCAGCAGGAAAACACACAGGCGGTTTGTTCATGGACTTAATTGAATAGGAATAGCTGAGCCCCGGCGTCAGGCACGCAAAGTCATTTTCATATCGCTCAAATGTCACCAGCCGACGGGGGTGACAGGCTGGTCTGGCCACCTGTCAAGCCTCCCTGTGACAAGCACCACCAAAGGAAACACCCTGAGCCCAGCATTAAAAACAGACTCCAGCACAGAAGTGAGTATCAGATTCTATGTACTCACCTTCCATAAAAGTACATGTGTTTTTCTTTATGGCACCGAGGAGGCGTTATCAACTCTCATGGTTACGAATGCGTTTAGTCAGTTGTTGAGCAGCAGCAACAGCACTGAACATTCGTTGCAAACGGACAGTGCAGGACAAACAATACATTGCACACTATAAATACCACTTCACAAACATGTCATTCAATCAGTAGGTGCATTCAGGCAGCACGGCACACAGAGGAAGATGAGAAATACTAGCTGTGCGGTTTGCCAAATGGAGGTGTGCATAGGGAGAGCAGCTGCAAGGATCTGCGGGGATGAGGACAGGGAGATGGCTGGGTGTGAGAGAGACAGAGATGATGATTTCTAATCTATGGTGGTCTCTCGAGAGAGGATCAGTCACCAGTAGGAGATGGGCCTAACCAACTAACCGTAGCCTTAACACACACCCCCACTGGTAATTTACACTCATCCACACCATGACTGAGCCTGATTGAAGGTGAAATGCACTACGATGTGTATGAGAAGGAGATTTATCCCTGTCTTTAGATGTTAAGAGGATGCTTGGGTAGAAGGACAAAGGATTACATTTAACCTTTTACATTTACCTGATGCTCTTACCCAGGGCCACCTATCAGAATAAGCTTAAATTGTTATATACCCAACATGACAAGCAACCGATAATAAGTACAGTATGTGCAAGGGTCAGAACTATAGTGACAGGGCCCTAGGATGACAATATGAAAGAGTTGTGCTAGAAAATTAAATAAAGAGGTTGAGGAAGAAGGAACTGACAGGGTCAGATGAAAATAAATGCCAGATGCTGAAGGCCAGAGTTGTGGTTGGGCTCTACAAGAAGAAAAAGAGTGTATATCAAGGACAGAGTAAGAATGAGTTAAAGAAAGACAGCAATAGAGAGTGAGTGACTATATCCACAGTGGATGGGGAGCCATACTGAGGTAAAAAAAAAAAAAGAGACGCAATCCAGGGAGGGGGTAAAAAGTTAAAGCAGAAACAGGGAAGTAGTGAGAAAGAGAAATAGCCAATTAGCAGGAAGCCAGCAGGTGTGCTTTCTCTCTGGAGCCCCCTCTTCCCATACCCCACATCCTTGGTATGGGGTAGGGGGGTGGGCTAATGCTGTGCGGGCCTTAAAGAGCAGGGAGTTGCTATGGCAACCGCCTGGCACGCTCTGTCTCCAGGGAAACAGAAATGTCACAGCTTAAGAGGTCTCACAGAAAGCAAGTGAGGAAGAGAGAAGCGGAGAGAGAAAGGCAGGAAAAAAAAAAAAAAGGTACAGGTAAGTGTGAGGAAACGCAGCGACGGGATCAACACATTACTTCTTACCTTGGTAGCAAGGCTGTCGCATTATCTGTGAAGTTTCTGTACAACCAAATTAATCATCTGGCATTGCCCTCCAATCCTCCCACTCACCCCTTAACTTAGTTTACAGCCTGAACAGATGACAATGTAGACTTTGGCTAATTTAGAGACGGCCCCTTAGTAAGAAACTGAAATCCAAGTCGCCCGCACCTGAGCACAATACACACCATTTCCAGGCCTTTGAGAGCTAATCAACCTTCATTTATTTAATCAAATATTTACTGTCATAAGCAGACGAGGAGCCTGAGGGTGTGGTGGGAAAGCTAAAGTCTGCATTGGCAGCGTGTGGCGAGGGTGAATATGACCGGTGTTTGCCGCTGAACTATGGGCTGACCCTCCAAATCACACATTAGCCAGGGCCGACTAGCTGAAAGCCCATTAACCTGAATGGCCGCTGATTGCTCCACTATTAACACAGTCTGACTCCTCTCCTCCAGGGCTGTACCCGCTTACACAGGTGCTTCAGCACCCCTCAAGGTCTTGGCTTAATCAGGGTAAACAAATGTTGTTTCTTTGTCATGGCAGTGCCACTTTGTTTGATGTATGCCACACGTTACAGCTATAGTCGCTCCCAGTTTTCCCCCAAAATCTTTTTTTAAATTTATTTACTAATTGTGCCCATCTGGCATAATTGACCTTTTGTGTGTCGCCTGTCGTGATTCAGAAAGGTTGTTTCGGTTGTATTGGAAAGTCGCAGAAGAAATGAAAGGTGTGGGCAAACGTGTGTGGTATGTGTGTGTGGGTTCGTGTTAGCGTGAGGACAGTGGGTTCTCTGGGAAAGGAGATGGCCAGCTAAATGGAGCATTTCTCCAGCATGCTGCTGCGTGCCTGAGAGTGTGGCCTGGCCATGCCTAATTTATTTCCTCTTTTGTCGTTGTTGTCTCCATTCCTCGGTTGATTAAACCAACCTCATGCAGCTATGCTCAACAAATAGCCTAATTGAGTACGACCTTGGCAAATGATATATCAGCCCTATCCTCCAAAAACACCACCTGCACCAGACGCCCATCTCCCCAGCCCATCACTCTGCGGGCCGCCGCACCAAGCACAACAAACATAAGCAGGGGATTCGCCTCCTCAGCCAAAGTCATTTCTTGCACGACCTTTCCCACAAATCACCGCGATGACACAGGGCTGGATGGATCACTGAAATGGGACACATTTGTATCACTTAGACCTTTCATCAGATGCAAGCAGATACTCATCTATTATTCCCCCTTCCATTTGCAACTTTCACCGCGCAGCCTGCACACGGAGGGCAAAATAAGTGAACAAAACATTCCTATCTCTGCTCCATGCAGCAGCTGCAGCAGGCTTAAGCAGCACAGAATTGGTTGGGGGGTGGGGGTGGGCTGGTAGTTTGTGTTCAAAGGGGCCTGCTGTAGAAGATCTGATGGCTCTCTCAGTGCAGTCTCTGGTGGGATCTCTCACAGGATACAGATGCCTGCTCCGAGATGGCTTCATACCTAATGAGTCTGAGCTCCAGCAGGGCTGCACACAAAGCAGCGCTGCCCTCGATTCTCTGTTTGTTTGCCACCGCCAGCCCCACCCTCGCTGTCTCGCTCACTCGCTCACTCAGCACTGAGCGATGTGCCTGCCCACAGCTAGTGTGTGACACTGATGTGTTTCTCAGGAGGGATGCATATCCTGCAGGTAAACACCTGGAGGCTGAAAAATCACCCTCCAAAAGCAGGCGACGGCCTGTGCTGTAGCCAGGGACTGTTAACAAAGTGAGACTCATCCCTCTGCCTGTCTCTGTGTCTGCTTCGGTCTTGACACTGAGGCACCGGACCACTAGGACCGGGGTCTGTGCGGTGGGAGAGGGTGAGGGGAAAATGCCTTAGATGCTCAGAGCTGAATGTGTTTCTCTTTGAATATCATAAATGTAGAGGAGCTGTTTGTGTTAGTACTTCTGCATATGCATAAATAAATAAATGTGTCTTTGCGTGTGTTTGTGTGTTGGAGAGCGTGAGAGAGACAGCCCATGCTGTGGTGACCTCTACTAAAGACATGGAGGGGACAGAGGCTTGGTAAACAGCAGATCCTCCTTCCACGTCCCTCAGAGCTGTGTCGCTTCTGGCCTAGAGGTGGGATAGGGACGTGTTGATGAAAATAGGTCACGCTGCCAATATACAGCCTGAGAGGACGGCAGAGAGGTTACCACAGCAAGGAGAGGAAATGGATGGATGTGACTGTCTGTCCGTCATCCTTGGCCTGCTGGGAGATTAGAGGAGAGTTGCAGGGAAGAATTGGAGAAACAAGAGATTTCTGCTCCGCGCTTGCTACTACACAGAGGTCAGACGCTGTTTTGAACACTTGAGCTCTCTGCACTGCTGATAATTTCAATGACCGCATCTGCAGGCATCCACTTTTAAAATAAAATGGAAAAATCTCACTGGGGGGTAATGCATACTATAGCTCATTAAAATGTCACTTTGGAGCTCTTTGACGAGTTTCAAGCTCCAAGACAGCATGTCATCGAGGGCGCGTGAGAATAAGTCCCTCAAGGCCACTCACACAAGACAAACTGCAGGGGGTTTCTACGTTCTGTGCCATCCGGGCGATTAATACTGCTCCATACTGCACCGAGGGCTCCATACAGTCCACACTCCCCATGCCATTATAAGCCTTCCTGGAATGAGCCTTCATCATATAGATGCTGGCTGTCCCAAGGCAGAATGGCTTTAATCAAAGCCTGTGAGGAGCAAACAGTCACTGGGGACAAGTTTCATTGGGAGTTAAGTTATAAGAATGAAGGAGCTATGCAATCTCAACTCCTCCCATGGGATAGAGGGATTAAAAAGTGAAGAAGAGGCGAAGATGGATGGAGAGAAAAAGGACGTTTCTACATGCTCCTCCCCGTCTTTACCTCAGAGAGCTGTCACGGCAGCCGGCCTGGCCTGCTTTATTTATTGAGAGCTTTCATTCATGGGCTGACTGACATGGAACGTTTAAACAGACGTAGGTTTCTGCCCCTCAGCCTGCCTTTGCTTCCTTTTTAAGCGGGCCCTCCTTCATAACCATCAATCAGTTAATAATGTTATCAAGCGCCCCACGTCACTGACAGTCCACACCAGCAGGGCTTCACCAACACAAGACCCTAATAACATATTCCTTTCACTACTTCCCTGCAAATGTGCCAGGGGATTTATTAAAAACTCTTCCCATCGTTAACAATTTACATACGGCCAATATCACAAGACTTCATTAAATAAATAATCTGGGATCACATCTCTTCTCAGATGTTTGTAAATCCAATTATTGCTTTATCAAATTGGATTTCTCTGTTATTATTTTTATTTTCAGGGTGTGGTGCCTGGCAGTAGGATGATGAAATTGGTGCAGTTTAATATCAGCACTGCTGATAAATGTGTTTGGTTTCATCACTGCAGCTGTAGACAGTCCAAAGGGCAAGCACAGTGCTCTGGAGCATGGGCCACTGCTGGGACGACTTCTGCGTTAATCATATTACAGCGCAGCTCCAAGGTGTGCAGAGGACATTTGCACACAAGGAAATGTGTGTAGGACAAAACTGATAGGCAAGGCAGCACCCGGAGCCACTGCAGGGATGCTAGCTTACGGTGCTGCACAGAAACAGCGATACACAGCAATAGTTGTGTTTACTGTTTAAAGACGCAGAGAGACTATAACTTTCTACAGGGAGCGTAATTAGCTGTGAAGCATCAAATAGACAACAAAGAATGCAACATGAAACTGCCTCTGATGCATATCCTTGAAGTCTCAACGAGGAGATGGCATCTTTACTGAACAAAAAGATTCCACATCTTTCTCTCTCATGTCCTCTGATCTTTTCTGTTTGCACTACTATCTACATGTTTTCAAAATAAAAACAAAGGAAATAGAAAAGCCAGGATTCTCCATGGGGCCAGTCTGATAAAATAGTTCTTCACAAGTTTTCCCCTAGAAACAGCGAGAGAGTGTTAGTCCCCAGAGTTCCTATGTCCACTCTGAATGACCCTCCAGCAGCCTCGCACTCTCTGGGGAGGCACTATTCACGAGGCACAGGAAAAAGAAAGAAGAAAAAATTACACAAGAAAAGTAAGAAACCTGCTTTCCCCTCGTCTCGCATCTTTGATGCTCTTCTGGTACAAACCTGGGTTTTCTCTTTCCTCTTTGTAGCACCATGCATGTGAAAACATGTGAGGAGAAGCAGAGAAAAATGAGGCACCCTAAAGTGGAAAGAGAGGGTAGAGAGTGAACAGGGGGAGCACTGGGGCTGTTTTCATACAAACAGCTAAGCCAGAGAGAGGGTGTGGAACATCTTGTTAATGTGACTGCCTACTGTACAACCTTGCCCTAATACTTAATATTCCCCAAAGTGTGAGAGTGTGTGTTCTGTCTGCATGCATGCACACACACGCAAGTCTTGCATACATATGAATACACAAGGGGGACCTATCTAGTGACCCATGCTGACCTATGATGAAAAAGCTGAACATCAAATGGATGGGAGTGGTGGTAACTAATAAGCCTGTCATCTCAAAGTCCCTGAGAGTGAAGGCGGTGGGCAAGAGGACACACAGTAAATAGACCTGGAGCATGGTGGGAAGTTGCGGGCTAATTGGCTAGAAATGCTAACAGCTCTCAACTGTTGACTCTCACTACAGTATGTCCCAGAGAATGTGGGGTCTATGAAACATCATTATCAATAAACAAGACAGAAGATAATTCAGGAGAGAATATGACTGTAAACCCACCCACCCACCCCCTCCCCTTTTTTTTTCAATTTATCTAAGCCCTGCCTCTCTGCATGTATCTGTCACTGATTGTTGTACTGTTCACTCCTCTGAGCACAAAAAAAGGGATTTTGCTAATGCAGATAGCAACTTAATGACTCCAAATCAGGGGGGATTCAGTGCATCGGCCTAGGAGGTTGATAGGCTAAGTCAGACTACATGTGCTGCTGTGGACACACGAGTCAAAGAACTTCAGTGAAACATAAAAGTATCATGCATGGAAAAAGGATTAAAATTGTTGATTGCAAGATGAAGTCAAGCTAAGTTAACATAAAACTAATTATCACATGTAAAATATACGTGAACAACAAAATGACAAGAATTAATTGCGCTGTGTAGCTCACAGGCATAAATATAGACTTGTTAAGGTGCTAGCACTTTACCAATACCCAAACAGGCGATAGCTTTATGCCATCCTGTGCCATCTCCTGAGACCTGAGGGTGTTTATGGTACAGGCATTCCAATCTATATGTGTCTTCTACTGCCGTGGGGAGGGAGCTGTGAAAATGGGGGTTGGGGGCAAAACTGATGGTGGCAAACAACAGGGGAGCCAGCCAGAGCTCTACGTTGTACAGCCCACAGATGCCTCTACTCCCAGGCCCTCTTGCCTGCCAGACACCCATACAGCTCAGGGGCCATATACAAAGAGAAGCTCACAATCTTATCTGTGTCCTCTGCCGTTCTTGTGCCCAGTCCACCACCATCTATTTATTTATCCCGATCCTGAAAATAAAGAGGGAAATGAAAACACCTTTTTCATTATTTTTTTCTTCATTCAAGTGCTTTCCAGCTGACTAAAATTCATATTTATGCTAATATGCAGCACCTCTTGCCGCCTCAGCCTCGCATGGGAGATGGGAGCCAGGCTAGAATTAATGACATTGCATCGGCGGTAATGTTTGCCGCGTTTCATTAGCTGGTATATCTTTAATTTCCAATAAACACAGTAATTAGGGGAGGTATCCGCGGAGACAGGCCCTGGCAGGCTGCTGCCGTGGTAACAGCTGTAACCGAATCTGCACAAAGGTAACAGCAGTCAAGGAGGACTTTCAGCTTAACCAAATCCTGCCTCGCAGTGGGAAGGGCCTCGATTCAATTATATGAAAATGAAGCCCACCACAGATATCAGCCAGGCCATTCACAGAAAAGTGAGAGGAAGGGGAAAAAAACAAATGCAAGAGCGTCTGCAGAGAAGACAGACCCATCTATATGTATATTATATAGACAATATTATGTATATAACACTAAAATAAGAAATGCATTCACACATCACAGCTGGATTTTTCTTCACTTATATAAAAATGAAACTGACATAAATGTAGACTTTCATTTCACCTTTTTTTTTAATTTAAAACCCATTTCAGAGCAAGATCTTCTTTTGCCTCAGCTTTCAAAAGCCTACTCTTTCAAAGAGCACTTAAGAAGGAGGAGAAAACATTCACAGAAATGTTCCAAAAA
Organism: Seriola dumerili; assembly: GCF_002260705.1. NCBI lineage: Eukaryota > Metazoa > Chordata > Actinopteri > Carangiformes > Carangidae > Seriola > Seriola dumerili. Next base: position 8,218,403 of record NW_019174258.1, on the reverse strand, counting down.
TCTGCCCCTCACATATTACGCAGGCTCTTGCTCACTGTGAGCACAAAGGGCAGGCGATTGGATTAATCCTACACATTATAGTCAAAGGACTAGTCAGACTCATGTACAGAGAGGCAATTTACCATCCTGACCTTTCAATCTTTAAAACGTTCCACATATCCCTCCCTTCCCCCCTACACACATACTTTTGAATGCTCTCCTCCAACGCAAGTGCCGCAATCATCTGAGGATTTCTTCATCTCAACAAGACTTGATGAACAGAGTGAGATAAAAAAAAAAAATGGGGGACAAAAGAACATCAGAAGTAAAGGGAGGGACCAGATGGGACAGTGATATAACGATAGAGACAAAGAAGTGAGAATTTCTCCCTGAGAAAGGATACGGGGCCAGGTAACCGAGCGGCTGTGCTCTAAAGGAGAGGAGAGCTGTAATGGAAGCTGACACTGCCTGCATTCCCAGTTCTGACCTCCCAGTCAGAGTGTCCTGTTTATTTAGACACAAACAAATAGTGCACCGCAAAGAGCTAATAGGCTGTGCTAGGTACTCAAACCAAGTCATCCCAGTGTAAGGAGGATGCTGACTACAAGCTGAACGACAACGATCTCACAGGGTCTAAAGGTGGCAAGCCTTAGATTTGTTAACTAGCTCTCTTAGTGAGACAGAAAGGAAACAACATTTTTAGAAGCTTGTTGTGTAGATCATTTAAAACCTGTGTTGAGATTTGAAGGTTAAACAGCCACTCCTGAATAGTGATTCCATTGGACAATACCTTTAATCAGATATGCTGATTTTGACTCTTAAATTGAATAATATCAGCCTCATCCTTTAAATTTTAACCACATAACAAAAATGTCCAGGAATAAAAAGCTTCACTTCATATCTCAGTTACTTTTTTCACTATCCTGCTTTACGCTTCTTTACACTACAGTCACCTCTAGGTTGCACAATTGCTTTTATTTTCAAGGTTTGACATCAACATGTCAGTTGTTGATCAGCTCCTATCCCTCTGCTATTCTGTTCCACCTCCACGGGATGCATGCCTCACCAGTATACCAGATCAGACAGAGGCTATGGAAAGGTCATAGCTCACTGGTGGGTCCCTGGCAGTTAGCCTCTCCTGCTGGCCTCCATAGGATCTGTTTATAGAGGGGGGGGGCTACTTCCCAGTAGGCTCCATGAAGCCCCAAGCCCAGTCTGGTGCAGAATCCATAATGTCAGACATCTCCATATCCCCAGTAATCACCAGATCAACTTGGGACTGTTGTGCCGGGCTGTGATTAGCGACAGTGGCTTACCAGTCCTGTTCAGACTTCGCACAGGAGAACAATAAGAGTTGACGTCTCCATCTGCTGCCATGAATTACTGCCGCTGCCTTCCTTCACTCCCCTCGCTGACAGGGGGATTCACAAAGAAGAGTAGAAGATCTCGCTCACTTTTGGAAAAGCTTGCACCCTAAGTCGGAGAGCGGCGGGCTCAAGCTGTGCCTCTTCACCCTCCCATCCCAGTTGATCTTTGGGTGAGCATATGGCCTGAGAGTCGAGAAAGTGCAGCGTCTCGGCAGGCTGGATTAGGGATGGAGTAACAGGCTGCAAGGGAGTGGTGATGGGCACTTTGGCTGGAGCACGCTGTAATCTACCCAGCAAGGCAGAGCACAGATGCTGGGCCAGGCAGGGAGGCTCACTCCTCGTTAAGGGTCCATTATAGAAAAGTCCTCGTTAAAGAAACACCACCGGGAAGAGAGAGACCGTCCGATAGATGAGCACGAACAGAGAGAAGATTTAATTAAATAATTAATTAATGGCCCCACCATTTCCAGTGTGATCATGTCTCCATTTCCCTCATTAAATATACAGCAACCTGGGTGGGAGGACCGGCTTAAAGCCAAGCTCATAAAAAGCTCAAAAAACCTGTTTGATTTTTCATCACCGTTGCAAACCCTTTCACAGTTTCTTTCCACCTTTTGTTTGACTGAGTTCTGCCTACCTTTTTTTGTCTGCACCTCCTGACAGGCTTATTTGAGAAAATGCCTTTGGTTAGCAAAGCAAGGAGATGTGGTGAGGTAAGGGAGAGAGAGAGAGGCCTAAGGAAATCTGCTCAATTGTGCACTGGGGAGGATGTTAACATGGGGCCCTGGCACCTCTGCCAAAATGAGTTAGCCTTACTTGATGTTTCAGTGTTGATTAAGAGACAGGGATGGGAATAGGTTTCAACTCTGCTTAGTAAAGGAGCAGCAGGTGCAGGTTGGGACAAGCCAAAGTGATGACGGTGTTGACTAGCGTCAGTCTGTACACTGTAAGAAATATCCCTTCCCATACAAGTGATCCATCGTTTATTTATTGAGCAATATCTACTATAACTAATATGAGTTGAAAGTTGTTTTATTATGAAAATCTAATCTTAATACGATATGAAATAAATGAATACAATAAAAAATAAATAAATTCAGTCAGTGTATAAAGAAAGTTTGACTTGATTCCAATCTAAAAATCAGTCTGAAAATGATCAGTCTGTCAGTTTTTAACAGAATAAAAATTCTTGAACTGAACTGATTGCATTAGAGGTTTAAAGTCACCCTACAACCCTACTAGTTGACTCCTTTTAACAGCAGTAAAATTTACTGATCAAATGCAATTCAGTAACATTTCATGTAGACATTTTCTACAGTGTGGAAGCTAGAAGAGATTCTCTAGAGAAGCACGTAGGCCGAACTGATGTAAGGAAGATTTTCCTCTCCCTCTTTTTCACTGTAACAACCTCCCTGAGCATTTCATAGCTGCATATGCTGCTGCTTAAAGCACCGCTGAGATTTATGCCGTTGTCAGCTCACAAGGGTGCAATCAGGAATAAAGATCCCATAAACCCCTCTGATGTGTCCACAGGTACAGCAGCACTAGGTTATTGCTGATGGCGGATAAAAACCATGTAACTGTAGCTTTGGTATTTTTTCTTTTTCTTATTTGAAGTGAAAACTGATATAGTTATGCTTTGAGTGACTTTCATGACCTGTAGACTTTTGAATCCTGATTAAAACCTATGGCACAATTTTACAAACACATTGACCTCAACAACAACAAACAACAAATTTTTGCTCTTCCCTCCTTCATCCAACGACTATGCTAGCTGAGAACGAGGGAGGGGCAGGGGATGGAGGAAGCCGTAAAGATTGCAGACTGCCAGAGAAAGAAAAAGAGATTAGGATGGATGGGAAAACATGCATGCCACGTCAAAGCTTTAGGCCCCTTTGTTTTAATCCTAAGTAATGCTGATTTCCTCTGGGTTGCTGAGGTTGCCAAGAGTGCTAGTGTGTGTGTGTGTGTGTGTGTGTGTGTATCAGTGTATGCATGTGTAGAGGCCTACAGTATGTGTGTATGTATGTGTGTTTAAATTGTTTCTCCACTCATGAAGTCCAGCCAGGTTGGCATCTGATGCACTGTGTATGCTACTAGCGTGAGTCTGCATGAATGTGTGCTGGACCCCACAGATTATCCACTGTGTGTGTGTGTGTGTGTGTGTGTGTGTGTGTGTGTGTGTGTGTGTGTGTGTGTGTGTGTGTGTGTGTGTGTGTGCGTGTGTGTGCGTGTGTGTGTGCGTGTGCGTGCACGCATGCCCACCTGGCTATCTCTCACCGGGTTACATAAGTATGTGTGAGCCCTACAGGGGACTCCCTAGCTCTGGGTCCAGCTGGCACAATGCTCCCGCTCCTAGGTTTGCCTTTCAACTCCATCAAACAACTGACTTTATTTATCTCTTCCTTCACCTGTACGAAAACCTCTTTTTTCACTTTGTTTGTTTTCTTCATTTTAATTGATTTATTTGTTCGCCAGATAGTCTTAACTGGGGTGACTAACAGGGCTCAGCTGATACAAGCCCACATCACCGCTGAGACAATTCACTTTTTCATACAGTATTTTCATGGTGAGGTTGTCTGTTGTTACGCCTGGCTAGATAGCATCTACTCAGCCCTGCCTGGCTCAAATATGTGGTCAAAACTGCACTGTCAAAGAAGAATAAGAAAATATCTGTAACTGTTCGTATGCCTGCTCAGTTTGATGACTGATGGGAAAAGTATTTGCGTGAAGGCCAAAGTATGAGAGGTGTCTCAGTCCTGTCTGTACGAGATTCCCGAGTAGTAATCAAAGAGGTGGCACAGTGTCATAGCCATCCCCAGGCAGTGTTTTTTTTTTTTTTTCCCTCCCGGGGACAGACAAGACCAATTGGGCAAAGCTTGGATGTCTCGGGCTAAGCTGAGGTTGCACTGCAAACACCCCCTCCAAACCCCCCTCTGGGCTTCTCAAGGGCTGTCTATCCCACTGCATCGCATCACCGTAGCGACAGCTCTCCCCTCGACTCCCCTCCCCATCAATCCCCTGGCCAGTCGCAGCTTCCTGATCTCACTGCCAGCTCCTCCGCCAGTCAGCAGCTGCCCAACAACGCCAGGCCTGACAATCGCTTACCCTGCCGCCTTCAAGTCTGTCAACCTCGGGCCTGTCAAATTACTGTCAGCGTAAACAGTGGGGGAGGGAGGGGGGGAGGGAGGGAGAGAGTTAGGGGGAGAAAGAAAAGAGGAAGGGGTGAAAGTGGATGGGAAAAGAGTGGAGAGCGCAGGGTGGGGCATGTTGGGTGGGATGAGATGGAGAGAGTGTCACACACAGTCACACATATGCGGGCACACGCACACCCACACGCATACACACACACGTGCACACACACACACACACACACACACACACACAAGTCTGACATATATATATCACTCTCGCCCCATTTTCTTCTGATGCTGGCACTCGCTCACTCCCATCAATGTCCCCCTCCCCTCTCTTTTCCCCATCTTTCTTTCAGGTAATTCCCTTGGCCACATCAGTCCTACTCATCTCTGTGCTTTTCCTCCCCCCATTCCTCCCTCTGCCCCTCCACCACACATGTTCCATCTCTATCCCCCAGTCTCAAAGCACCGGCTCAACATTGCTTTGATTCAAAAAAAAAAAAAAAAGGTGGAAAAAAAGAAGAAGAAAAAGAAGTCGAAGAAGGAAAAAGTAATGGGCAGAAAAATGAAATGACTTTCTGGGCCCTCACGTAAAAGCGTGGCTCGCTCTTCGAGACAGGCAATATTCCCTCAATTATTGCCACTCACAGAACCCTCTTCGCCAGTGGATGAAGTTTTAATTCCAGGCCTCCAATAAAATGGATGCCCTAGATATAATGTGGAAATAACTCCTCGATGTTTCAGGATTTGCATGACAGTGTACTGTATATGTGAGTGCTACACACATATGAGTGGGTGTGTTCTCACGTACTATAAGAGAGGAAGAGGTGACATGGAAGCTTCATATTGATCTGACACTAGCCATGGGCTCTCAGCTGTGAACTACAACTGGCTTTTTTTCTTCACAACTGCAGCCTATTTATTCTCAATTATTTACATATTCAACACCACCTTTATATAAGACTGTTGTCTGAACATTTACGAGCCAATACAGTATATCCATAATGCAGCAATCAACCATGCAGCTACTGTCTAGATTATTATCAATCCATCAATAAGAAATGCTCATAAACCAACTATTTTTAACAAGACACACTACATTTATTAATTCAACTGAAAGGGGAGGCAAGGTGTTATTGTACTATGGATGCCTTAAACTGAGTTCTAGTACTATTTCATCTCTGTTTCTAGTTCTGCTTATATTTCGGTTTCACATTTGAGGTGCAATCTAGTTCTGGTTCTAGTACTGGCTCAGGGGTTAAATTGGGATTTGTGAGGAGGGGGAGCCCTTGTACAATGGGGTTGGGGGGTTGGTTAGGGGTGGAAACCATGCTGTGGAAGAGATGTTGATGAATTGATTGAATTTTCTGATGTCATTTTTTTTTTTTTACTTCAAACTAAATTTCCTCCACCTTCGCTGTATTGGTGAAACTTCAGAGACTGTTATCTCAAATAGAATCTAACTATCTAAATGGCCAGATATCACCGTCGTTGAATTTATGGTTCATGAAACATTGAAATTCATGATTAAAAGTAGTCTTATCTTTGCACTGAAAGAACTACAGTAACTTAGAGGCTTAGTGCAATAGTTAGTTTCGTTATTAGGCCTTCTATCTCATGCCTTATTTTTTATTTACTTCAGTGATTAGATAAGTTTCATGCTTGCTGTAATGCCACTTCTGCAAATATCATTGTGTTTAAGCAGCAGAATTGAAAAATCCCTGTAATAATCCACTTGACACGCCGGGGAAAAAAATATTGTAGCAACAGCTTTGACGGTGCTGGACTCATCCTGAGCACGGCTGCTTTGCTCCCAGTGATTTTCTCTGCATAAACTCGGAATCTGTGTACGACAGCTCACCTGTTTGCTGTAAAAATATAATTTGGTTAATAAGGCTTTGGAGACACAGTACGGACACTGCTGCTGTGTGATGACCACAGCTGTGGACTAAAGAAAAGGAGCATACATTCTATGTTTGTTTGGTAAGCGTGAGACAGCGCCTGCAAGACGATGTTTCAGGCCAAAAGTGTGAGAGCTGGCAGAGCTGTGACACTGAAGGAGGCAGAGCTGAGCTCCAGTAGGCTGCCCTTTGTATGTCAGGAGGCCAATTTCACCCCTGATACTAGTTCCAGTTGTATTTCTACTACCTTGACCTCTTGCTCTACTTGTAGTTCTAGTTCTAGTTATATTATGATTGTAATTATATTTCCATTTGATTCCAGGTCAAGTTGTAGTTTTAGGTCTGGATCTAGTCGTTGTGTGTAAAGAAATGTAATTTTTCCTCCTCTCATAGTAATTACATTTCCAGTTCAACTTCTACTTCTGATTTTATTTCCAGGTCTTCTTTACTTCTAGCTGTATTTCCCTATTTTGAGTTCACACTTTAATTCTAGTTCAAGCTCCAGTTGTAGTTCTATTTTTAGTTCTGATGGTAATTGTATCTCCATTCAGTTCTAGCTGTAATTATAGTATAAGTTGCCGTTTTAATTTGGCATTTAGTTGTTGTAATGTGTCTTACTCTCATAGTAATTACCATATTTCCAGTTCAAATCTATCCGGTTGTATTTGAAGTTGTAGTTCCAGCTCTAGGAGAAGTTCACATAGTATATTTCAAGTTCTTGTTTCATGTCCAGTTCTACTTCTTGTACTGCTTCTCTGTCTAGTTTTCATTCTTGTTCTTGCTCTGGTAACATTTGTTTTGAATCCCAGTTTTAGTTAGTTGGTTATGTTTCACTTTCTCACTCTATTTTCCTTTCCATCTCTGGTTTCTTCTCCAGTTCAAGTTCTAGCTCTGGTTGTAGTTTTTATTTTAGTTCTCACAGTATTATATCTCCAGTTCGAGTTCCAAGTTTAGCTTTAGTAATAGTTCTAGTTATATTCGTAGATCTCACTCTAATTTTAGTTGTAGTAATACTCCTAGCTCTTACTTCTTGTAGTAGTTATACTGTATTTTGAGCTCTTGCAGTATTATATTTATAGTTGTAGCACTAGTTTTAGCAACAACAAAGTTCAGCCTCTTTACTCTATCGGACTGCGTTTGACTTTGTGTGGAGACGCTGGACTAATATGCCATAGCGACTAACCTCAGGCACTCAGATTTCTGATTGGTCAAGGGAGGGGAGTGGCCCCACTGTGCACAGATGAGTGCTCAGATAATTGGTTGAGAGAATTGGGAGTCGTCAGCGGCCACTCTAACAAAAATGGGTCTAGCCAGCTGAGCTCCCAGCTCCTTAAGTGCCATTTTAACACAGTCATTCCCCCCGCCTTTTAATTGCAATCAGACTTTGAGGGCATAGACATGGCCCCGGCCTTCCATCATAAACTGACGCACATGAGAAAACATACGCATTGAGGAAGAAATGAAGACCTATACTGATGAGCCACACAAGACACACACACACACACACAGGCTCATACTGACAACGTAGCAGAAATCTTTCACGTCCTGTGTGCTGACACACCAGAGGGAATAAACATGGGCAGAGAATTCAGCTTTGTCTATGACTCAGAGAGACAGAGAGCAGGAAAGAGAGAGGCTTTGTCTTGGGTGTAGTTGTGTGGCTGTGGGAATCGATAGGTTTAACCAGCAGGGGCTTGGGTCTGTGGAGCAGGAAGAGACACAGGCAGGAGGTTAGGGCTGGGCAGCACAGCCTGGAAATGCTTTATCACCACTACCAGCAAGGCACTGTCTACCATCCGGGGCACAAGAAGCTTAGGGGCTTGTATGTGTGTCTGTGTGTGTATCTCTGTGCCGTTCAGGGACAGGCCTGTGTCTGTCTGAATGCATGAACTGTGCATGACAAATATTACATTATCGTCCAGGGTGTTTCACTTGCATGCTGATATTGTTTGATTCAACCTGGCATCTGTGGAAAAAAACCTCAGGAAAGCCCTCTGCTATTGTTTCTGTGTTGTCCTCCCTTACCCAACCAAGTTCAGATGGGGCTATCAGAGAGAAATGAATCTAAATTGTCTGGTGAGGAGAGGAGAGGAGTGGAGAGGAGAGGAGATAAAAGACGTAGGGATACCCGTTCAAAACTATAATATCAGGAAAGGTGTGCTGCTTCTCCATGCTGACAATAACCCGAGACCAAAAAGTTCCATTCTTCTCCTGTCTGTCTTTCTCCACTATTTTGATCAAAGAATGATGTTGTAAGAGAAGAGAAGAGAAGAGAAGAGAAGAGAAGAGAAGAGAAGAGAAGAGAAGAGAAGAGAAGAGAGAACCAAAGTGAACATGAGGCAAGCTGACACGCAGGTAAAGGTGGATTAGATGTCTGCACAGAAGAAAAGAGGAAAAGACAGAGGGGTTTTGGAAACAAGAAGAGGCTGACGCAACATACTGACCCGTCACACTCTAGATTGGTGACAATGACATCACCCAGCCCCGGGGCGATGAGGTGCAGCTGGGTACGAATGCACTATTACTATTGCAGTGGGGCTGCACAAGTTGTTGCACTAAAACAGTGCACGGTGTGCAAAGGGCTGTATAGGCAGACCACAGATTCCACATCTCTGCATTTTGCATATTGTTTATTTAATATTTCTAATAAACTCTTAGTGAGTTTAAAGAAGATCACCGCGTGTTAAAGAAACTCGAGATGACAGATTAAGCCCGTGTGAGTTATTCATCTCAAATGCCAACAGTTTGGTCTCTGACAATTTCATTCATTAAGCCAGGCAAGTCATACAGTAATTGAGCTGAATAAGTTGCCCTAATGTCTTAGCCGTCCAAACAGACAGTGCTATCATAATTTGTTTTTAATCGGATTGCATTGTTTTGGCTGATAAAATATGCTAACTTGCATTATGGGTAATGAACTTACTGAGCAGCGTTCCTCTCCCCGAACAGCAAAAGAGACTGATTGTGTTTGTACAGTAGATGCAAATCAGCCTGTCTTGCTGTTTATTGATTTAGAGGACACTGTCTGAAGTGGATGTTGCTGTCTTTTGGTGTGATTTTTACCTTTCACCTGAATCAGAGTAGTTCGGCACTGTGATCCCAGTACTTTAATTAAAATGCGCTCCACGGCTCAATATTTGGATTAGTTGAGGTTTAAGCGCAGACTGTGAAATTTAATTTGATGATATTTTCAGCTATAACAAATGAACAGGTAAACAACTAAAGACCTTTCATCTAATCCTTTTCTATTTCCACATGGCGTTTGGCTTGTTTAAAACACCTTCAAAAAAGTGTTCATTGTATATGTGCAATGTTGTGTATTCCCTGGTGTGTAGCATACATCAGTGCGCTGTACTCTGTGAGGCCATATTGTTGTTGTTCACTGAGTTTCTGTTTGTATTGTGGAAATGGGCCGGGTGACACTTGGAGGTTAAGGTGACTCTAATATGCGTTCAATCGAAGGCACAACCCAATAAGTTCACCACATTGTATTTTCAAGTACGCTTCTGAATCTGTTGCATTCATTTATAAAATTTCAAATCAAACATATGCACTTAACAATACTTATTTGAATTATGCTGAGAAGGAAAAGTATTATGACAGACATTATCCTTGGATAAAAACACCCAAAATACAGCTGGGATAGGGAAGCAGTAGCTGTAAAGCTGGGTCAAGTAAACACTTCATCCAATTTGCCGTCTGCGTTGCGGTCTGTGTAATTTCTATTTACATGGTAATAGTCTGTCAATTCATGTTTGCAGAGGTACGTGGGATGGGGTAGTGAAGGTGCATGAAAACAGCTTATCCTAAATAAAAAACCTAAATCAGGAAATGAGCTTTTCTTAACTATAACAATCTAAAAACATAAATTGAATGTAAATGTACATTATGAAGCTCATTCTCTTGTTTCACTTTCCCAAATCAGTCCTCGCTGCGCTGCAAACAACTGCGCAGGTGATTAAATGAGTGCGAATCAACAAGTGTCTGAGCTGTCAAACCTGCCTTACAACACTGAGAGCCTGCTCAAACACTGACATGAATGACTTAAACAGTTTGCACTCCGCTCTAATTTTCCTATTTAGCTCTGTGGGTAAAATGAGAGAACAGGATCAACTGCCAAGTGTTGTTCCCTGCCTGTCTTAAAGTGGCACAAGGTATAAAAGTAGATTCCCAGATGTGTGAAAAAATTATCTTTTTTTTTTTTTATTAGATTTTTTTTTTTCTCATAATCTGCATGAGCATGGTGATTTAAAAATGGTTTAAAGATTCGGATGCATCCAAAAATTGTTGGCACTAAAATATATGTGCTGCACATTGAGGGGGTGTTATTGTACAGCTGCTCCAATTCAGGGCTAATCCAAGAAGTGTTAGCATCACAAAAACTGCAAACTGTACATAAATGTAAACATTCCTGCTCGTACACACAAGCTCGGAAAGTAATAGATTACGTGTGTGGGGATTACAATCATTTGACCATAAACAGCCTGTCAATCATTGACTTTGTTTTTCCTTTGAAGGAACACATCAGTTGGAAAATGTGAGACCATACTGCACAAAGGCAAATGAAATGCTGAAGGATGTAAATGTGAGGAAATACAGACAGTCCAAAAATAAGAGTGACCTGTTTGGAAGCAAAATATAATTCACAAAGTTGGCAGCATCTTAAATAAGATTTGGTTCAAAAACTCTTGAATACGTACCCTTTAGTGTTTCTACTTTATTTATCTTACCTTCGTATTTGCTATTATTACTGTAAATGTACTAAGACCTACACCTAAGGACGGAGCTCAAACATTACATACATATCCCTTCCTTTAAATGAAAATTAAACTATCAGCTAATTAATCAGCAGCACAAAGAAATGAGATGATAATAAAACCTTTCCTATGAGTGAATAGTTGAGGCCAAAGTGGATCTAAATAACCCCAAGCTAAGGCGAGAGATAGGACCTGGGCAGCTTAGAAGACTGATAAAGGTTTTACCTCCATTACAGGGGCTAAGACGAGGCTCGGCCTGCTGCAGTTCTGGATTCCAGGCACGCCTCTGATTTGTCAGCTCTGGGAGAATGCTGTAATAGTGGACGTAATGGCACAAGGAGGGTCGTGTGTGTGTGTTTGTGTGTGTGTGTGTGTGTGTGTGTGTGTGTGTGCGTGTGTGTGTGTGATAAAGTGGGATGAGGTGTGTTGTGGGGAGACAGAAGGAGTGAATGACGGTAGAAAAATGTCTGCAGATGGATGTTGAAACAGTCATACATCCTCGTTAGACCCCCTGTCTCCCAGCGGCCAGAAAGTCCCCTTATCACCCACACAGATACACACACACACACACACTCAGACGCACGCACACACATACACACACTCTGCCATTGCTAAACTACATGAGTGCATCAAGTTTTGTGTCAAAACTGTCAAGAACTGAAAGCTGGCATTCTCAAGATTGATAGTCTTACTTACTTACTTTTGCTTTGATTAGATTTTTCCGGATTTAAATAATAATTCAATAATAGTCAGTTTGCTAGTTTTAGACTGTATTCTACTCAAACATAGTTCTTATATAACTGCTTTGAACTAAGACAAAATTAAAGACTGCGATTCCGTCTTATTTTCCTAAACAGAGCACAAGACTAAGGATCTACAGCGACGCTATAGCAGCTCTGTGAGGCTGCACGTGGAGGCACAGTGGTGCTTTGAGCTAAATGCTTAATGCGTTTGCTAACATTTGCCAAAGTACAGCTGAAGCAAAGTACTGGTATCTGTGCTGAAACTCAGGTATCGCATTGGCACTGTTGTCGAGAACAATAAATATCCCTTCACATACAGTTGCGGCTGCAGTTGCTTCAATCACATGCTTATTAAAACCATTCCAAATGTCTTTTTCCACTCACATAAACACCATTATAACTGCTTATAAATTATCCGTTTTTATCCTCACTCATCCCCTCCAGGATACCAATCAGTATATTCTGAAACAAAGACAAAAAAAGTGGCTTTCACACTAACTGCCACCCTCTCTCTCTCTCTTTCTCTCTAGCGCTGCCCACCCCGCCGCCCCCCAGCATCCCCAGTAGCCCACCAAATCATGTCTTTTCCCATGTTGTCACCCCCTCCTCCGTCCGCCCACAGCACAAGTCACTTGCCCTAAAGGGAGCTGGCAGAACTACAGTGAAGCAAACAAAGATAATACAAATGGCCGCTCCAGACAGCTCGCGCTCGCATCTGCATTCATTACCTCCCATTTTCACGACACACCAAAGCTTCTCATGGAGCCGCCGTTGTGCGCTTACAACGGGCTTCACGGTGGCATCACATTCGGCCTTCAGGGCCCGCGGCTTCCACGGTTGAGACAGTCAGAGGTCAGTAATGAATATACATGTGTGGTCTGCAGCAAGGGTGATACTGGGAGAAACAGAGCGAGGGAGGAAGATGAATATTGAGTTAACGTGCTGAGCAGGATAGAGCTACATTCCCAGTTCCCCAGTCACAATGTCCTCTGCTGTTAGTCTCAGTCTGGCTTGTGAACATAAATATTTACACGGCTGTCACAATCAGGATTTATAGGACATTCTCTGCTCTTCCCGTAAGAGAAATATAAAGTATGCTTTTTTTCTTGTGCAGAGGTAAGTTTCCTTTTGCACAATGGGAATGAAATTCTTGTTTGCTCTGGGATGTCTATGCAACCATGTTTTCTCTGTCTTGTATACTGAGTGCATGGGGTGTGAATATTGTCCCATTATATTGACAGTTCTCATCCTTGCCAGTTTCAATAACCAACATTCAGCAAAAGAAGTGCTGCAATATAAACAGTTTGGATATTTCCAACTGGTGAGGGAGAGGCAACAGAGGTAATAAAACACAGACAATATACTTATTGTCTTTCTTTGTAATACTGGATGCAATAACAATACTGCAGGCTAACCTGTCTGTCCATGTGTATTTTTGTGTGTGTGTGTGTGTGTGTGTCCAGACTCACTCATGATGTTTGGGACCATTACTGGAATATTCTCAATTGAAGCAGCACCAATGCAAACACCTTTCTCTCTCTTTCTCTAATCTTCTTCCTCCTGATTCCATCCTAATCTGCCAATGCCAAGTCTATTTTGTCATGTAACTCCTCTGATAGGTTGGCATGTAATTAAGTCCTTGGCATGCACCGTGGGTTGTCATTTGCATGGTAATAAATCTCTGCTTCTTACTGTAGGTGGGGGAAGCAGGTCTGGACTGTGTGTTTAGCTTCAGCAAACATCCCCGTCTAACCCCTTATCAACTCCCCTGACTCCAACCTGTTTGGTCCACCAGGAGCAGTCATCATTTCCAGGTGGCAGACCATATTGATTAAACATTGTGTTTAGTTTTTTTTTTTTTTTTTTTTTTTTTATGAATGTATTTAAGGAAGAGCTGCTGTAAATGAAGCTTTCGGACAATTGACTGCTATTAATCTGACGGTGCATTTGGAGCTTTGTATTTATTTGTTCCTACGAGCCTTCTGCCATCCATTACAGAGTCATTTCCTTTTGTTCACTTTATCAATTGTGGGGATCATCTTTCCTGGAGATCCCTGGCTCTTGCCCAACTACTGCTTATATACAGTGTATCTGTCAAAGCCACAAAGAAGAGGCCAAGCCAAAGTGTGTGTGTGTGTGTGTGTGTGTGTGTGTGTGTGTGTGTGTGTGTGTGTGTGTGTGTGTGTGTGTGTGTGTGTGTGTGTGTGTGTGTGTTTGTGCATGCGTGCGTGCGAGCGTGTGTGAGATGTGTAAATATGTGTGTATTTGTGCCCCTGAGTGCACTTGTACACACACAAATAATACGCCGAAGAGATGAGGCATTTGGGGCAGGGAGGAGTGAGTGCGTGTGTGTGTGCGTGTGTGTGTGTGTGTGTGTGTGTGTGTGTGTGTGTGTGTGTGTGTGTGTGTGTGTGTGTGTGTGTGTATGTGTGTGAGGGGGTGCAAGGTGATTATATGTGTGTGTTTTGAGAGATGGATGAACGGAGTAAAGATTGCACTCATCTGTCGTGGTACAGTGCTCCCATCAGGTCTAATGAGTGTGCCGGGGTGACCTCAGTCTCGTAGGTTCACAGGCCTGATTAAACATCGTCTCCGAGTCGGCTCAGGGGAAGCCGGGCAGACCAGCACTGGCTCCCTGCTCTCCCCTTCTTTGCTCCCCTCCATCGTCCTAATGGCTCCCTCTGATCTAACCCCATTCATCTCTATCACCCCCCCCCCCAACCCACCCACACACACCCCGCTTCACTCTATCAGTGATACTCCCTTTGTTTGACTGTCATCTGTCTTTGTTAATATTTGTTCTCTTGTGCGTGTTTGTATCTTATATGTTCGACAGTTACATGTTTCCTTTTGATTGCCATCAGTAAATGTGTGTGTGTGTGTGTGTGTGTGTGTGTGTGTGTGTGTCTGTTTGCTGCTTTTGCGCCTCCAAAGCCCAACCCCCACATTTTCTTCGACTACCATCTTTCCATGTTTATTCTGAGCTAGTAAGCCATAATGAGGCTGAGGTTGAGGGATGATGATTAACTGCAACAGGATCCAGGAACTGGCATAACTCATGATAAGACAGCTTTCTGTGGAGACTTTGATTTATTTGGCTGTAAGGTGCAGAATATCGGCTGTTCCTCTGAGCTGGGGGCCATGTGGGGTCACGAGTCGGAGACATGCAGTTAAGACGCAGCCGGCTAGTGTGTTTTAATCTTTCTCTCTTCACTTTGATCTCAGTAACTTCAGTCGAAGCTTGCTCAAATCATCAGCAAGACATTTTAAAGGGTTGCAATTAGGGCCAAATAGCCTGCCATTTATCAAGCTCCTTTCATGTCCACCATTTTATTTTATGAAAGCAATCGATTGTCTCTGTGGCATGGAGGCGCAGCCCAACCTCTGCTTGTACTCCTAGGTGAAAGCAATGAGCGCAGTCAGGCCATTGCTCCAGCAGTGAGTGAGCGAGGTAGAGAGTGATTTGGCTGGCTGGAACACCATGACCGACACTTCTTTCACATTTACACCAGAGTAATCAGACAGCCCAGTCTAGTAAAAATATAGCAGCTAGTCAAAATGCCAGGGGCGCCGGGCATCTGTGTTTGCTTTCGGGGTGGGGCTCGGCAGTTTGAAGGGAGACTGAGGAAGAGAGGGAGAAAAACAGACAGAGGTCAGGAGAAGGAGAGGAAAGGATGGAGAACAAGGTAGGCAGTAAGGGAGCAAACAAAGCTAGCGAGTGCTACAGATGTGTGTGCGGTTTATTTACAGTTATGTGTTATTTAATCACCGCTCCAGAGGAGTGCTCAGCTCCTTCGCAGACAGACGGCAAGGGAAAGACATGTGGCCGACTTAGACAAAGAGAGAGGGAGGTTGCACACACTACACTACACACACTTACACAGCACCACACAGACGACATGGGATTTGCTCGTCATAGCAAAAGCCTACTCAGAAAACAATGTACAAAATCAGCAGGTATTTAATACATAAAATATGCATGCATCCTTAAAAGATGTGGTCTGCAGGAGGTGTGTTTTTTTTTGTCATGGCGAGTCTTAAAACAGCCTTTACATGCATATTTATTAGCAGCCTATATTAATGCATTAATTAGAAGAATATGCACACACATACACAAACAAGCAAATTATCTCATATTCACATAGTGGACACATACACTCTCATACACACGCACACACACACACACACACACACACACACACACACACACTGAGAGACACAGAAGCCGAGCAGAGCTCCAGCAGTGCAGGGCAGGAGAGGAGGCTGCAGGGCCCTGACCACATAATCATCTCCTAGAGAGTGATCATCAAGGCCTCCAACATCACTGCACAAATACACCAACCCTGGACCCCCTGGCATGAGGGGAGGGAGGAGGGGTGAAGACAAAGAGTGTTTACAGGAAAAAGGGAGGGAGAAGGAAAATAAAAAGAGAGGGGAAAGGAGGGGGAGAAAAAGGAAATTAAAAAGTAGAGAGCAGAAAGAGAGAGGGAAGAAAGGGTCTGTGTTTACAGGGGGCGGGGGGGTGGTAGGAGGACAGAGAGAATATGAAGTGCAAGATTATAGAAAGAAATAGTTAAAGACGGGAATGGGGAAGGAAGAAAAGATAGATGCTACGTTGACAGGGAAGGGGAAAGGAGGAATGAATTTAGGAGGAGAGAGGGACGGGTTAGGTCGAGGGTAGGGTGAAAATTGGGAAGAAGCGGGAGGAGAAAGTGAGATGGCAAGATGAGAGTCTGTGTTTACAGGCGAGGAGAAATGAAAGAGAAAATAGTGAGAAAGACACATTGAGAAAGAGAGGGAAAGGTAGGAATTAGAGGTGAAAATCAGGCTGTGTTGACAGGAAAGGACCAACCAGGACAAGAAACGGAGGCAAGATGAGAGAAAAAAAGAGGTTTGAGAGAGAGGTGGGAAAGAAACATAAAGCAAGAGACAGAAATAAGGGAGAGAGTGTATCTGTTTGCCACGCATGAATGTACAGCAGCGTTGCCCTGGAAACGCCAGCCGCTTGGATTATGAGCTGATTAGTTGCCCTCCTCCTTGAAGGCCCCCCAGCTGGGCTGCCTCCACTCAACAGGGTGTGTACATGCTACCTGGGACACGGTCTGATGAACAATTGCGTGCACGCACACACACACACACACACACACACACACACACACAGAGTTTTCATTCAGACACATACATACAATAAACTCAGTCTTTGCTCTTGGTTGCCCATTGTATTCACTGTAGCCAATACCTTTCTGCGTCAACATCTCAATCTTTCACTCTCCGCTGGACTCTGCCTCTGTGCCTCTCTGTCTCTCTGTGTGTGACGTGGCAGGGTGCTAATCTTGCCCCTTATCTTTGCCTGCAGCTCTGCTCACATTCCCTTCTCCACAAGCACCTTATCTGCCATCACTGTCAATCAGAGCAGATCAGGCTACCTACAGCTGAGTCCGCTCAACCCCCTTCCCTCCCCTTGCCCCCACCAACAGCCTCCCTACATGTCCATTACCAACACTCGCAACATGCGCGCTCCAGCCTGAAGCATCGTCCACACACATGCGAACTGCAAGACCCACTATTAGAACCATCAGCATTGGCCTTAAATTGACTCACTCTCCCGGTATTTGTCTTGCACAGTGACCACAAATACTTCTTCCTTTGTCAGAAAACCAATTAGCATATATGACCACTAAACTCTGCATCTGCACGAGCTAATTACCAGATCCGTTCTTGTACCTGCTCATGGCAAAAACAAGAGTGAAATTTAATTTTGATTAAAATTTTCCTCAAGGGAAAGGAACCAAAATGCAGCACTAATTCAGTTGTAAACCTTGTAGCAAACAGTCCTTTTGCAATTGCCATTTACAATACATGTACTGCAGGGTCACAATTGAAAACAGGTTTGCTTTTATTGTCACTTTTATACATAAAAAAGTGGAAGAAATGTTAACAAAGAAATTGTAAAAACATTTCTAAGTATTTTCAACTTGCCTCGGCCTTGCTATACCAATCTATTACCCAACCATCATCATGTTTTATAGTAATGACCCCTGGGTTCAATGAGAAACCTAGGTGAAATAACACTACATTTCCATGATGTATTAAATATTTGATGAGGGACACTTGGGTTAATTTAATCTAAAAGAGGTTGTGGTGAAAGGTTTTGGTATGAAAAGTCATTTTAGTTTTTTGTCATTTCATTCTCTGTGTTTTTTTTTCTTTACCTTGAAGCATGATCACAGTGTTTAACTTTTCATTAGTGTTATTACTTTTCAGTTTTCAGAAGTTTTCCATTACTTCTTCTTTTGCCTAGCGCATGATACCCACGGAACAAACTAGTACACAAAGGGAAAGGAAATGTGAATGTATTTTGTACTACTGTACAGTGTAGATCCCACAAAAAGACACACTACTTAAGGTTTTTTTCCACAGCTGAGCAGTCATACACGTTCTTAATACAGCAATGAGACACACAGACAGACACACACACACATACACACTCACACACACACACACACACACACACACACACACTCTCCAGCCCACTGGCACTCTCCTCCAATCAGGCAGGGCCAGTGACCTCCCACCTGTGATCACGCTGCTGGGAAACCCACCCATCTGAGTGCTGTGCACACAGCCCACATTCACACAACCACCCACTAATCAGAAGCACTAATCCAGACTGTCGGCATTTTTGGTTCACAAGCCTCATGATGAGGGCAGCTACAAAGCAGGTACAACAAAAGGAGAAAAAAATAAAATAGCACAAATCCCTTTTGGGCAGGTTTAATATTTTTAGGCGAGGGCACTTTTATGTGGGGGCAGGTGTGCTCTGACTCCCTAATGCTGAAGTAATTGTAGATAATGGAGTTTTAAGGACAGCTGCTGATGCAGGTTTAAGTAGGATTTGGGTAGAGATTTATGGTGAAGGGAAAAAGGGCGGACGGGTGGAAAAGTTGGAGAGGTGCGAGCGTGAGGGAGTGAAGGAGGAGGTGGGAAAGGAGATGTAGAGGTTAGGGAAAAGGGGGGGTCTGCCTCAGCTTATCCCAGCAAAGGTGAGAAGCAGGTGGAATGGGAGAAAAAAAAAAAGATATGGCTCTATCTTCTTGGAGAAAAAGCTCTGGAATTGAGAGGGTAAAAAAAAATTTACTCATCCATAGTTTAGTGCCAGTCCGGCCCGGTGCTTCTCGAGAAAAGGGGGTTATAGAGGGCACAAGCTGGATGACTAATTGGGGAGGATACGAAATGAGGCTTGACTCAATCTACACCCTTGAATCAACTCTGCCCTACAGTATGCGTCAAATGGGCTCCCTAAGTGGTGCTTTTCCATTGATTATACCGTTTCAATGTTACGCTCCAACTCCTTGTTGGAGAAATTTGACAGAAAAAAAAAGAGAGAGGAGGATCTAAAGGGGGCAGTTGAAATACCGGTCAATACTGAGCAGGGGCAAACCAGAAAAGTAGGAAAGCAGAGAGTGAGTAATATCATCTAAACAGATATTCATGAAAGCGATTTTGAGAGAAAGAGAGAGAGAGAGGGGGACAAGGTGTGTAAAAAGTGCGTTTGGCTCGCCGTAAACGCAGCGGTGCGTGGCACTTCGCCTGGCATGGCACTCACACTTTATGAGGTGTGGAGGGGCCATCTCCCTCGCCTCTCTGCCCATTTTAATGATACAGTTTAAATGGAAAAGCTGGAGCTTCACTCGGCACCAAGGACTCCACTCCCTCTGGTCTACACACACACACACACAAACTTAGATGGGCACACACACATATATACTCATACACAGACATCAGCGTGAACTCTGGAAGTTTTGACTTTTTTTTTTTTTTTTAGAATTAAGTTATCACCTAATCACAAACAGGGATGTTTTTACTTGTAAACAACCAAACCATTACCTGAACCTTAGATTGATATTAATGAAAGTAATTTACCCCAATCAAAATTAATTCTCAATCAAAAAAAGAAGAAAAACTTTAGTAAATAGGTGCAGTGGCAGGTTTGTATATACTGCAAAAAATACAAATTCATAGTCATCTACGAACAACAGTACGTTCTGTTTTCATAGGACATGTAGGAACTGGAGTTAGTGTCCATAAGAGTAGACTGCTCACATTCCAACACACAAGCATACACACATGCACATATACACACACATACACACACTTTATACACTATACGCATGCTACACAAATGATCATAGGCCGGAGGTAGAGCCTTGGATGAGACCGGGGAGCGACAGCGATGAAGCCAGGAGGTGAAACTGGCTGTCAGAGCCGTGAAGTCTCCTCAGATCTGCCCTGTGTGCCTGGCCACTGTACAGACAGGAGAGAAGGTTTTTACCCACACCCCTCACCTATCACTGTAACCTCTCAGAGGAGAACATACCGCAGTAATGCAATATTGATCTGACAGTGTTGTGTGTGTGTGTGTGTGTGTGTGTGTGTGTGTGTGTGTGTTTGGGTGAGCTGTGTGCTCACCAGCCCTGTGTACAAGTGACTGAGCTGTGAGAAGTTTGTTGATATGTGTTGCATTGTTTGTGTGTGTGTGTGTGTGTGTGTGTGTGTGTGTGTGTGTGTGTGTGATAGCGCGTGCATGCGTGCATGCGTGCGTGTGTGTGTGTGAGATAGAGAGGCGGCTATGAGAGCGATGCATTAATAAGCAAGAGGAGAGGTGTTAGCC
Source organism: Seriola dumerili (assembly GCF_002260705.1). Taxonomy (NCBI): domain Eukaryota; kingdom Metazoa; phylum Chordata; class Actinopteri; order Carangiformes; family Carangidae; genus Seriola; species Seriola dumerili. The sequence goes on along the minus strand of NW_019174258.1, from coordinate 8,197,848 downwards.
TTGGTGCTATTTCTGACACCTCACTGTCAGAGCCCTCCTCTGCAGCGGCGGGCCTGACTGAACGGAAACTCGTGGGGGCCTGTGCACCCTCATTTCACCTTTCACTCCATGTCTTGCTCCCTTGTTCTCTCTCATTTTCCTTCTGTCTTGCCATCTACCTTCTATGATGAGACAATCTTATATGAGTGGCCATTATTAGTTACAATTGCACTTAAAACTTACACTTTATGTGAGTAAGAGTAAGAACTGTAGAAATGAAGCCTTTGAATAAATGTACTGAGTAAATTTTTAAATCCAGAGTTTCTGATGCACAAACACACACAGAGATGTGCTTTAAACAGCATGACAAACTTTTATCCTTTACTGTTGCACATACTGTACATCTTCAGGAATAATTTGTATAATTAATATCAACTCCAAAATATGGTCAAGAACATATTTTCTGCTTCAGACTATATTTGAAATCCTTTCATTTAGAGTGATCAAATTCACTGATCATATTAATTAATCACTGAAACCACTGGCTAATTACAGTAATTAGTTTTTTTCATGACAATATTTTTGTTTACTTCATTTCCTAATTCATTTTCACTTTTTGCTTAATTTACAGTCATTCACTATGAATAATTATAAATATAAGTTTTTCTTCTTGATTGACAGTCAGGGTTGCTGAAGCATTATCTGAATCGAGAGAAAAAGCAATATCATGGTTACAAAATATGTGTAGCATTACACATTATTGTAACTGTGAAATAATGAATATTATTTGATATTTTTTTCTTCTATGATTGTGCCACTAGTTCACCCCGGCATGAAATGGTAACTGAAAAAAGGAAGGCTGATGCAATACTTGTTCCCATAAAGCAAACAGTACAACCCCATTTCAGTAACTCAAAGTTTCCCCAGCAGATGTCCAGTCGGCCTTTTAGGAATGTAGGACAGACAGCGTGTAAGAAAGAGAAGGATTAAAAATTGAGGAGAGATTCATATTCTGTATGTTCAAAATGCTACTCCTCCTTTTTTTTTTTCTCCTGACCCAGAGAACTTTCTCATCCTGTTCATCTGAGTCAGTGTCTGTGTATCAGAGTCTGCAGAGGGAAAATGGACCAATATTGTAGTGACATGAGGGAAGTAGACGTGGCAGCAATACGAAATCAACAACAAGAGAAAGAAAGAAAGAAACTATCGATTGTCTAACTATACTTGTGAGGACATTAAAAGATGAGTTCATATTTTCCAAGTCCATATTAAATCAACACTCACATGCCCTACATTCAAACAAGTTTTGCTTTCTGTAATTATTTCTTCCGTTCATAGACTGGCCTTTAATGAAAGTGCTTCCAGTGGGTGTCGGTCTTAAAGGCCGATATGAACGGGAGGAATGAGATTAGAGCAAGCGACACCTGCTTCAGTGTTTGTACATGAACAAATGACTATTTAAAGATTTGACAAATTGTTAATGTATCCTTCAATTTAGCACTGATTGATGTACATTAACCACTTCCTTGTCTGGTTAAACATAGGACTGAACTAAACTATAAGCCGAAGCCTTAACCTTAACTTAATTTTTCATCCTACCAAAGTCTCATCTTCATGCTGCCTTGTGTGGTTTTAACATCAATTAATCATTGATGGTTGATCGTTGCCAAAAAATACTGACAGCATCTAATAGCCTCTATGCTGCATTTTGAAGTGAGTCTCACTGGCTGCTGCTCTGATTGTCTGGCTTTACTGCACAAAGGGCTTTATGGCACAAAGAGGTACAAGCTATTGCAGTGCTAACAGATAAAAAGTTATCCCCTGTGGTAAAGCATAGTGAGACAACTTTTGGAGCGGCCAACCACCACAGCAACAACACTTGAGATAGAGAGTTTATTTTACTAAGTAATTACTCTTATTACAAATACAGACAGATATGTAAAAAGACAGAACTAGCTCCCTTCAAAAAAACAAAGTCTAAAGTGTCCTCTTGAAGAAGCCACACATCTTTTAAGGTCTTAAATTCAAACTGATTCTGACAAAAGAAGAGATACAAGAACACTCACATGCACATCACACACACACACACACACACACACACACACACACACATGCACAGATAGTAGTATATGCTGTAGACTGACTCATAGGCGTCCAGAAACACCAGTTATTCCCAGTGCAATAAAACAGGCAGACTAACTAATGGAGCCACCCACACACCAAATATACTTTTTTATCACACACCACCTTCACAAACAAACACACGCACACACACACACTCTTTTTTGTCCCAGCCCACTTATTGCTCGTTAGCTGCTACATCGGGTGGTTGTTTTTGCGTTGCCACTGTGACACAGTCTGGCTGCAGCTCGCTGTATCTGCTGAGAGCGCACCACCAAAAATACTCCACTTAACAAACTCTTCTGATTACAGTTTGACTTTCTCGCTGTCTCCTTCTCTCCCTCCTGTCTTTAATCAGCATGTAAACAAGCGCAAGGTCATTTTCTTTCTTAAACGAAATGGGGGAGATAAGAGGAGCGTGGCGTAGTTAATCCTTTGGACACGCTGATGGAGGAGTTTGTCCTGGTGATGTTCGGATGTTAATTATGCAAGAATGCATCTCCTCTTGTGCTCCTGCTCTCTCTCTCTCTCCCTCTCTCTAATGATGACTCATCAGTTTATCTCTTTCCTTCCTTTTTTCCTTGTTCTCTGGCTATGTCACCTTTCCCCCCTTTTTTTGTCCCCTCCCAAAAATCTGTGAAATCGTCACAAATTCTACACAAGAAATGCCTCCAAACTTCTTTGTGTGTGTGTGTGTGTGTGTGTGTGTGTGTGCGTGCGTGTGTGTGTGCATGCGCACGTGTGCGTGTCACAACACTTGGCGATCCTTTTCAAATCAGCACAAGGTTTACACTTGTCCATGTGTGATTAACTGCAGTGTTTGTTAACTCGGGCTGCCAGAGTGATTTGCTGAACTCAGCAACATGATGTTTTCTTCAGCCCCTGTTTTGTCTTTGAACAAATGCATGCAGATTGCATGGATGTCTTCTGTGATTGCCTGAGTGAATGACTTTGCAATGAAAGGCTACTAACTTACCTGACAGGAGGGCAGAGAGAGGGAGGAAAGGAAAGGAAAGGAACTAGCATGGAAATAAGAAAGAAAAGTAAAGACCCTAAAAACTGTGTCGAAGTAAAAGACAACATCTTTTCTGTTACTACCGACTCATTGTGGGATGTCAACACATATCTCCCATTTTCTAAAACTAGATGGAGACACCTTCTGAGTATCACTTTAAACATTTACACATTGATCTTCTCAAACTGAACGGGATGCAAGTTAATTAACCTAATCTGCTGCATTTTTGATGATTTTGATTATAATCCAGCATCAAATATTCATTTATGGTTTGTTTTTGATTTTTTCTTTCCAGCTGTTTTTGCCAAACAGCCTGATCTTGATGCAACGGAAACTTTGATGTTTAATTGGTTTAGGAAATGTCATATTCCAGCACGCAGCCTAAGAGACAGCGATCCAGCCCGAAAGACTAAAATCATCATTCTTGGAGGTATGACAGCACCCGGGCCTCATTTCCATCCTTCTCCACTATTTGTCAGCCTTCTCCTCTTCCCCAGTGAAGCAGCAATGTTAACAATGCTGTCCCCACATTTACCAGTTCTGCCTCATTACAGCTAAAGAAGTGGATAAATTAGCGCAGGAGAGCATGCACGGCGGAGTCCGACTCCACCTGTCAGCGAGGGGAAGATAGTGAATGTGTCGAAGTGGGGGAAGGGTGTGAAGGAACTGCTCAGCTTACAAGCTTTCAACACATATTAAAACAAAAGCCAGCCACTGAGGCTGATGCTCATCTCTCAAAGATCATTACCTGTGGTGCATCTTTCAATATTTTAGATTGAAGGCAGTCATCATCAACTCATTTTGGTAATCGAAAAGGTTTTCTCATTTTGTCAATCAAGGATTCCCTGTATCCATCATCTTAAAACGTTCTATAATCTTTTGTTATAGCAATCATTGTGAGTGGTTCTACAGGTTCAGCTTCTTGTTTTCAAAGCTTTTGTCAGCACAGAATAAAAACCTGTCACCCATGGGAGGAAGCTGGTAATTTCATGGATACCAGCTTCCGCTGAATTTAGAGAGAGTAGAATGAACGAATTTTGTGGAGAGGCTTACAACTTGGTTTTGTTTAGTTTTTTTTGTGATGGCAACTTTGTTCATAGATCGATCTTTCAATAAATTGTGAGGCTGTGATTTTTCACTCCAACAACCTGGGTACCAGCCTGTTTTTACTGTATTGCAGTATATGTTCAAGATCTAAAGGACAAATGGCCCCGGTTGTTGCCGTCCTCTGAACACCAAAACTCTCCTGCCCTGCGGCCTTTGAAAAGCGCTATCTCTCCTGCTCATCTGTGCAGCGCCTCTGGCCTGCCATCTTTATGGGCTGGTTAAAGGCTCTCTCTTTCACAATCAACTATGTCTGTGCCCTGTCCAAATTCGCCAGTGAAAAAGCCAGGCATTCCACAGCATTCACCCGCCTGCCAGGATTAACATTTCGCACTCTCCAAGGTTGAAAATCCCATCAGATGGAACGAAATTAATTTTTGCACAATATTCAGGGCCACCAGCCACATAATAGGAGACAATGCCGAGTGCATCCCTCGATTGTGATTCCATTCACTCCCTAATCGGCAGGATGGCCATGCACGGTGCAGCAGCGTAGTAAATGCTTTCATCCCAGGGGGATAAGAAAAACAATGGCCCTTTTTAATTTCTTTTCTAAAGCGGGCAGCAGAAAGAAAATGATATAGACGTAATTGATGATGAGGAGAGCAGGGGGAGCCTTAGCAGAGGTCTCACGTCCAGTGCCCAGGCCCAGGCCTTTTTTTTTAAATTTTTTTTGCTTCATAATGGCAACCGCTCAGGGGCACTGGAGGTTGACAAATCTGGCACGGAGGACAAATTGATCAGCAACAGAGCACAATTTGTCCCTTAAAAGAATGGGTAAAGGCTCTGTGTGGCCTGAGTAATTAGTTTAACCTGGAGCATGTCTGTCCAGGAGTGGACCTGCTGGAGAGGAGCTTAGTATGTCCTCTGATACGACACTGTGACACTGCAACATACACACAGCTCTCCCCTGGAGTACTCCTCACACGGCCCCCAACCACTGACTATATCAGCTAACACATTCATTTAGATAAATGAGAATAAAAGAAGTTTTAGTGCAAATGCCACATATCAGCGTGTACATTTGAATGTGTGAGTTTTTTTGTTTGTTTATTTGTTTGTATGCACGAGGGCTCGCATCTTTTACCGCCTCACAGCTTCCCCTGAGAAGTCACTGAGGAGAAGTTACTCTTCACTGAACAAAAATCTGGTTTAATAAAGAGTAAAATTAAGCAACAAACTGTTTTAGAACACTTCCCCAAATTAAATGTTTTGTTTTTTTTTTGGTGATACATTCCTATTCACTGCTTCTTTAATGTGCGTTTTCAGGAGCATAAAAATGAGAAGGGGAAAAATGCTGGTTGCTTGTTCTCCGTGTGCTCTGAGCCACAGAGGAAGACATATGGCCGGTCTACGATGGCCACATCTGTGGTGCGACGTGGAGAGAGAGAGTGTTGAGAACACACATGCACTCGTCCATGGCAGTGTGCTTACTGACACATAATACTGTATTGCACAATGTCCCCCTGACCCATTTTTGTGTGACACGCGCTGAAGTCAATTTTCTGCGCTTTTCATGCACGGAAAACGAAGAAAAGAAATTGTGAGAAAGCCAAACATTTTGCTACTCACTTTGACGAAAGCTGATACCTTCAAGCTTACCCTTTGAAATTTGACGAGAAACACTTGAGAAAGTAGGAGTTGGAAACTTTTTCTCCCCTGTCTTCTTCATTGTTGCGCTTGGCTGCCTCGTCATCGATACAGGGGTCAGGTGCTGCTGGTGCTCTCACTCAGAAACCAAGAAATGTTGATCCCTCCACAGAAACCTCCACATAAATGACAAGTGTAAGGTTGCGGCGCCACCGCACACTCAGCACATTCCACAGAGAAAGAGTGGAAAAAGAGAGCGGGGGAGTTAAAGTGGTATAGATATGATTAGGGAAAGCATTGGGGGTAGGGTAGGAGGCGGAAGATGGCACGAGTGAATGAGAGACAAAGAGAAGCTGGATCTTTTTTTTTTTTTCCTAGAAAATTTTAATTGGCTTTTGGGGCTTCAGTAGCACCCAATTAGCATGCTTGTTACATGCGAACACCAAGAGCTAATTGGCCTGAGAGGAGAAAGCGGCACGGCCCTGAAAGAAGAGAGCAGGATTCATTTGAAGATCCACGGCTCCAATAAAAGCATGTTGGGAAGCTATTAGGCAAACAGTTGTAAATAACATTTTGGTGCTGCAATTGCAAATATTATTTATACTTTCTTTCTGTCTTTATTGCAGGATGCTGTTAACAAAAAGAAAATATATTAGCAGCCATAAAGTTTATAGGCAATGAAAGAAAAGTATTTTGTATTCAGAACTTTGTGATCAACAACTTACCTGATCTACACAAACGGTCTTAATGTAAAAGGGAAATACTAATGGATGGTGCATAAACTACAATTTGGCCCAGGTCTCTGTGGTAAACATCCCAGAACTGGAGAGAAACTATTCACAGGCATGACCTAACCTTTCCATATACAGCAGCAAGAGAAAGTAAATGAACCCTTTGGAATTACCTGTTTTTTTTTGTTTTGGTAATTGGTCATAAAATGTGAGCTCATCTTCATCTAAGTCACATCCAAGTTATGGGTTAATGTCCCTAAGCTAATAACAAACAATTAGAATCTTTTGTGTCTTTCTTGAACACACCCATTAAACATTCACAGTGCTGGTGGAAAAAGTAAGTGAACCCTTGGATTTAATAACTGGTCGAACCTCCTTTGGCAGCAATAACCTCAAACAAGCTCTTTCTGTAGCTGCTGATCAGACCTGCACAATGTTCAGGAGGAATTTTGGACCATTTTTGTTTACAGAACAGCTTCAGCTCAGACATATTCTTAGGATATGTGGTGTGAGTGGCTCTCTTCAGGTTATTCCACAGTCCTCTCTGACTCTGACTCGACTCCAAAAGGTGGATTTTCTTTGTTTGAAGTCGTTCTGTAGTAGATTTGCTTTGATGTTTAGGGTCATTGTCCTGCTCCATCACCCGGCTTCTCCTGGGCTTCAGCAGATGGACAGACACCCTGACAGTATCCTGTAAGATACTTTGATAAACAATAAATTCATTTTCCCCTCGATCATGTGGAGCCGTCCAGGCACACAGGGATGATGTTTTCACGTTGGTATGCAGTTCCCTTTTTTTTTTTTTTTTTACACCATACGTGGTGCTGAATGTTCTTCCCAAACAATTCAACCTGACTTTGATCAGTCCAGCAAACATTTTCTATGTAGTACTGTGGAGTGTCAAGCTGCTCTCTGGCTAACTTCTGACACACAGTGATATTTTATTTTGGAGAGCAGCACCTTCCTCCATGCTCCATGTACCATGATGTGGGTATGGTGGGCTCTCAACAGTGATGTTAACCAGCTCCAATGATTATTTTAAACCTTTTGGAGTCATCTTAGCCAGACGCCCACTTCTAGGGAGAGTGGCCACAGAAATAAATCATCCCCATTTATAGACAGTTTGTCTGACTGTGGACTGATGAATATTTAAACTCTATGAGATGAATCTGTAACCATTTCAGCTTCATGCAAATCAACAATTCTTGATCCTAATTCTTCTGAGCTTTTCTTTACGAGGCATGGTTAATTTCAGCAGATGTTTCTTGTGAATAGCAAACTGAAAGAGTTTTTTTTTTTTTTTTTTTATAATTCAGAGTAGCTCTAACCCACACCTCCAATCTTGTTTCATTGTTTGGACTCCAGGTTTGATAACTCCTGACTCCAATTAGCTTTTCTTGATGTGATCAAGTCAAGTCAAGAAATTCACACACTTTTTCCAGCCTACACTCCGAATGTTAGGATGATTTTTTTTTTCAATAAGGACAAGAACAACACAATGATTTGTGTGTTATAAGTTAAAACTGATTGTTGTTTGTTCATAATTGTAACTTTGATGAAGACCTGAGCTTATTTTGGGACAAATTTATACTCATATGCAGATACCAAAAGGTTCACTTACTTTGTCTTGCCACTGCACAGTGCCACGCTGCCCTACACTGGGGAATATGCTGAATGAGCACGTAAACACAACAGCACTACGAGCTCACCAAGAGCAAGAGGCTGAATCTCTGATTACATTTACTGTACAAACTGTAGCAGCAGGATCTGATGCACAGGACATCAAGAGCTCATTATGCTCTTTACATGCAATTAATCAAACAATGTAAACAAAGCTCGCTTCAGCCACAACAGACAGAGCCGGATTCCCCGGTGGCAATTCAAATGCGGTACGCATAGTACAAGATTTAGTAAATGAAGGAATGTGAATTATGGAAAATGTAAGACTCACAGCCAATCTGGAGATGATGTAAGAGTCTAACTTCCTGCTGAGACCACACACACACACACACACACACGCACGCACACACATCTTTGCCTCCTCTCTGTCTCACTGTTAAGCCTGTAGTCTCTTCGTTTTGTGAAATGCACACAGTGTGATAATGTGAAAATATCTGCGCCGAGCAGGAAAAATGAAGCAAATACATTTTGTAACAATGAAAGTATTATGAAGGACACACAAGTAGAAGTGCAGCACTCTGACCGAGATACTTGAACATGAACATGTTCCTTCGACTGAGTGAACTTCTCATTTTTAGAGGGAAAACTTCTTGTTTAAATCTTTAAAGGCATAATCAGTGAGGCCAATATAAAAATGCTTTTTTTGGTTGAAGTTCAATTTGCGTTAATTAATTCTTTGTATATACAAATGAGTTATTCATCCCTCTAAATCAATTAATATTTCATGTGTTTGTACAGTAACAATATGCAGCAACTAAATCTTTGTGTTGTTGGGAAACTTTGAATCTTACCATATTAGTTACCACCCCACCACCATTTTTTGTGCCATATAAGCAGCCACAGTAAATAACATATTGTAATACATTGCTGTTCATGGACAAACAGTGCAGTGTTACGACTAAGCAGAATACAATGGGAGATTCAAGACTCCACACCATCCCTTATTGTATGTGAATGCTGCATATACAGTATCTCTATATACTTTGCCAATATGTGTATGTGTCCTGCATGATGCATAGGACATGCTGTAGTACTAGCATCTGTCCTTCTTTTCCTCTCAGCAAATCAAGCTTCAACAAACCATAATGTAGCAGACAGACGGCAAAAATGGAAACATGGGACAAGAATTGTGAGGCTCTTATGACCTCTGCTCTCCCCAGTAGAGACTACTTTCCTTTTGACAGATGCCAGAAGGAGCATAAAGCAAGCCATACTCACAATGCTCCGGCTTTGTCTGTCGCAGACCAAAGCCGATTGGTCACCAGGACAACGGTTCATCAAACTCACATGCATACACTCTCTTTCCCGGTCCTCCTCATTTTTTGGTTGGAATGTTTTCAAGTACAAGCTGAATCTGTAGACTCTATGTGAAGAATTATTTGGAAACTGCCAGTCTGGATCAGGGCGGCACGGTTGCACAGTGAAAGACGGTTCATGGTTTGAACCTGCCGGTCGGCTGGGGGCCTTTCTGTGTGGCTTGCAATACTTTCCTCATATGTAAACCCTGTGAAAGTGTGGTGACCTGTCTCGGGGTGTACCTCGCCCAATGTCAGCTGCGATTGGCTCCAGCTCCCACCCCTACGATAAGCTGTATAGCTAATGGATGCGTGGATAGTCTGGATCAAACCTGGGAGATAAATAAGTGAAATCCATCATTCTCTGTGCTTTTAGGCTTTAACTGCTTTAACTCAGTGACCTTTAGGTCTAAGGGAAGATGACATACAATGACTTCATCTGGTATCTGGGAAGAAGTAGTTTGTCTTTCTCCAGATGTAACATCCTCCATATATAAGGAAAAAGATAAACATGGTGATTTAGGCTGCTGAGTGTCAAAGCTCCTTTAAAACCAACACACTCATACATAATTTGCATTTAACCTCGTGTGACATGACTGCTGCAGCTGCTTCTGCAAATGTGATTTACCTGCATCACATTCAGTTTTTTAGGCAGTGTTTGTATTATTTTGTTCACCCCAAATTTTATTTTAATTTAGTTTCACATATCTTCTTGCGAGAGAAAGATGCTGATGTATTTTTAAAAAATGCCAGATGTCTCATTTGAACAAAATTTGCATTTAGGTTGCCTGACAGTCACACAGCCACAACCAGACTGCACAAACATGTCTGCAATGCTGTGTAGAGAAGCTACTGAAATGGCAGCATTATACGATCGAGCATCTCAAACCATCAGGCCATGACAATGACAATGAGGCTTGTCCAGAAGTGTCACCTCTCCCGGTCTTTGTCTGTCTCTGTCTGTCTCTCCCACCCTCACAGTTTTCTCTCTCTCTCTCTCTGTCTCTCTCTTTCTCGCAGACAGACAGAACATCTTTATTAGCCTTCTGTATGCAGGCTGTGCTCACCCCAAGATTGCAGGACTGACCTCTCGCTGTGAGCTGTACAGGGGAAATGTTTACCCAAACCCCACAGAACATGCCATTAACCTCTTTCTTGATAGAAGACAAACAAGAATGTCCCTCTATGAGGGCAATAAAGACAGGAACACCTATCCAGGACCATCATGACAATCATCTCGTTATGAAGCTGTGGGAGGCGGTAACGAGCCAGGGAGCCTGGTCTCCCAGGGACTCTTTCGCCGCAGTGTACCCGTGTGCCTAACATTCAGTGAAGTACCTCAGGTATTCAGTGAAGTGCAAACAACTGATTAACACAACAGTGAGGAACAATATAAAGCTCCTCAACTCCATCAACCACTTCTGCCCCCCCTACCCCACCCTTTGCAAATTATTCCCCATCCCATACTTTCTTCCTTTCCCCCTATCTCCTTCTGTCTCTCCGCACCTCTCTCCCTCCCTGGAGATTTAGATGGATATCCTGAGGCTCTGATTAAAGCCCCAGCCTGGGAGGGTGTCATGGTATGTGGTGAAAGGAAAGTGGGGGTGGAGGGGGGCTAGTGAGGAGCCTGGGCACTGGAGCAGTTTCTCCTTCTTAGGGACCCGCGGGCGTAATTCAATCACACCTCGATAATTCCCCTGATGTGAGAGTCAAATCCCCCTCACACACATCAAGTACAGATAGACACCACAAGCTCACGCTCATCCCAGATTGAGGGTGTCCTCCTGGGTGGGCTTAAGAGCCCACTACTAGGTATGTTTTACCTGTGTCGTTTGAAGAGGCCATTATTTTAATTGAAAAAGTTACCTGCCCGCCAAAGGCAGGCAATAGAAGACGAGGGAAAAAAAAAAAAAACAGGGGAGAGAATTAAAACAAAAACACCAGATGGTGATATACATGGTAAAAATGATTGTTTATACTTACTGTTTGATTATATGTGATAATGAGAGTGGGATTCCTCAAGGCAATTAGTGTCTGCGGCAGCCATATTGTGAGAGGACAGGGGAAGGACGGCACGGGCTGTTATGAAGGAGCACTTATCAAATATCTCCGCCGGGGTGATTAGTGTAATAAGACACTGCAAGGTGAGATAGGCCACTCACACTCTTTTAGTATGTCTGCGCGTGTGTGCATGCGTGTGTAGGTGAGTGGGTGTGTGTGTGTGTGTGTGTGTGTGTGTGTGTGTGTGTTACAGTGAATAAGAAAGGAGGCTGAGAGGGAGTCTGAGAAGTGACTCTTTCCATCTGTTTCCGTATCTGTGTGTGCCTTCTTGTGTGTTTTAATGTATACCGTGTCCCCATGTGCCTCATAGTGTGTGTGTGTGTGTGTGTATGTGTGTGTGTGTGAGCAACTGTGATATAATTCCTATGTTAATGTAGACTCCCGTTCCAGGCTGGTTGCCCTGGGGGCTTTAGCCTGTGACAGAGGGCAGATCGGGGGCACTTACCCCTGGCAGAGTCTTCTGTTCATGGAGGGCGCTCTGGGCCTTCAGTGCTGACTCTCTGGCACAGTATGTTAGAAAGGCACATCCTACAGGGAGACAGGAGAGACATAGGTTTATAACACCAGACATTAGCTACGCAACTACACACCACCATTAACAATGAAAAGAGGAATTAGAAAAAAGTATTGGTTACTGAGGATTCATGGTTGCGTTTAAAAGAAGAGTGCATTTAATGTATGTTGTACTTTTAAGGGCACTTAACAGCTGTAAAATCCAAATAGTCATATTTACGTCATTAAGATACTATAATCTGGGGATTTCAGGATTTAGTACCCATCAAGAATAATGTCTAAAATGTAAAAAAAATACTTGTAATACATTGTAAAAGGCAAAGAGAATCTAAAAAAATAAAATAAAATAAATTCTTCATCACATTTACTGTATGTACACCCATTCAGATTGAACAAAGTGAACTCAGCTGGTTACAGGATGTAACTTGTGCTGATTCAAACACATATCTGATTTTCCACTGTGAAACTCCAATAAGTTGCACTTGTAAAGATGTGAGGCCTCTCTCTCGATGTTTGTTCAGAGATTAGGCAATCGACTATGTCAAACGACTTCCAATCGACAACCAACGTGCAAAAACCACGTTGTGTAATCTTCCAAATGGATCCAGTGATTTGTGATTCCACTGAAGTCATTCCAATCCACACGGCCATAATACAAGACTTATTGGAGTTTTACAAGCTATTGCCAAAAACATGTATTATTTTACAATGGAATTTGTATACTCTGCTGACAATTGGAATGTGGCTCTCTGACATTAATAGTTCTATACCCTCAGAGAAAATAATATTGGTTGGATTAAAATTTAGCACTTTTTTTTCAACATATGACAACAGCTACAGATTAGATTTGCTAAATTTCTGCATATCTTCACTGTTTATCAGAATATAATGTTTGCCACATTGCTTTTACTATTATTATTATTATTATTATTATTATTATTATTGTTGTTGTGATTATTTGTCATCTAATTCTGTCATTTTTTTTCCATTTCCATTTAATATAGTAAAATGGACTAAGCAAAAATAAAACAGAAATAATGTGTTCCTGGAGGTTACATTTAAACAGAGCAGTGATGGAAAATGCTTAGTCACCTGAGATAGATAGATTTTTTTTTTCCAATTACTAAAAACTATGCATACTACTTCCTGAGGAATGATCTCTTTCATAGATATTGATCAGGACACAGAAGTAAAAAGTCAAACAGTATGCAAATTCTTTTGAGCTGCCAAATAATTAAAAAGCTGTGGTGATCAGCTGAAACTGTACCCTCACACATCTCTGGAGACTTTTCTTTAAGTTAGAAAATTCAGGGAAACAGAATGAATATGCATCAGTAAATAAGTCCCAAACAAAAATGTGACAGCTTTCATTAAAGAGTGAATGGTTGCTCTGTTACGCGCTTGGCAGAGTTGACAGTGGGTGACCCCGTTCAGAAGAGGTTTTGCACTATGCAGCATAATTTCCCATTACTACATGTCACACCTGCTGCCAAGGATTCTCATGGGAGAAGAGAGACACACACACACACACACACACACTCTCTCTCACAGACACACACACACACTTACACACACACAGATGATACCCGGCATGCAGCACATAGCACCCATCACCCCCGAAACCCAGCAACACACTCTGGCGCCCGGCCAAGAGAGCTCCCTTTCACGACAACCTTCACCCTCCTCCACAACTAAGCAGTTACTCAAGAGGAAAAATCACCTAAACGACACTGATGAAACAGCATGCCACACAGCAAAGCAGAAAAGTTTGGGAGCCTGGGGAAACACTCTTCATCCTTTGTGACATTACAAAACTGTGGGATGTGAGCCTCCCGGGGCATGTCCTAGCAAAGGCTTATGGGAATCGTAGGCTGCTGCTGACTCTCTTCTACTACTGCCCTAACATTTTTTTTTTGTTCACCTTACTGCTTTGCAGGTGTTTAGTGTATATCTTGGCAATTCGTCATCACTTGAATTTCTGTAGCATGAGTTTAAAAATGTCCCTGCTGCAGATCAGGCAGCACTGACGCAGCAGTGGTAGTGCTTTTTTTCTAGACTGAGTTTACCAGTAAAGTTTATTTGTCTTTGCAGGAAAGCAGCTGTGGACTGTCCCAAGTCCTTTGATAAAATACAAAGTGCATAAAGTTTCCAACTTAACATGGTACTGAAAAAAAAAATCACACTTTGGGTTGTAATAGTTTTATAAAGATATTTGTGGGTTTTCATCTGTTGACCTTCTTTTAACTACCAAGTTCAGTTTCAGTCAGAAAATAACATTTACAGAAGTACTCTACTTAAGTACAGTTTTAAGGCACTTGTTCCGTGTTTGAGTTTTAAGCTTCTTTATACTTCTACTCCACTCTGTTTATTTTACAGCTATAGGCGGTAATTTTAGGATTCATATTTTACATAAAAAGACATGTGATCACTTTATAAAATATGATGCATAAACTACCAACAAGCACAATGATACCGTTTGAGGGGAAGTAACATAGATGCAGCTGATAGCAGGTTAGGGCTGTCATCTTCAAACTTTAATTTGGCTAATAGGATTGCATACTTGCAAGTTATCCCACATTGTTCTCCCCTTGGTATCATATGCAACCATGCAAATGATATGCAAATACCATGCAAATATGGTTTCCTTCAAAAACATACCACTTCCATTGGTCTGTGGTGATGCATCAAACTGATTTCGATGATAACCACAAACAATGTAACTTTGACAGTAGAAGCAGACCCAATGGTTCAGTTCAATGTATTACATAACCTAGGGGACTAAAGCAAGGTTTAAATCTTTAATGGTAATGTAAGGTGCAATTTATTTACAAGTTATTTGTAAAAAAAAAAAAAAAAAAAAACATTAAAAAACACTACTTCACTGCTTTTATACTGATATTTAAAATATCTTCATTTTCAGCAAATACTTCAGATAGCATTTCAAATTTCCTCTGTGAATCAAAGCTTGAATTAACCAAATATTCTAAAGACTGTAGGAAATAAATTGGACTAAATGGGAAGAAGAAGAAGAAGAGGAGGTGAACATGGGCAAGGTTCTGAAAATGAGGGTGGTGGGGGTTCAACAGAAGGACTGGTGGCTCCCTGTGATGAGCAGGTTAAGTGGGGTGAAAATAATACTTTGGTAATCAAAGACAGTTTACCACACTATAATTTCAGTGAGGGACAAAAGTTCAACAAATTATATTTAAGGCAAATGAAAAAGTAAACCCTGCAAACTGGTACAAAGAGAGAGCAGGAAATGGGAGATGTGTCGTTGCTTTTGCAAAACACGTTTTGGGTAATTACTTAAAGAACTTTTCCCCCTGTAACGCTTCTTCTAACAATTTGTTTTAAAATGGAAATTAGTATGTGCTCACAATTGCATGCATCCAGGCATTAAGAGTAAATTGTGCTTTTTTAAGGCATCAGGTACCTGTAATTGAAATAACTCCAGAACAAATTTGTATAAAATTTCAATTCATTAGCAGTGAATTCATGAATCATGAGCAATTTGCTCTCCTTCAGTCTCCTCACACATGTCTGATCCAAGAATGTTCATTAAAGTGGGAAAAGAATGCAAATTAATTTCCGAAAAAGATGTAGGCGCTGAAAAATTATGTAAAACAACTGGATGCTGCTGAATGTGACAGCATGACCCCCTCATGGGTACTGAGACAAATACGATGCGAGGATTCATCCGCCGCTTCATGAGTCTGTGTTAACCGAGCTATTACCTGCCGAGCATCTTTCCATCTTTCAGTCATTCTGTCCATCTGTGCTTGGAGCGGGCTGTTCAGAGCGGTTAGCTGTCTGGTTCACACACGGCCCCCTTTTCTAATGATCAAAGAGGTCATCTGTAGACTTAAACTACAGCTGTCACTCAACTTACATAGACTGTCAATCACTGCCCAACGCTTCATCTACAACACTCACACTGCAGATAAAACCCAATACAAGTATAGATCTGTGGCTCAGTGGACATTACTATAAGTCAACAGAATTGGATTTCATAGAAAACCACAAAACTGTCTACAAGTTGTAAAGACACTTTCAAAGATTTGTTGTTACATTCTATGAGTCAGTTGCAATTAAATATTAGTGCCCTACTGAGGTTTACTTTTGACATTTCAATGCCTATGAGGGTTTTTTATGTCAATTTGGCAGGCTATTTATAGCCAATTACACTGCTTGGACCAACCAAGGAGAGCAGAATGGATGAGGATATTTAACAACTCTTTGTATCTCTTCCTCCTGGCTGTGTGGTGCAGCTCAGAGTCCCTCTTCTCAGCATCAGAGACGGATTGATAGATAACGCTACTCAAGCAAAAGATTTGCCCCCCACTAACATTCAGCATGTCTGAACAATTCCTGCGTTCTGGCACTGACACTAAGTATTATGATAATGTAGTGCTCAGCGAAATGATGGATGTTAAACAGCACGACCTGGCTGCACCACACACTGACGAGCACCATGCCCGCCAATAGTGTCAAGTCATCCCACGCGCCGTGTAAGGCTCCCTGACGACACACAAACTATCAAACCAACATTAAAGGAAACGGTGTCTAACAACTACGGGGTAGGATATAATCATCAGTTAAAAGAAAGGCGTGAAAAAATATTCTCTGAGTAGACGTCAGCATACAGCTACGCTCACCCGCTGAAGTGTACAGGAAATAAAAAACAAAACATAACATGCAACATTCCCCAGATATTCAGACAAGTCCCTGGAGATATCCTTAAATGCCCAAAGTAAGAATTCACAAAGCACAAAACATCTGTTCAAATGGATGCAGTACAATCCACATGAATTAGTCATGAGCAAACATGACATATTTTGATCTGCCCTTAAATCCATAATTATGGTGCAATTCTGTGTCACAGGACTCAGGCTGTGAGAAAAGGTAGTGCTGCAAATCATCCATTAGGTATGGTTTACTAACTGGTGCCAACAGCCATATACATCATCTATCTGCAACAAATCAAATCTTTCTCAGCCACAAACTAAGCTCAAAGAGGGATTTGAAAGTTGTAGTCAAACTAAATTCATGGCGCTCCACTAAATCTTTATGAACTTTATGTTTTTAGGGATTGTGGAGCCAAGCTGATTATATCCTCACCCCCACTCTTCTGTTGCTCTGCTGTGAAAAAAAAAAGTTTGTCTTACTGTCTATGATAAAAATGTGGATGGAATTTGTGATAATGTTACAAGATTAGATGCCTCCCAGGCCTTTGACATAATATCTAACCACTTTCCATTGGCATATTATGCATTTTTGTGCAGCAAGCAGAAGACAAACCACGTTTTAAACCACTGTGGACAAAAGACCATTACAAAACCCTATATTGTAGAGAGGTAGAGGAAATGATCCAAGAGCTATATTGCTACATTGCTGATGATAGTCACACAGCTACAGCATGTATGTGTAGATTAAGATCATTCATCCAGGAAGTGCAACATCAGGTTGAAATGAAACTATCCACTGGCCTGTAGCAGTAGAGATGAAGCTGTATCCCAGGGATTTTTATTGGGTGGCAGTGAGCCTGTGAGACTTGTCACGTGACCCCAACATATGCCCAACCCAGAGAGGTTAAAATGTCCAGGCCTCACCACCAACCATCATAAGTTGATTTAGCAAACTAGCAAACTTAACTGACATATCTAGCAGACACAGAGAATTAGCATTTGCATTCATTTGGAGTCGCTTTCTGGCCACCTGATGAATGTAAATTCCAGTATCCATTCTCCTTGTAGCTATGTTGTTTTGTTCTCACTGTTTCCTGAGGAAAATCTATGAATCTTCAGCTTAAATGCTTCAATATATTCAGCAGCTATCACTCCCTTTCTCTATCTGTCGCTTGGTGCTGGCCAGGTAACATATAGTTAATAGCTCCAAAAACAACACTATGACAGAAGTGACAGTGAAAACAGTAATGTTGAAAACCAAAAGAATGAGCGGAAAGACGCTGAAAAGCTCAAGTGGTTATTAAGATCCATTGTGAGCATAAAGATAATAAGGTGTATATTTAATGGACATCCCAGAATGCTGAAGCAGGTGCGTGTCTTTGATTTCTGAGTTATTGACATGCTGAACAAACTCTGTGATAAAACCTTTAACCCAGGGGAACCTGATCCTGTTCTGTGTTAAAACATAATTCAAATGGGAATTGTAACAAGTTTCTTCGAGTCTTCAATGCAACTATTTCACAGCTCTGCGCTACAACAGCTGCATGTCTTAAACCTCAAAGTCTTTGTGCTACATGCTGAAGAAATAAAGAAACAAATGTAAACCTCATTGTAAAGTTTTAGGTTTTTATATCACAATTTTGACAGGTAAAAGAGGAGGGAAATGATTACCAGTATGACTAGACCCAATATAACAGTTGATGCTTTGCAGTTGTCTTTTGTTATTATAATTACTATTATCATAATTATTATATTGTTGTTTTGTTAAGTGGACTTATTTGTTGGTGCCAAAACAATTTAATTACAATTTAATTTAAAAGTTATAAATGTGATTATATGGAAGAGTGTTGTATTGACCTTAGTGTGTTATTTATAACAGAATTCAATTTGAACACATGAAGCATTTCAAAGAACTTTTATAGTTAAGTAAGTAATTAATTTTACCTTCAATTCCCCTACAAAAGCTCTCCTCGGTTTCAGAGTGGCCATTCACTCACTGTTTTAAACTGCTCTCCTTGACTGACACAGCTAATGATACACTATACCTCCTTCTGTTTTGTTAACGACACTAATCCCATTTTCTTACTCTTGTACTTTCCAGCTTCGGTCTACAGGTATCACACATCGACGCAGCAGGAGGCATGAACATGGTTTAGGTGAGTGGCCAATAAGAAAAACTCATCCATATAATGCGATGGTGAAATCTTATTAAAAGTGCACGCCTGTGCTCCCAAAGTGACTTTGAATGTCATGCGGGATGAAGTGGGCATACTGCATACATCAGAGTGGCCTTGGTGGAGGATGATTTGAACGGGCATACTGTCTGGCTTTGGAACAGGATTATCCTTCCTGAGGCAACCATCCTCCACAGTGTTGACATTCAGGGATGGTTGAGGACAGGCGTAAACAACACGAACATCAGAAATATTGTTTTAATCGATCATTGGGCTCCAAAAGAGGAACACTGGAAAAATGAGGAGCATGTTGAGTACGAGCAACTGATGGCTAAAGGAACAGGTGGTGCATGGAGACCTTCAGGGTTGCACACACACAAGAAAGTAATGCTGAGCCCACACTCATTTCTCCCACAAGAGCGCTTTACTTGTGCTGATCGATAAGATCATGAACTGTAGCCACTGACTTACATATCATACATAATTTGCCTGGCTCGTGAATAGATTATTTTTGCAGGGAGTGAACTGATTGTGAATTCAATGCCACTCATGCTTATGTGCAAATCTGTGTTCAGTGTGCGTGTGTGTGCGTGCGCATGTGTGTTTGTGTGATTTAAAATTATATCCAAAATTACAAGACACATTAATATCTACTATCTACAAAATAGCATAAGTCACGATCAGCAGTAGCAGTGTTATATCATTATTTTTCAATACAGCACAGTCCTTCAGCTGATAGTAAAATAATAAGCTTCAGGCTCGAGACAGTCTGCTTATGATGACATGGGTAATACTGGAAATATGACCTTATTTTGGATTTTTATTCTAAAACAAATCTCTAAAACATTAGACAAAGGCTAAAAAGGTCAGAATTAGTAATAAAAAATGATAATACTTTGTCAATACATTTTAATAATTGTTAGACTTGTAAGCCACAATAGAATAATATTAAACACTAAAAAAAATGGTAGTGTAATTCAAGGCTTGTAATAAATAATAGATAAACATCTAAATGAAAATGGGAACAAAGCAACTAGCTTTCAAAATGTGGTCATTATATTTACAGACGAGTCACTCTGTTCTGGCCGTTTCTGGATTAATTTTTTTCTGTACCTGTCTTGTGTTTACCAGACTTGAACTTGTAATTTTGGACGTGGACTGGATTCTTTTATTTATGTAACTGAAAGACTTTCCAAACCTAACCGCACTCTGGCATTCATTATTATAACTATCATTAGAACTGATCGATCCCTGATTATCCGTGGCCTGACTGACTAATTACTAAGTGAATACTGATCCCGGTCGTTTTGGACAACAATGAGGAGGAGGAGGGGGGGGGCGTTTTGTGGGGAGGGGGGGGGGGGGGGGGCAGAGTGAGCGAGAAGACGATGCATGCTGGATCTCAGCCTCTACTATTATCCTGCTTTGTACTTCCTGACTGCAACCCGCCCACGGAGCAGCAGCAATACAATACAGCTGCCACGTAAATAGTATTTTCCACAGCTAATGACGTCTGAAAAGTATGCTGCATATTAGCCTGCTGAAAGGTCAAAGCAGCATGCCAGCACCACCTTAATCACCGATGCTGATTGCCCGATAATGGTTTGCATTTTCCGCTCCCCTGAAAGCATTTATTTCTCTCCGACAATACGCAGCAAATGGACAGGGACGGACAACAGAGGGGTGTTGTTTTGTTTTTTTTAAGTTGTGAAGAAATTTCTGCAGCTGCAGAAATAACACAGCATCCCCGAGCGCTTGCCTGTCCCGCCCCCTTAAACTGGGATGCTCAGCACATGATAGTCAATGTAAACACACAAAGGCGTTTTCAGCTGTAGTATTCACGTGGACTGGCTGGACGCGGTAACAATTAACCCTGCATTTGCGAGTCATTCACTTCCACGTGTTCTCCCTCTCACGCCCCATATATATATATATATATAACGTGTGTGTGTGTGTGTGTGTTTGTGTGTGTGTGCGCGTGTGCGTATGTTAGTGTGTAGCCTATGTGTGTGTGTGAAGGATATACGGGGCTCCCACTCTGTCCCAAACATCTGCAAATTAACACACTTTTCATGCTGTCTGCCCCAAAACTGAATTGGGGCGTTTTTGTTTTCCTCGTCTCTCTCTTTTTTGATCATTTATAAAGGAACACAAAAGTAAAGATGCCAAAATAACCAACCTTTATGCATTCCCGTAAACCTGTCTTTCAGTACAGTGAGTTCGTATATCTTTCCGAATTCCTCAAACAGGGGTTTCAGGTCTTTTTCCTCCAGATTTCTGGGAATCTGCCCGATGAAAAGCTTGATGGCGTCGTGGTCCTTCATTGGAATGGTGTTCTGGCCGATGGTAAGCCCGTTCATCCTGCCGGCGCTGTTCGTGGTGCTGAATCCATTCTCTTGCTGCACTCCGTTTGCAGTGACTGTAGCCATCTTTCCTCAATGGGCCGGCGGGCTGCTCGCTCTCTCTCTCTCTCTCTCTCTCTCTCTCTCTCTCTCTCTCTCTCTCTCTCTCTCTCTCTCTCTCTCCCTCTCTCTCTCTCTGTAGTTAACTGCACAGTGCACACTGCCCCCCCCTTCCCTTATATCTTCCTCTCTCCCCACTCTTCCTCTGGTTTTCCCTCCCTACTCTCTCCTCTTCCTTTACAGCCTGAGCCCTCTTGTTTGAAATCAGCCTTATTTCATTTTTTTTCTTATGCTTTATATGTTTTCATTTTTTTTAAGTCAAGCCCCAACACCCCCCACCCCCAACCCCTCCCTCCCCTCCGCTGCCACACTACCCGTGACGTCAACTCGTACTCTTATGAATAGACCCCGCCCACCGCCTAATTTGCATAATGAGCGCGGCCCAGGCCAAAGACAGAGCAGGATGGCTGAGTGAGAAGGCAAACACTTGTGTGGAGTGGAAAGCTTGGGGCATTTAAAGGTGCAAAAGCAGTTTTTATGTGCTTCTCCTGTCTTTGTCACATCATATAGTTTTGTTTTAGCAACAAGGCCAAATTGAGGTTAATTTAAGGGGGAATAGTAGCTTTATAATGCCAACTCATGTAATTGAACCTTACTAAAACCCTTTGTGAGGCTTTTTATCAGTTGGTTTTATTAATGGGAAACAATTAACTGGTAAAAAAAAAACTGTGGTTCAAAAAAATGTATCCTTTATTGTTCTGAGTAATCATTTTAATACATTTTAATTATTGTGTAAAGGATTTACAGTATGCAGACCATGCTACTAAGGAGCTCTGTCCTCATAATACTTCTGGTCTGTTGCCCCCAGGTGTGCCTATGTTTCTTTTTTTTTTACTTCTTTTTTTAAATCCTGTCAGGTAAATAATTGCACACATGTGGCATACTGGGCATAAAAAAGTCCCTCTCAGATGTTCAGAAATAAAACCAGCAGGGCTGTAAGTCCTGAGGACCAGTCATGAAAGACACTACTGTGAAGCTTTGTAGAAATGATCTCTACAGTGGTTCTCAATCCTGGACCTCAGGAGCCAGGACACTGCTGGTTTTTCATTCTAACCATCAAACTGGGACTATTTTACACCTGGGATGTCAGGTGAATGCTTTTAACTACCTAGGGTAGATAACCAACAGAGTAGGGATTCCAGAGGACTGAAGCCCACTCCACTGTGGTACTGTGTTCACATGGTCGAATGTAGCTTACTGTGTATTCTTAATTTTAGAAATATTCTTTGTTTGTGATAAAATTCTATAATGAAATAAGTCATCAGGATCTACATTGAAACAATTCCTTCACTCTCAGGGACAACCACAGATCACAGTAAACTGTGATAACAGAGTTTACAGCAGTTGCTTCCAAGGGCTACCCTTCTGTAATCAAGTACTATAGTCTTTTTAACATATTCTTCAAGTCTTCATATGTGTTATCGTCTTTCTATTGGATTTATGTTTTTCTCCATAAGCTTACTGGTACTTTTCAGTATATTCATGTATGGTTGGAAACCTCAGCCTCTTTCATTTAAAAGGACGATTGGGAAAGAAAACGGAAGCTTGGTCAGGTGCTCGGATCAAAGGCATGTTTGGGTGAATAATTAAAAAGAGCGCAGCATGCTGGAATGCAACACACAGCATCCTTTGGAGTATTGCACTATTTAAAAACAAAGCATGCTTCTCTTTCTCAAACACATGAAGACAATGTGAATAGATGGAGGGAAAAATGACAGAATAAAACACTAGTTTGAAATGATGTCAGCTCAAACCTCCACATTCAGAGCTGCCTCGTGTCACTGTCCATGGTGCTGAATCAACGCTGCCATTCAGAGACCGTGAAATAGATTGTTGGAGCTACAATTTTTAACAGTACATGTTTGCACTACAGATTCTCCACACCCTCTGTCTGTCTGCTGTGCACAATTTCTGAACCGGTCTGTCCTTTACTTCACAAAGGGAATGTTGCATTCATCGCCACACTCTTTGGAGTAGTTTTGTTATTCATGCATGTGAGCATGTGCACTGCCAGTGTTGTATTACTCCAACAGTGTATTCTGTACACAGAAATGTCTAATTAGTGCATGTGGGAATATAACATCAATACAAGGGCAGTCCAACTCATACTGAGATGAGTAATCATGCTTGATATGACTGCATTTATTTGGATTATATCATGCATCTGTAATCGATTGTGGTTTTTTCATGGAAATGATTGAAAACAGCTGCATGCTACCATATAGTGTATAATAAGATCTGCCCTGATTAAGTGTCTTTGAGAAACACACAGAGTCTCCGACACCTCCAGAGGTGTTGTTGTGTAACTGAGCCTGACCTATGACCCCCTTTTTGTGGACCTGGGCTCAGTAGAGAATCACAAAAAACTACATGTCTACTATTGAAATGCATTCAACAGACATGCTTAACCTCTGTTAGGTCAGAATTAATTGGCTAGTACAAAGATGTAATTAAATAACAGTGATTAGTTTGTTCTGTTGCCTCTGCTAATTAGTAGACTAAAGCTGCCTCACAATAATATTTAACATTATGAGGTTTCTATCTATCTATCTATCCATCTATCTATCTATCTATCTATCTATCTATCTATCTATCTATCTATCTATCTATCTATCTATCTATCTATCTATCTATCTATCTATCTGTTAATTATCTGCATACAAATGAACCAATCATATATCTAATGATATTTTATTCACAGTGATTAAAAACATTGTTGCCATGAAAAATTGAACATGAACATCATCTCCTATGTGTCAGTAATTGAGCTGACCGGTTTCCCTCCACTCTGGTACCGATGCAAATTTGACATTTGAATGCCTTCTCAGTGAGTTACTTAGTGTTTATGTTATCAGAGGAGTGGTCTTATCTATCATAAATAGACAACGGGGTGGCCATCTTTTTCAAAAATATCTAACGGTATGATAAGCACATAAGTTGTAGGGAGTTGCCCCAGTGGGAAGTGTCACAATGTGCCTCATGAACTTGTTTGGTCACTAGGTAGGAGAGAAGTTAGCTTTGATGGATTATGTGCTGTGTTCTTTGCAGGCCTCCATTTGTGTGTGTGTGTGTGTGTGTGTGTGTGTGTGTGTGTGTGTGTGTGTGTGTGTGTGTGTGTGTGTGTGTGTGTGTTCACCCCTGGTGTCTGTGAGAGTGAATGGTCTTTGGGGATACTGGTATTCTGAGAGCAACTAACAGTAACATCTGGCACTGCATTGGCATTGTTATGAATATTTATTTATTTTCTATTTAATCATGTCTTTGTAGACCACCTCAAAAAAAAATTCCTGCAGAGTTTGTTGCTCTGAATGGGGATCAAAAACACAACGGGTCTCCCTTGTCAATATCATCAGGGCCATTCTTTCCCACAAAGACGTAGCTAATTCAGCTTCAGTGCTGCTTATTGACTTTGTGATTTTTGTTTCCTTGTTTTTGTCATTTCTCTGCGGGATAGTTTGCCTGCACAGCTGTGAAGACTTGGAAACTGCCTGGCAGGAGGAAATGCAGGTACTGCATGATCTCTTCAATTATGCCTGTGTGTAAGCATCCTCTTTGTTCGAACACAGGCAAGCGTATCAGAAAGGTTGACAGGGTTCTTCTTCTTGTCTGTGCCAAGCTCAACACCTGGATGGTTGCACAGGGCACCTCTGTCGATTGCTCTGCTTTCAGACAAAAGAGCAGTCAGAGTAGTTCCAGCTGTGTTTGTGAAAGTGGGTATGAACTTGCAAAAAGAACAACACAGAAGAAAAGAAGTCCCGCAAGAATCCTGGACACTCAAGAGGCACATTTCACTCAAATTATTTCCTTATTATTTCTGGATGGAGACTGTATTTGCCCATTAGCAATGAGTGAGTATTTTCCCTTGCTGGGCTAACTAGACCTGGAATCAGGAGGGGGTGTGAACATAGTAAATGTGTCAGCAAAATCATTTCCAGACTAATGCAAAAAATATTTACCCTCAGTATTTCACACAGTACAACTGCTATTTTCTAGTCCTGAGTGAATGCCATTTCTGTTTTTATTACCAAAATTATTCACACCACTGTCAAGGTGACTTGTTGGAATGTCACAGACACACCACCTGAAACAGCTACCAAAAATATAGTCCCTTGAAGGAGCAAAGTCAGTGACATAAGTCATGCATTGTGCATAACAGCTTGGTGTCATGCACAATTCCTTTATACTGTGTGTTCATTATCCCATTAAACTGGATATATGGAGTGGGCCAGGTGGAACGTAGTCATGCATGAACATTTTTCACTGTCTGTTTTGTAGAGTGAGTCCAAAAGGAGAGCAACCATTGATATTCATGGCACAGCCAGTATGAGGTGTGACAGTATTTTTTGTGAATCTGTGAGTGTATATGGTAATACCAGAGCAGCCTCAAACCTCAACTGCAGTCTCTGCCTGAGGGAGGGGCGCACTGTTCCCCCCACACAGACACTGCAAGATAAAGAACCACTCACTCAGAAGCCATAATTTTCTCTTAAAACACAATTTCTTGCCAGTTCATTTGCTTCTTTGCTGTAGGGAAAATGCAAGAGTGATTGTTGGTCTAGTCTGAGCAATGTTTTTGATAAATTAAATTTTGCTCATTTTTATTTTGAAGAGGTGGATTACATCTCTGTCTTGCCTTTATGGGTGGTGTTCCGTCTGTACTGCTGTTGGTGTACTGCTGAATGATAAGCAGGCATCTCGATGCAAGTTTGCTAGTGATGCAAGGTAGGGAATAAATGAGAGAAAAACAAATAAGAGGTCAGGGAGACCACAATGAGTCATCTTCTTTCTAGCAGCTAATGAATCTCAGAATACTCCGTGCAGGCCTCCCCTGGGTACAGTCACATAGGTTTTACTTCCATTGCTATTGCATGTAAATGCAGCTTTTTTGCTTTCTGTTGGGTCTTAACTGTGAATCAGTACATATGTATATTATGTGTGGGCATCTCCCAGCAGAGCTGCTGAATACAAGTTTGGCCAGTGGTAGGCTTGAGGTCACTTAGGTCATCTTCTAAACTTATGATATAATGTAAAAAGAAACCTTAAATATATAAATACACAATGCTCGAAGAGTGGTTGCAAATTGTTGCTAACATTGCAAGTATTGCTGGTTTGCCCACTGAAATTGCAGCAGAGTCTGAGAGAAAACAGCAATACCACTGTGCAGCTCGTTGGTGTATATGTGTATGTTTTGTGTGTGAGTGTGTGGTGTTAGGGGGTACATGCATGCACACGTACCCTCTCCTCCACACTCCCCTTCCCTTAGGCTGTTGTTACAAAACTAATGTCACTTTTCTGTCAACCTAGATTTCTCTCGATTAAAAAGTGCAAAGTACCTACGGCTGTTTCAGCACATTATCCGTAACAGTAGTTCATGCAATTTAAAAAAAAATGTTTAAAGAAATATTATATTAATGTGTTTTATAATGGAATTTACTGTAATTTTAAAAAAGCAGTTTTTTCTTTCCATTTATCTCTAAAATAAAGATGGACATTTATAACTTTAGTGGAAGTTGCAATAATGTTTTCAGGGGTTTATTATATCACTGCAGTGTGTCCTTTTGATGTAAAATGTATCAAAGCTGCTTTCACAGCCACTCAGAACTAGTATTGTTTCATGGCCTTACTTTGATAAGTTGACCTAGTTATTTTATCTTGCAAATGCTTTTAAAAAGTTTAACACAATACACTATAGTGCACATACACACTCATCCGCACACACACAAAAAAAGTGCTTGTGTGCACAGAAAGTTGAAACACACACGCTTCAGTACTAGAGAGACAGTTGCGGGACAATTACATTGCAGTTAACTAACAAAGACCGTGCCTCAGCAGAATGCAGTGTAAAGCTTTATTGCAAAACGTTAAGAGAAGCTGACTGGAGAGAGGAGGTGGTGGGGTCAGGGGATGATGGAGACTGGGATGGGTTTTGAGACTGAGGGTGTGGGCAACATCTCGGCTTGGAGTCTTCAGGCTATCCCTGAGGTTCCTCAGGAGAGAAGAAAACTTTGGAGAGAGAGCAGAGAAATGAGGGAGGAGGAGTAGGAGGAGAAGATTTGTAAGAACTTGAAGAATCTCCGAGGCCTGGTCTGCATTTTGTAACTTGCATTAAAGGAATAATTCAACATTATTTTGGAAATACGTCTATTTGCTTTCTTGTAAATTATAACATCAATTCCACACACATATTTGCACAGAAAATATGGAGCTGGGGCCAGCAGCTGGTTAGCTTAGCTTAGCTTAACATAAAGACTGAAAACGGGGGAAACAGCTATAGCCTGGCTCTGTCCAAAGTTAACAAAATCTGCCTGCCAGCAACTGTAAAGCACGCTAATTAACACAATACATCTCATTTGTTTAATCAGTACAGAAACCAACGTGCAAAAACAACATATGGTGGTTTTACAGAGGGTTATTTGTAGGACTATTTTTTGAGCAGACGCACTAACTTCCTGGAATCTTGTCATCACTGTGCGGTTGCCAGGCAAGCAGCTGTGACTCAAGGAAGTTATAGCCAGGCAAGATATAGTCAAGCATGTAACCCTCCATAAAACTGCAATTTGTCATTTTTACATCAGCAAACGAGAGATAATATCTTAATTAGTGAGGTTTATAGGTGCTGGTGAGCAGATTTTGTTAACATCAGACATCAGAGCCACGCTAGCTTTTTCCCTCTCTTTCCAGTCTTTGAGCTAAGCTAAGTTAACTGGCTGCTACTGCCTACTGGCTACTCTTCTCATCTGACTGTCAGCAAAAAAAGTGAATTAACATTTGTTCAAAATTCTCAAACCTTTCCTTTCAGGCATCCATAAGTTCATTCTGGAAATAGTGCAAGACTTGCCAGTTACGTACAGTATTGTCCTGCAAGTTATAAGCTCCAGGTTAAAGAACAATATCACTTCCATTCCAATAATACCTGAAGATTTTTAAATCATGCCAGAATATCCTTTATTTGAAAAACCTGATAAGCCGTTGTACAGAATAAATGCATTGCTGTGGATCAGTCACAGATCACTGTGGATTATTTTTACAGGTTTCAGACATGTGCTGAGCCATTCAGAGAAGAGAATAAGCCCCATTCTTCTGAAAAAAAAAAATCCTACTCACTGAGTCAGTAAATGTACAGGACTTGGTCTCATCTGTGCAGATATGAATCAGCAGCTCGCATTTAATACAATCACTACAATGACTGGGATGAAAAACAGTGCCAAAAGAAGGACTGTAGAGCACTCCACATGTGTATGTACTGCATATATAAAACACATGTCTGTCACTGGATGAAAGAGGATAAAACCAAGTGTAATGACTAGTAGTACCTGTAACTGTGCTATGAGTGACCTTTATTTGATTAAATAGACACTTGAAGATTAAGAATGTCTGTCTTTTATAGACCAGGCAAAGACAGCATAATGACTGCAGACTATAAAAGTTATTGGTGTTTCAACAGCTTGCAAAGAGAAGACTTTTCAAAGCTGTAGTCATAAGTGCCTTTAAAATAAACACCCCTCTGAGCTTGTCATTACCAACAATAACATCAGCGCAATGTCATCAGCAAGTGAAAAAAATCAGAGTGAAATTGCTGTTTCAATTTGCAGTAGCATGCTTTGACAGATGTTTTTTTTATATATATAAAATTAGAGCAGACTGAAATGTAGATGTACTGCAGTGTCCTTGGATTTCAAATCAGCATTTAATATTTAGCTAAGCAAGGCCCCTGAAAGCATGGAAACCATTAACATTATGGAAATTAGTATCAGTTATCTGTTCATAATCATCATGACACAATAAAAAATCTAATTGTGAGGAAGCATGATTGAAAGATTATCTTAGTAAAATGCCAATAAAGAGTCTGCCCTCGTGCTTTAATGGTAAAAAAGTAATGTCCTCACTAGAAGCAGTATTTTTTTTTTCAGACTTGCACTAGACATAGACTGCAAATAAATGTACAAGGATTTGTCTTAGTGACACTGGTGCAGAGACAATGACATCTTACAGAGATTCACAATGCATACTGAGGAGACAATGGCACAAGGACAACTGGACTTCATGCACTGTGCAATGCAAAAGACAATGAAATATAGGCTAACTATAAAGAGTAGAATACAGATTTTTCTGCATAGATTACTTGCAAAGTATATGTAATATATAATAACATAGCAAGGAGATAAAAAAAAAACACAGTATGGTAATGACTTGGGTATTTGCTAGTCAAAAAAACAATAGTCAATTCATATTCACAGTTGCCTGGGTGAGATACTGCCGCCTCAGAGGCTGCCCACATTTGTTAAGTAGCTTCAATAGCAGTGATGATGAGACCAGTGTGCAGTTGGTAAGTTGGACTAACATGCTTAGTCAGTGATTGTGCGAGTGACAAAGTCAACGCAAAGTCAACACAAAATGAAAACTCTCACAGAGACACAAAAGCATACACCACAGAGAGAGGCATGTGTTCAAGTGGAAGTAAGAAATCTAATAATCTGTGGGGGTCAGAATGGGTCATTGATAAAAATTCCTGACGACTCAGCAATACAAAAAAGTTCCCACTGGTATTTTTAGGCGATCCCAATACGAATGCAAATTTAGAAACTTTTGAATGAGCCAAACTGGGGCACAGACTAAAGACTGTCTATCAATAAACGGCTGCTATTTGTAACTCGACTGACACCCATGGACAAATTATGAAACAACGGGCCCCTGATGGACACTGACATGTAAAAGGGCCCCAACCCCTCCTAACACTCCTCTCCTGCAAGACACCCAGACGAAAGCTCCTTGGTTGTTTTGCATGTCTTTGTAGTCGATTTTTTTTTTTTTTTTGTAGTTGTTTTGTGTCCATCTCTGTTGTTGTTTTGCTTCTCTTCATGATCATTTTGTGTCTCTTTGTTGTCAATTTGCATGTCTTTCTAGTCATTTTGCATCGCTTTCGTAGTCGTTTTGTGTCTCCTTGTGGATGTTGCTTATGTCTTTGTAATCATTTTCATCTTTTTTGTAGTAGTTTGTGTCTTTGGTTGTTTTGCTTTGCTTTGTGGTTGTTTTGTGTCTCCGTGTACTGGTCACATCGTACAGAAGTTCTGGTCCAGGGGCAATCCCATCCCTGGCCCCTCCTGTGGCCCCTCCCCTATCCCAATACTTTTAACCCTGTCTGCCGCCCGTTCCACCTCTACATGACATGATGCTCTTTACTTCCCGCAAATTCCCCCGTGCCCACACAGACACAAGCATATGCACATAAGCCCAAGTTCACCCAATATTTCTAAAAAATCAGATGAGGACGTGGTGGACCCGCATGCTGTGCAGCCTGACAGAAAGAGCACAGCGGAGCTTACACAGCACTCAGCTATTGTCAGGCTCTATGCCATGCCTTGCACCAACAGCTTGCACTCTGTTTCCATCAGATGTAACGCACAGTCTGGCACTGCAGCCAGTCAAACCTTGTTAGTTGCTTTAGCCTCTGTTTACAAAGACTGGGCATTTTGTCATGTTGATCTTATATGTGGTAGGGATTGTTTGATCAAGGAGGGTGGTTGTTGTATTTTTTTTTTTTGTTTTGTTTTGTTTTTTTTTTTCACTGTAGGCTGCTTTGACAGCTTGAGGTGAGCTGATCTGGAGCTCCCCTCGGCAGCACCAGAAACACTCATTGTTAATAGGCGTCTTTATGGCACCACAGACTTGTCATCACAGTCTATTTTTACTTTGGTGGAGGCCCGGCAGGCTCAGCGGTGTGGCATTTGAAGCTCACGCCGTTGACTCACAAACAGCACTGCTTCACAGAGCCTACACAACTAGTTCACAAGCTGTTCTGTCGCACATGTTGCCTTTCTATCACGCCGCTTTGGAGAGACTGAAATAAAGCAACGTGTTCCCTACTAAATCTATTTTTCATTGGCTTTTAGCACTGTGTTGTGCAAGCTGTTTGATTTCGGCAGTGCTGCCTTTAGAGCTTTGGCTCAACACATCAAAACTCCTACATCTCCTTACAACTCCTAAAACCTTTGGAGGTTCCTTTCTCGTATTTGAGTCCAGAAATAGGAAACGGTGTGCAACACATGTGCCAAAAAGGCAATTTGATAAAGCATATGCATTTTTTTTTTAGTTCAGAGCTTCAGTAAAAATAGAATAAAACCAGTTTTATTAGTTTTCACAAAATGTAAACATACACTGCAAGTTCATTAATAAGAAGAACAGAAAGAAAAGGAATGAGAAAAAGGCACATCATATTTCCTTTTCATCTTTTCTGCACCTGTAACCTTGATCCTTTGCTTGTGCTGAATCCTTTACACTTTACCCACAAGGGTATGTATGGTGAAGGCACAGTGTGCATCAGAGTGTGTATGTGTGTGTGTGTGTGTGTGTCTGTACTCTATACAATTCACACACCAACCCGAGCATGTGGCAGAATGGAAGCCCACCTCTCTTAAGATGTCTGAGGACCTCAGGGGCTCAATATAATATTGTTGTTTTCTACTTATTTTCTAAGAATGTTCCATTCCCAGTAGTGTGCTTCCATCCAATATAATGCTGTTTATTGTGCTGGAAGGACAGGATATGTTTGTTTTGCAGTCTAAAGGATGTATTTTGTGTCTGCAAGCACTCAAGGTTGTATTCTGAATACCGTATAACCACAATGACACAGAGTACAAATAAAGGTCCAACAGCTCGATGTTTCAGTCCATAAACTTTTTATATATTTTACTCTTTATAAAACTTTTTCTTTTTTTTATATGCTGTAACCCTGATGAAGACTGCAGAGCAGAATAATTCTAGTTTATTACTTAGCGCCATTTGTCATGTTGCTGAATTACATATTTTTGTTATAGTCCTCATATTCAAGCACCTTGCTAGAGCAGCAAATTAGAGACAGATTGTTCTATTGAGTGTTTCATAAACTGATTAGCTCATGTTGACCTTTGGCTGAAACTACATTACAAATAACATTTAGTTACAATTATGCTTCTTGAGTGTTTACAGTTCACGTTGTTGTTCTGGTGAGTAAGCTATCTGTAAAATGCAAGCTGCTGCACTGCAATAGTATGAATGTAATGTGAATTTTACCTGTTCCTGTCCTGTCAAAGAGGTGTTTTCCCGCCTTTATTCACCCATATTTCTGAGGATATTTAAGTACAGGATGTTAATTGTTGCCAGCTGCGAGAGTACAGGTTATAGGTTATAGATTCATCACCTTATTTACGGGATGTTATAAAAGTTACACATTTTAAAGAGGGAATTATGAGAATGTAGCTTTTACAGCATAACAGCCAATAGTGAACGGGGACATAGCAGTGTAGAGATATGGATGATGCTTTCACAAACTAACTTTTAAAGTGAAGTCCAACATAAATCTCTCATAAAACTCTGTAACTTCTTTTTGAACCTACAGAGTGGCTTCAAAGGCATTAGGTAAAACTGTCAACCAGTGAACTGGATTGCATCCATTGTTCTCCTCTGGTGGATCATTTGCAACAATCCAGAGATAAATCTGCTTTCTATTTTTGGGCTCTGACAGCCTCTACCTGTATCCAGCCGCCTGCTAGCCCCCACCCAGACAGTGACTGGCCTAATGTCTGGTCGCTGTGGCTTCCTTGAAGCGCTCCTGCAAGTTAATAAATTCTGGGCCATCTGTTTTCATGCAGCCCCTTTCCATTACCAGGTGCCCCCCCCCCCCTCCTTGGACCTCTATCTAATTAACTTTCCTCTCTCTGCCTCTCTTTGTGCCCACATTCGAACTGGGGAAAGAGAGGTAGGGAGAGAGAGGACAAAGAGAGTGAAAGAGGGGAAAGGTAAATTTGTTTAACCTGATGTTTTGAGGCAAAGTAAACCTCGCGGTAACCTAGTTAGCTGCAATGCTTTTTTTGTGCGATTTAGCAACAATGTTATTAATAACCATGTGAATCTGAAGGGTACTTAACCATGCAATAAAGAGATGGGGCATTTGAGTGCCACTGTTCTGCCATCGCTTTGGAGAGGAACACTAATTGCTAGTCGGGGAATCTAATGAAAACCCTCCAAACAAATAACAAAGCAGACAGTGAAGAGTGTATGAAGAAGAACAAAGGGAGGAGAGCAATGCAAGGGAGAGAATATATGAAATAATTATAATGATAAACACTGTTGGTATAGTTATTCAATGCAGTCAAAGCCTCACAGACGGTGAACCAATGGTAATTCAAAGTCACAAGGAGTAGAAACAATAAAACACCAGGCAGCCATGAATTGAGAACGGTATTAGAGATCAATAAAACAAGTATTTATAGTAAGAATAAGGTAGGTAAAAACAAATAATATAAAAAGCCTTTCTGTGAAACATGTTTTTGGAAAAGATTTAAAAGCTGACCCAAAGGGACGTGAAATGATCTCATTTTATCATTGGATAGCCTTTTATCAAATAAACATGAGCTCGGCTCTCACAGATTTTGTGTCCTTTCTGTGGATGAATGCTGTTGTTGAGAACAGAAATGGCTGTGGGAAGAAAAACAGCTCCCTGACACTGAAAAGACCAGCAATGCCCACAGCATATAACGCTTTTAACTACTTTTTGCTCTCACAGTCGAACTCAAAGTATCAACCATCAAAGCCATTAGGGTGCCAGAGTGCCCCTGTGGTTTTGCCATTAGCCTGTAATATATTGGCAACAACATGCCACAACGGCACAACAGTATCAACATACATGCACGGAGGAAAAATGTGGCACATAAATAGCATAGCCAAAAGAGCACTACACTTCAACACAAGGTTAGGATTTCCCATTGTGTGGAGAAAATGTAAGTTATGTGTCTACATTAAGCTGTAATGTTCTTCGAGAAGATGATGCCACTTTTTTATGGTAAGGCTGTTGACTATTCATGAAAATCATGACGGTGGCTGTAGGAGATTAGATTCCTGCTGTTGCAGGAAACCCTTGTAAGTCCAAGTAGTAATTTCCATGGTTCTACCTGAGCTGGAGGTTTATGTGGTTCTTTATTGGAAATGCCAGCTGTGTGACCCCAAGGCCCACAAAATCTATTCATAAACTACAATAAGGATGCATGGTTGTCAGTAAGAAAATAAGGCTGCTTTTCAAAGATACAAGGTTTCTACCCAGTGGCAGCCATATTTCTGACACGTTTGAGGCATTCCCATTTGCATGAATCCTATGCATATTACATCGCTCCGACCTGTTGGCTACCACGGGAATTGTCATCATCGGTTGCAGGCAATAATAGTAAGTTACTGCTGCTTGTCATATGCCATCCTGCTTCTGCTATAATTTATGTGCATAGGACCATTGTCTTCTGGCCCAGGGGGCATTTTGTGTGCCTTCGATTTTAGCTTTATGACGCGAGGAGCAGAGAGCCTCCACCAATTCCAAGTGAACCAAAACCTGGCGGATGTAGAGAATCTCCTCTCCTCTCCAAATGAAGGTTTCGCTTCTCTCCCCATCTGTGAGATGCAGAGGGGAAACCCATGGCCTTCCTGTTGACAGAGTCAGAGAGGGCTACATATAAATGAAACAGAAGGAGCGTGATCGGGATGGGTTACACCTCTGAGGAGCTCGTCGGGAAGGGCATGTCCCTCATTACAGCTGTTTGGAGAGAGGTCTCGTTTTGCCAGCGCACTCTCCTCGGCGTCCTCCACCTGCAGCAGGTCAGGGAGGGAGGGAGAAGTCTCTGACATGACCTCCAGTGAAGTGAGCATGTCGGGAACCGCTGGAGATTGGGGGCGGAACCAATGCCGAAGAGGGAGAAACACAAGCCTTGCAATCAGCCATGAAATGCAACCTGGCACCAATTGGACTGGGTCTGCAGGGAGCCTCAATAGGCCTAAGCCTGCAGAACAACAGGGAGGGAAGCACGGGTAGAGGGTGAGGGATGCGGGGGGTGTAGAGAGGGTTGCGGGGTGCGAGGTCATTCTACCTCACAGGGTGTTTTATTAATGTAATTAAACACGGGCGAGCTCTCTGGCTCTGCATCATAGCTGACCTCCACAGCAGAGGGAAGGGAGGGAGGAAAAAGAGGAAGAGACAGGCAGGGAAAGGGGGGGTGGAGGGGATTGGGCGAAAGAGAGGGAGGATTGGTAGGAGAGACGGGGAGGGGAGTGTGCAGGGGAAAGAGGTAGGGATAACAAGGACATGAGATTGGCAGGATAAGGCAAGATGAAACAAGAGAGGACAGAGCTAAGGAAGAGGGATAAAAAGAGATAGATGCAGCATGATGCATGAGTGGGAGGGGAAGATGTGAATTTAGTCAGAGAATTAGTACATGGGACAAGGCAAGTGAGCCATGGAGGAGTCAAGGCCAGGGCATTTGAGGAAAGAGAGGTCACCACCAGGGCAAATACAGGCCTCTGGGCCTGGTGCAAAATGTGAGGAATGTCATGTAATCATATTAGACACAGTTCAGTGCTCTGTCTAAACACAGGGCTGTGCGCTCTCTCTCAGCATAATGATAATGTTGTGCAATATCGTTTTTCCCCACACTTAGGCGTTTTTTATTTCTTATTAAATATACTACACAGAGGCATACAGAGACTTCAAAGCTCCTGATAAGTTGGTGTCTTATCTTAAGTATTTATCTACAACATTATGTGTTCATGAATAAATAAGGAACAATCAACTTAAGGTTAGAAAAAAAAAACATTCTTATATCATTTATTAAGAGTTTAACCGTCAAAACTTGAGCTGATCTGTTTCAGCCGTTTGACTGTGTGTATGAGGTTTTGATCAGTTTTTCTTAACAGTAGCCTGGCAACATAAGCAAGCAACCTCACAACTGTCATGCCTCTTAGATTCAAATGTTGCTAAATTGTAATTGGTTCACCAAAGTATGTCATCACCTTTTTTTTTCCGACTTGGTCCCGCCTACTTCAAACCAGTGAGAAAAGGATTGACAGCGACACAAATATAGAAATCTCTGATGTGAAATAACCAGAACCGTTCTAGCGTTTGCAGACAGTTTTGTGTTCATGTCAGACCCCATCGCTCACAGTTCGGAGCAGGCTGAGAAAATGTGTTTTCAGGGCTTTTGCAAAAATTTATGAGGCGTTCACATTTCCATCAAAATAGCTGATGAGCTGACCACTTTTAGTACATTTGGTGGTGATGGAAGTCAAGACTTTGTTCTTGAGCAGAGAAGTTGCAATATTCCACTAAAGGAACTCAGAAGGAGAAAAAGATTCAATGCCGCCCTATCTGCTGTACAGGTTTGTGTTTTGTAATTGGGTTCTGATTTGTCACTTTTGATGTTTTCCTTCCTGTGGAGTGTGTTAGGCAACCACACACCAAAAAAAAAAAAAAAATCTTGTAAAAGAGAGCAAATCTGTTATTTCATTTAAGGTACAGCTTATTGCGAAGTCACACACCTGCTCTAAAGTCTCAGACCTGTTATCAGTGGGCAAAGAAAAGTTCAAATAAGTCTTTCATGCTTTTTCTTATCAAGAGTTGGCTTGGAAACATAAGGGCCACAAGCCTTCAAACCACAATGTTGCTGCTTTATTCTTTTGTTTGTTTGGGTGTTTCTTGATTCTCTACTTTTCCCACTGCAGTAGCCGTGTAGTTTTAACCAGGCCACGGCCATACTTCAGTTACAACATAATGATATACATTGTTATCTTATTTTACATGTAAATTAAATACTATGTGAGGTCGTGAAGCAAAAATATAAATTTCAGTGCCATAATAGTGTGTTTCCCCCAAAAATACAAACCATGATAGTCCTCATTTATGTCTCCAGCTCTTCTGTTACTGCACTGTAGATGAACTCAGTCACACACAGCGTGCAGGCAGATAGAGAGACATATGCTTCAGAACACAGACTAGATGGATTGAGCTCTGTAATAGGTCAGGGCTTTTGAAGAGTGCTGCTGTAAGGAAGGGTCGGCGAGAATTCACCACTGTACGTGACAGCTTGAAGCACACCCCGTCACAATCCATTTCTCATCTCCACGGCCTGCATTAGACGCCTTGTCACAATAATTACATTTCTCTGTATTAATTGATGACTTATAATGGAAATAAGAGCTGTCGGAGAATGTATCAAACTACGGCAACAATAATAGCAAAGGCAATAACCAAACAAATATCAAATGGACAAATGAGGGAGAGTATTAGACATGACTGATGAGGGGAGCGGGCCCAACCACACACACTGTGTATGTGCTGTGGGACTTCTGCCGCTGTACATTTGACAGGCTTGTTTGACTCTGAGCACGCATGTATATATTTAACAGAGAATGTAAGAGTTTGGTTGTACTTTATTCATGTGTTGATGTGTATGTGTGTTGCTGCGTGCATCTACCATTCACTTTTAGTAGAGGCTAGAGACTTTGCTTGGAGGGAAATTATAATAACTAATAGAGCAGGAATGAGGAATTTGTAATCCGTGTCAGAATTGAATTACTTTCCAATAATGCTTATTTCAATACACAAAAAGACATAATCCCATTCATCTGTAAGCTTTGCTATTGTCATCAGCGCTGCACAGCAGAATATCAGTGCAGAAATACACAGTCATTACATTATTGATATGAAAGCTCATTTGTCCTTTGCCCTCTAAGTTCAGAGTGGCTTAATGAGGTATATCTGTTGTTTTCAGGTATAAATATTTACAACTGCTGCATAATGGCTATGCGCAAAATGTCATTAGAATGTATGCTTTCCTCAAGTGTAATGAACTGAAAAACCATCGCGCACAGTTAACGATGCACGATGCAAGCACAAAGTGTGTCCATGTATACAGTTAGTAATGCTACAGCGTACTGTAATCGTCTTCTTTTTTTCCTTTTTTCTCTTTTGCTTTGACATTTATCTTCCTTGTCTTTCTGAGAAACGTCTTGCTACTGACGTGAAAAGGAGGAAGGTTTAAAAGACTGAGAATGAACAAACAAACACACGTTTCATTTATGTAGATTGAACCTTTTACCATGAACTTCACCATCAGCCCCACACCGGCTTCACATATACTCCTCTTTTCGTGCTATATTTTCTAAGTGTTAACACTTGCTTTCTTTTCATTTTTTGGGGATATATTTAAACTAACGCTTACAGTGGTGTCATTTACAGTCACACGGCCACTCTGCACCGCTAAGTGCCGTAACTGGAATGTTTACAAATTGACCGTCCCTAAAATTGTGCTGATGATCATCCGTGAAATTATATTCTCAATCAAATCAAACACTGCCTTGATTTTAACCTTGACTCTGGAACAGTCACAAGACTTAAATGGCCTTTGGGGACAACGAAGTTAGAAACTTGCTGATGTAATCTGGCATCAGGCCACGTAAAGACCTGTATGTAATCAGTCACACAATAAACAGGAAAAGACAAGAAGTGATAAACCTCCAGCTGTGTGAGAGAATATAAGAGCAAAGGATTCTCTCAGAATTCCTAAAAGATAAAATTGCACTGCAGAAACAGGTTGAACATGTTTTCTCTATAGAATTTTCTGTAATCAAACCTCATTAAATTTGTGAGAAAACGTGTTGGTATACTCTGCTGGAACAAAATATGCCAGATTTACTTTGCCATGTGTTGCAAGATGGCTAACCATGCTGTTCAGACTTGATCACAGTCTGCCGTGGGTGTCATGTGCAGAGGTGGCAAGGGTACTGCCTTACCTCGGCTCTTGTTGTGTGTTGAAGAAGAAAGATGTCTTCTCTTGGTCTTTAGTTTCATGAGGATCCTGATATCTGGCATTTAGAAAAGATCTAGAAAGAAGCATCTACACAAGTGGGTTTCCATTCAAATGTAGCTCAAATTTTCAAGAAAATATGCAAAAACAAAATGTTAATTCATTCTTTTCCATCCAATATTGTTACGCATATAAAAATATGACATCACATATGCAATATAAAGGGTTGTCAGGTGCCGTCAAATCATTGCCGAAGAAGATGACAATTAAAAGAGCACCAGTCAAACCTAAAATAGGAACATTAGGGGAGGAACATTACAATCTCCTCATTGCTCCAAACAAATGTGTTTGCATCTGCTGCTGTTTTTGGTCTCTTCACTGTATGTTTAAGTCACATGCTCCATGTACGTCATGATTAATTCACTAAGCACGTTACCATTGCACTTTGTGGCATTTTGCTTTTATTGATACACCACCACTTTATTTCCACTTATCCAAAACCATATTTCCAAAATGAAAATGCAGATACAAACTGATGGGTGAAAACCAACCTACTGACATGTTCACTGGTGCTTGGTGCAAGGAGTAAAACACCTAGGATTTTAGGGTAGTCTGATGGATCTGTAGATTCTTGTAGCGGTTGTGTTGACATACTGTGTGTTGACTGCAGTTTTCCTCCAGTGAACTATTCAAGTGAGTGATGTTCAAATAATGATAGCAGCACTGACTACCATGGAGCCTGTCATTGTTTTTGTTCTGATCAACCAGGAACCTGTACCAATTTACATACACAGCACATACCAGTACAGAAACAGGAAAGCCATATGCAATCTCTGTAGCTGACAAATTAAAACGATCAATTGAGACAAAGAAATTCAGACTGGATGAAAAAAAAATGAGGCGAATCAATTCAAGCCAGTGCCAGAAGTACCATCTACTGTCTTAGTCTGTTAAGAGTGGCATGATCAATAGTATCAAAGGTTGTGCTGAGGTCAAGTAAAGCCAATATTGTTCACTCTCCTAAATCAACATGCTTACTGTAAGTACGCCATCAAGTCCTGATCATTTCAGCATCCAGTGAACCCAAGCTCTCCTAAAATATCTGGAACACATCCAGATGAAAGAGAGCTGTTTGGAATAAAAAGCAAACTTGGGCCAACAGTCCTCACAACCTCTCTGAATAAATTCATGGGAATACTGTCAAGGGGAGAGGAGGGCCTTCTGTGTGACACCTTCTCAGTGACAGTATGCAAAAAAAAAAAAAAAAATCAGCCCTAAGCGATTCCACAAATTAGGGAATGGGCAAGGGAGGTCCGCAGCAGAAATTAGAGAAGTTGGAGGAGCGATATGAGTTCTTCTCCAGACTGAGCAAACCTGGGGAAAATTTTTAAAGAGTCGTTTCATGTCGATGAGATAATGCAAACATTTGGAAGCCATTTCAGGGTCCCAGGGATATCACCGATATGTTGCACTCTGTCCTGTTGGAAATTAAGATGCATATGTCATGTCCTGGCAGAGACCACTGCTTCCTCCTGGGGTGAGCGTCTATCTCCTTTCTAACTTAGGTTAAAATGGTCTTCCATAACTTGTCACACAAATTAACTCCATTAAATAACATTACCAAACCATTTTAAACAGCACCACAACCCAAAAAAGCTTTAACTATTGTATCTGCAATAGTGGGAATATCTTATTTTTTTTCCAACTCCTGATTCTGTGCTTAGACCTCTGTGAAACCATTTAATACAAATAATATACAAGATGTAATTTTTCTAATTAAAGCTATGTTATCAGGTCCACTGTTACAAGGCCCAGTAATTTGAAATCTGACCCTTCATGCCACCCAGCTAATCATTAGCATGGGTCAAAGCAAGCACTTTGTCTGACAATTGTAAAAGCACAATACTGTTGCACTGTACAATCTTTCAACAAACAAATTATATACCAAAAATGCCATTAGCAGCTGTTCTGCAACAGCAATGTTTTACATTAACATTTACTGATCAACAGCTCTGTTATTTCTGGTTGTAAATGTGTATTCCGTATTTTTGTCAGAGGATTTACTCTACATTCATATTGGATTAATCTGCAGCATGCACTTAACATCCAACACTAATGTTCAATGCTATTATAGACAAGTATCTCAGCTCAAAAATTCCGTACTCCTGAATCAGATAAAATAAAATGTAACATCACTCATTGCGCCAGCATGAGTCAGCATATCTTTAACAGCATTTCAAAGACGCTGAGACACTATTACAGCTACTATCAACAATATTATACACAATATTATTATTGTTATTAGGATATACTGTACAGAGATGATGTGGACATTTTTCCAGGTTTATAGCTATGCTTAAAAGTAATATGGGAGCTTCTTACAGGTTTGCTTAAACACATTCGATAAATACACATTCTCTTGTATTCTATATGCAACATTTTAATGTTATTTGTGAGTTTTTTATCTTTTCATACATTGAAAAATGAGAGTCCTAGAGGGAGAAAGTGTGAAGAGCTTTAGGGAGTGAAGTACACCGTACAGGGCAGTGACCAGCCACATGAGTCAAGTCTAAGTTTGCCTCATTGCAAACACGGTGTGTGTATAGCACTAAGTATATTCAGTGAATGCCAAACATAGTTCTGACATCTTGGGGAGCTCAAACCTATCACCAGGCTGTTAACATATTTAAACTTGATAATGGGTAATTTGTCAGTGCTAATTTGTTATGCAAATTTTCTCATCAAGCTTCCTAAAAAGATTAGCTTGGTGGAAGCCAAGTACAATGTAAACCACTATGGTAAATTCTTCTTCAGCTTATTTTTTCAGGAGAGACAGATGTGTCATCGGGCCAATACTAGCTAGTTCTCATTTAAACACAGAGTTGGGACACTACTTAATGGTACATATGCTTTTATTTACTCTCAGTATTTTTC
The DNA here is from genome assembly GCF_002260705.1 of Seriola dumerili. Taxonomy (NCBI): domain Eukaryota; kingdom Metazoa; phylum Chordata; class Actinopteri; order Carangiformes; family Carangidae; genus Seriola; species Seriola dumerili. The sequence continues at coordinate 8,155,907 of NW_019174258.1, read as the reverse complement.
TAATAAAGTGCTGCTGCCACAGTTTTTGAAGTCAAAGCTTTTATGCCTTACTGGCAATGCTTCCAACCCCTACTCTTGAACTTGCAAGTGGTAAGCTCCATAATAATAAAATGTGGATTTTATAATATCTTTTATAATATGATCTATTATTTAACCATCTTTCCTATCTTTACCACCCTATATGTCAATTTCTATAATTAATACTTTCTACAGTGCCACTTAATGGTGCTATATGTAAGTGTTCTCTCCCGTCAAACATAGTTTCTTAGTGGTGGTGAATAGTCACTTGACAAGAGCTTCAGCCATTGCTACATTTACAAGACAAGAATACGCCCTCTGATCAGTGCTTCTTCATCCTCTGCTGAATTGAGGGCAGACTGGACGCTACAGTGACTCACTATCACAAAGTAGGATTTCAAGATGGGATGGGCCGGGGCTTGCTGGTTAGCATGCTGACTTGAGTGGTAGAAAAGAAGTAATAGAAATAAAAGCAAAACAAGATTGGCGTTGCTTTCCACCCTTAAGGACAACTCTTGGAGAGTAAAGGAATGAAGTTTGATGCGGAGCTTGCAACATTTTTTCTAGACTGGTAAATTAACAGCTATCAATGCTATCATTGGCAATGTAGCAATAACTAATACTTGCATAAAGCAAGTATTTAACAAGGGGCGGCACACTGATGCAATGGTTAGCTCTGTCGCCTCGCAGCAAGAAGGTTTGCATGTTCTTCCTGTGCCAGCATGGGTTCTCTCCGGGTAATCTGGTTTCTTCCCATAGTCCAAAAACATGCACAACTCTAAAGTTCGCAAAGGTGTGAATGAGAGTGTGAATGCTTGTTTGTCTCTATATGTTAGCCCTGCGATAGACTGGTAACCTGTCCAGGGTGTACCCCACCCTCGCCTAATGTCAGCTGGGATTGACTCCAGCCCCCCGAGCAGTATAGATATTGGATGGATGGAAGTATTTAACAATAAGGTTTAAAGTTTTGACAATAAGGTTGTTTGACTGCGGAAATATTGTTGTTTTTTGATTTTCCACGTCAAATGTTTGGATTGCCAGATTATGATCCCACATGTAATGGCCTTTAAAGGGGCTATTTGTACATTTTTTCTGCCGCTGAATGTGGTTTTTGCCAGGAGCAGGTGGTGGTGATGGTCACTTCAAGATCTTCAGACATCATTGCATTTACAAGACAAGAGGTTATAATACACCCTCTCAGTAGCTACCATTTCAAGACAGATTGTTGGCTGCAGTGAGTCGCTATCAAAAGTGACAAGACGGGCTGGGGCTAACTGGTTAGCATGCTAACTTCAGTAGAAGAAAGGACGTGATAGAGACAGGAGCTAACATTAGCGTTGCTATCCACTGTTGGAGACAGCTCTTCTAGACTGGTAAGGAAACAGCTGTTAATGCTAACGCAGGCTATGTGGCAATAGCAAAACTCACAAATAGCTCCTTTAATAGCTGATGGTTTGTTGTAAAACTGACAAATCCAAAATCCTTTACTGCTTATGTTCCTTATGTCAGCCTCTTAAAAATGTTAGTATGTCATTAGTAAAGTGTAGTATCTTTTTTCACTCTTCAGTAAGCTATCAAGCCTCCAGTTATTTGTGTTAGTGAGTCTTTTAGTCATTTTTGAGTAGTTTTCTGGTAAAGAAGGTTGGGGAGTCAAACAGTCCATGGGAGGGTCCTTTGTGATTAGTTGAATAGCAACCAAAAGAATCATGTTGGCAAAGAATATAAATCCTCTCTTAAATGTGGGTTTACAACTTGAAAAACCCAACATTTTTCTTTTATTTATTCATTAAAAAGCATGACACAAGTATGAATAAATAATTCATTCAACCATCAATGAAGTCTTGTTGAATACATTTGATGCACCGATGCATTATTTACAGCACAATCCTCTATTGTACAGAAAAGCCTATTAGAGGGTGTATGATGATCAGATGTCTTTTGATTTTGGCATTGTTTCACATACCTGATTGCAGGTCATCAGGTTACCAGCATGAAAATTTAAGTAGCACAAAAATCCACCATGCAATTGTGAGACTGTAAGAATCAATATTTACATCAGGAAAATCAATTCAAAAAGAAACCAAGACTTTTGCAGGGGATACATAAACCTTGTAGTTGGCTAAAATTACAGTACAGCAAGTTCACCAAAATACAAAAAAAGATGTTTAGTACAATACCCTTGTTTATACTGTATCTTTGTCTCTAGCATTAACTCCTGCCTTTTTTTTTCCAGTTGCATCTGTACAATTTAAATGCTGTCATAAAATTTCTTGTTGCGAAAGAGAATATGAGTTCAAAATATGTTAAGAAAATAACACATTTGCATGGGGTGCATAATTTTCTCTCTTGAGACTGTAGGCCAGTGCTCCACATAAAAATGGGACATGACAAGTTATTGAACATCTGGAAGGAGGAAGGCGACAAGGAGACAACTTAGGAGTTATAAGGGCATCTGTTTGGCTCTCCTTCCTTCCGGAGCCTCTCTTGGAGCAGAATCTCTCCTTCTTCCTTGTTTCTGGCATCTTTATCCGAGAAAGACAGATGGATTTGCTTCTCCCTGGATACACACTCAATCACACACACACACACACACACACACACACACACACACACACACACACACACATACACACACACACACACTCTAATTCCCATGCATGCATGTATACACACACATATATAGTAACACACAACCGAAGGCACAAATAACTTACAGAGTGCAGGCATAGTGACTTTGACAAACAAATAGACTCCAGCGGGCACACACTCATACACTCAGCGCTTGGGAGACGGACAGCTGTGCAAATATGCCCGGCCCTCATTCTTGGGATCTGAGTGGCGCTCCAGCCACAACAGCAAATATTTCCCCTGCTGTCATCTTCTCTATTTTCTCTCCCTTATTCATCAGAAGCGTGCCCAGGAAGTGGCAGGAGAGGTTCAGCAGCTTCATGGTGCGGCCAGGAAACACCACATCCCTCTTTTCCCCATTTCCCTCTTCTTCCTCCAGGAGCCAGATGCTGATTGGGGGGAAAAGTGGTGGCGAGGTGGGACCCCTACCTGTCCCCTGGGGAAGATGAAATGTAAATTTTGCGACGTGGGCTCATTTGCTGCAGTCTGGAGCTGTCTGATAGGACCTGACTGGAGGCTTATTTGATTAGCTTAATTCCATCCTCGTGTGGACCACCGCAGCAATGTTCCTGGAACATTTGTTACATTAGGCCCACAGTTAATGAACAATTTGTTCCGTTGAGCAACGAACCACACGAGCAACAGTGAGCTGTCCGTGTGCTCTGTGAAAAGGTTTTCATAGTTGTGACACCTGTCCAAGAAATTAGATTGGAGAACTTGTGACTGTAAAAAGTGCAGCCTTATTAATTTTTCTGTGCTCACATGATGGAAAAAACAGCCTTGTTAATTTCTCTGTGCTTGGATGATGCCTTAATTTGATGGCTCGTGCAGGATTTGTATTATCCCAGGGCCCTGCTGTGAATGGTGTTCACTTGTGAATGCATTACATTTTGCCCAGTGCTGCGCATACAAACTGAATTTCCTCCTGGGACAATAAATCGTATTTTGTCTTACAGTATACGTTGCATATAAAGAGGTTTGGTGAAAGGTTGAGGCCTGAAAAGCTTCTCAGCGTGAGCTCAGACATCACTTGTGGCGAAGCCATTCCACACTCGCTTTACATGGTGCATCTTTCACACCCTCTCCATATGTTACATTTCAGCGTACATCTCCATGTGAGAAACAGCATGAGTCACAGCACTGTATAAACAGCAGCAAGAACAATCAAACATGGCTGAGGGAAACGGTACATGTCACAATTGCACACAGATTACAAAGTATTAGACTAAAATACAGTCATTTTGAAAAAATATTATTCTAAATAATATAAAATATAAATGTGTATTTACAGCAGGTGTGAGTGTTGTGAACAACGAGCTGAATCTGCTTCACACAGTGATACTTTGTGGATGTTGGAGAATGTGGAACAGTATTGATTGTAGCTCGTAGTAATGTGGCATCAAAACTCACTGTTGTAATATAACAGGTGTGATTTATGTCTCAGAACAAAACATGAACTCCTACAGGCTAACAGGTGTGCTAACAATGTGTGTCTCTGCATAAATCAAAAATGCACAAAAGCCTCTGGTGAGGGAGGCTTAAATAGTGATTCTCTATTACTGTAATATGATAAGAAATTTTGATGTTTCAAATTGTGTTGACTTCATTGTGCTTTGGCAGAAGGAGCTTTTCCAGGATATTGAATCCAATTGTATGTTACTGATTATATTGTATAGTGCAAGCTACATAAATTATTTGTGTGGTAGGATACATTAATAATCAAATCTGCGGCTAACTGTTCAAATAATTCATGAAATAATGAAAGATCCAGGAAGTCCAGGTTGAGTTACATCCATGAATTTGAAGACATCTGGGCCACCAAAATACAGGTTTCTAATAACTGTGAGGCAATATGAGAGACTAAAGAGTAGAATTACCTTGTTCACATTATAAAGTAATCTATCAGCAATCTACACTTACACACTTGTGTGATTGGCCAGTGCGGTGCGCGGTCAGATGATGTTACATTGCATTGTGGTAAAAGTTGAGCCCTTTCTTTTCATGCTGCTCAATGCAGCAGAGACAGTGACACAGCGTACATGATCTATGTAGATATTTTACTGGCACGTCAATTTTTTTAGATTGAGTAGAAGAGCCGAACTGCATTTCCCTTGTTGGTATACGAGTAAAATGGCATTGTTAAACTGTAGCCAACAAGACTACATCACAAGTGAGACTTTTGGCACCCTCCCATTTTTGTTGTAAAAACACAATTTCTTTTTCCTCTCGCTGTCATGTACGATGACATACAGCATGAAAATTAGCTCAAAGTTACAGGTTTCAGCTGTTATTGACCAAAAGACATGAACCTAAACTGTAGGTGAGGCAGTGGCCCTACAGGACTGTGGCACAGAATGATGTTTGAGCCGATTCAGTGAATGTAAGCCACAGGCGGCAAACAGGTTTGTATGGTAATGTCAGTCTCTACCCAGCTGCTCCTTGATCACACAAGCATTCAGTTATATTTATCAACTTGCTATACCATACCACCATGGGATCTAGCACTAAGTAAAAATAAACCTTTCTTTCTCACCCCTATGCCTTTCTCTCTTTTTCTCTCTCTACTGTCTCTTCAACTCCCCCTCTCTTCTTCCCATGCATGCATGTCTTGCTCACTTTCTCCCTCTCTCCCTCTCCTCCTCTCTCTGCCCTTCCTCCTCCGGCCTGCCGCGCTCTCATTTGTCACATTTACAATGGAAACATCCAAATTTACAGATGCTATCAATTAATCACCTCCGCTCTAATTACAATCCAATTAACCTCTGTTTCCACGCGCCATGCTGCAGGACGGCCAGCACCCTCCCTACTCAATCACACTGCTCAGAGAGAGACAGACAGAGACGGAGAGAGAAGGAGAGTGGGAAGTAGAGTGAGATTTAATGCAAGAAAAACTAAGTCAGATGGAGAGAGCGATAATGTACATGGACAGATAGATATATCGTGTGGCCAAAAGTGTGCGGACACGCTGAAGATCTGGAGTGCTTTTTTATGGTTTGGTCTGGGCCCATTGTTTACAGTTAAGGGAAATCTTAACATTGAAACATATAGTGACATTTTAGAGACTGTATGTAGTGCTTGGAATGACAATGCCCCGTTGCACAAAACGAGATCTATGAAAAAGTGGAAGACTTGACGTGCCTGTGAACAGCCCTGACGTCAACCCAAATGCACATATTTTGGATAAACTGGACCACTAACTGTGAGCCCATGATGCATACATACAGTATGAATACATGCATGTATGCATGCATACATGCAGATATACTATATACCTATAAGTACATGGATGGACCAAAAAATGAGAGAAGAGGAGGTGAGGGAGGAGGCAGACAGTCACGGAAAAAATGAGAAAGAATTGGAGGAGAAGGAAAAAATTAGGCTCAGCTCAAGAGCTGATGTCTCAGCGGAGGATCACAGGTGTGACTTGTGCGGAGACAAAGAGAAAGCTAGAGGAAGGTAGAGAGAGAGAGACGGAGGGAGAGGGAGGGGGGAAGGATGAAGAGCTGTTGCTGTTGTTGTCAAGAGGATTGAAGAAAGTGGAAGGATGTGTCCATTACAGACGAGACTGTTCTCCTGGTGCCATGGGAGACCAGACTGTCACCGTGAACCACCTGTGTATGACTACATATAAGTGTGTGTGTGTGTGTGTGTGTGTGGTGTCTATATGCACATGCACACAAACATACACTCATAATGTGCCAATGTATCCACTACAACATGCACGCACAGTTTCGTGCATGTGCTTACGCAAACGCAGAGAGTACATCCATACAAAAAAAACACCTACAAATAGGAACCCACATAGAAACTGAGACCACCTCATGTGTGCAAACACATATGCATACTGTATTTAGATGCACACACACATGTACCATACATGCATTAATATCATGTACGTGCGTACACATGCAATAGAACAGACACACACATACATGGACATGTAATCCAGCTCTAACACAGATGGATATACACCACCACTATTAGCAGCTCTGGATTTACAGTGGCCCGTCAGCCTTCAGCTTTTAATGCCACGTGGGGCCTGTTTTACAGCTCTGCCCCAGGGCCCCAATCGGCTTTCAATTAGCAGGTGAGCTGCAGCCCTGTTCCCAATCAATAGCCCAGTACAGGCTGGCTGCAGGCACCCTGGGGCCCCCAGCTTGGAGGGAGGAGAGAGGAGGAGGAGGGGGAGGCGGAGGAAGGGAGGGGAGCTGGCAAGAAAGGCTGAGGTGGAATCATGCCATGCTACTGGGCCAGAGGGCTGTTTGAAGGGGCCAGACCTGTCGCTTCCACATACACACAAGCACACAACAAGAAATGCATCAAGGCAAATTGTTTGCAAATTCAGTCTTCAAATCTTTTTTTTTGTTGTTTTTTTTTTTTTTTACACAAGGTAAACCAGGCTAATAAAATCGACCCACTAAGTGAAGAGTGTTAATGCACTGGTGGCAACCTTGGAGGAGAAAGCTGCCCTCCAGTTCAGCTTAGGAAATAAAAGCTGTGTTTATCAGTGAGAAAGGAGAGGGAATTAGAATAAAGAAAACTCACCACATACAAGTTCAATTTCATAACATGGATTACATACTATAATTCGTACAAATAAGTTTTAAATTCATTAATTTGACAAAGCCATGTTTAAAATCTACAATTCAATTTGACAAATACACACAGTTTAAATATTGGTGTTGTTGGCAATAATCTCTCTGTGCAGAGATAGTTTCACGTTTCTTCTCTAATTTACCCCGGTTGCAGAGTTTTCCTCAAAACAAGTGACAGTATCTTCAAAGTCGGCGATTACTCTCCGTTTTTCCAAGAAAATGCCAGATAATTCAAGAAGGCACTTGAAAGTGACTGGGTAGCATTAGACACAAGTGAATTTGTCTTACAAAAAGCGAGACTGTTTTACTGTTGAGACGACTGATTTAAAGACAGATAAGATGAAATAATACAAGATGGACAGTATATCTTTCATCAAGAAATCTGGGAAATCAGTCTCATGCTTCTTTCCAGGAACATCAATAAAACCAACATGAGACGAGTCAAACTCAGCTGATGAACCGCCTGACAAGAGCACTGCCATTTCTACACTTTGTGGTCAGGACATTTTAATCCTCCTGCATTGGAAGTTAAATTATTTATGACTATAGGACTGAATACAAATTAAGTCACTTATTAATTTTTTTTTTGCAGTACACACACACACACACACAAATATGCATCCACATGCATGCACAGCTGTCAAATCTGCACTCTCATCAAGGCTCAGCTGAGTCCAGCTCCTCAGAGAGGAGGGACCAAGCGAAACAAAATTAAGTGTTTCAATTCTTATCCACCTCCCTGAGACACCATTGCATGGCAAAATAGCCAAGTCATTTTAATTAGACCCACAGAGCACCGCATGCTTTGGTCCCTACCTCCAGTGCATGAAAAAGAAAAATCCCATTCCCCTTAGTGACAACAGGGGGGGGGGGGGGTCTGCCAAAGCAGGCAGCTTGGCACAGAACTGGCATTCACTGAATAACGGAAAAGAGCGCCATTTTTACATCATGCTGTACTGATTGTCAGAAGAGCAACCTCCATCAAGCAATTTCCTGTCTCTATTTTTTTTCTCTCTTCTGTGTTTTGTAACCTTGTGAGAAGCTGGTAACAAAGGGAGTGTGGTGCACAGAGGAGAGGTTAGAGAAGATTGGAAGGCACTGAAGAAGAAGAGGAGGAGGAGGAGGAGGAGGAGGAGGAGAGGAGCTACAGGGTTACTGGAGTGACATGGGTGTCTTTGAAGGCACCACAGTAGAGGGGGTTGGTAAGGTGGAGGGGGTTGGGTAGATAGGGGAGAGGTGGGGGAGATAACCGGGTCCCCTCCAACACCCTGCTCCTCTGCTTCTCTGACTGTGCCAGTTTTATCGGAGGGAGGCAATGAGGGTCTTTGAAGGCGTCCCAGCAGGAGGTGTACGATTGTGTGTGTATGTGTGTGTGTGTGTGTGTGCGCACGGTTGTGTTTCATATGTGTGTATATCTGTACAGATGTATATGCATGTGGCAACATTAATATGAGCATGTGAGCAATGAGTGCCTGAGTAAATGAGTTCAGGTGTGTATATATGTACAGTCGGTAAGCACAATTCCCGCCATGTTTGCGCATGTGTTCGCGCATGTGTGTGTGCCTGCATGTGTGATAGGAGAGCAGCCCGCTACAGTACATCTCGCTCTGGTGGAGAGGCAGAGCTGGAGCTGCTGGAAGGCAGAGAGACAGGCAGCTCTTCCCTCCACACATCTCTGTTCAAAGGCGCCATCAAAGTCTGGCAGAAATGTCAGTGCTGCAGGCAGGGGACCGGCCTCTGAATGTCAGTCCTTCTCAGGTCAACACCGAGAGCCAGCCTGCCTCGCACAGACAGAGAGGAAGGGGGGAGGGCCGGGCGCAGGGTTAGATGAAGATAAAAAGAGAAAACATGGGTACAGTGATTAGGGGAACATGATAAAATGATGGAGAAGGAGAGAGTGGGATGAAATTAAGGAGAGAAGAGAGTGATAAGAAACAAGAGGGAGGTTGCATGGCAAAATAATAACAGAGAGAATAAGTGAACAAAAATGTTGGGTTTGGCCGTTTGTAGCAAGACTGAGTTTCTTTCATTCTGTCAGTGTGTGTTTACGCGGGTGCAGCAGGATATCAAGTGACTTCAGGCCAGAGATCTAGGGGAGGCTTTGAGTGAGAGACGTAATAAGGAAAGAAACAGAAAGGTAAAGCAAAGCATACAATGCAAAAACATCCTGGCATCTGTGTGCATCTGAAACGCAATGATACACTCACAGAGACAGATATAACAACAGGCAGACACACACAAACACCAACGGAAAGAGACGGAGAGAGATAGAGAAGTGCACTCGCATAGCAGACACACACACACACACACACACACACACACACACACGCACACACACACACACACACAAAAACACACTGGTGATTGTCCCAGTGCAGGCCATGAGGAGCCTGTCAGATTACAGGAGGGTAATTGAATGGTAAGGGAGCAGACAACACATCTAGCACAGCCGGACTCCAGAGGCGGCCGCCACCATACCAGAGCTCAGGGGAAATTCAGGGCCCACTTAATAGTGAATTGGAGATGGGACATTGTGTGTGTGTGTATGTGTGTGTATGTGTGTGTATGCATGTTTATGCGAGTGTGTGTGCTGTTTTTGTGTAGTGGTGTGTGTGTTTGTGTGTGTGTATTCACTTGGTAGGTGTGGGACAAAGGAAAGCGCTCCTGGCAGCAGCGAAAATGGTCACTAAAAATCTGAAGAAGGCTGATTTGAGAAGCTACTTGGCATGAGCAGAAAAAACACACCCTGAAAAAAAACTGACAAAGCATCAAAAAGAAAGAAAGAAAGAAAGAAAGAAAGAAAGAAAGAAAGAAAGAAAGAAAGAAAGAAAGAAAGAAAGAGAATGTTGCAGATGAATAGAAAAGCAAAGAGGGAGATGCAGAGGGAAGAAAGATAAGGCACAAGAGAAGACGTTGAGCGAAGAACAGCAAAATGCAGAGGCAGAAAAACATGAAGGGGACAGTGGGAGAGCAGGGGGAAAGAGAGACTAGGAGAGAAAAATAAAAAAAAGACAAAGAAGCAAGAAAACGAAGAAGGAGAGCTGCTATACGACGAGCCTGAGTGTCCATCTGCCAATGAACATCTCTAATGGCAGAGGAAAGTGACAAGTGAGCGGAGTGGGGGAGTCAAAGAGAAGCACTGTGCATCGCTTCATGAGGAAAGGAAGACAAGTGACAAATGAATGTAGTTTTTTTTTGTTTTTTTTTCCCAGTTGCACTTTAATGGCTATGATCACTCCGTGTAATTTGATTCCCATATGAATAGGGAAAGGCGAGCTGACGGGACACGCACAGTACATACACACACATTATGACATTGACTGAGTTAGGTGGGAAGATATGTGTGTTTGTGTGTGAGTGAGACAAGCAGACGACTTCTGGTGGGGTGCCTGTCTCCATAGACGGGAGCCCAGCGGCTGGGTAGAAACTAACAAGTAAGTTGGTGAGAAGGAGAGTGAGAAACAGGAGCAGCGCGGAGAGAGAGAGGGAGAGAGAAAATTAAGAGACAGCGTGAGTCTGAGAGAAGGAGAGAGACAGGAAAAGAGAGGAGAAAACAAGAAGGTCTGCTGGGTGTAAAGTTTCCCCTGGATATGATATGTGGATATGGGGATGTCATCAAGCCTGTGAAGTGGAAATAATAAAGAATTAGGATTGTCTCTGAAGACAGGGGAATTAATCCAAAATGAATTACGAAGGGGGAGAGGAGGAGAGGAGGAAAAAAAAAATCAACATCAGCTATTTCCTTTTCCTCTGCTTCGAGGCAGATAGGGGGCGGTTTGTATGAGTACTGTGAATCCCATAAAAATTAAATTAATAACAAAGGGAAAACACACACACACACACACACACACACAAATAGAAGTGGAAAAATTAGTAGTACGGGGGTGGAGAGAGATAGTCGTACAGAGAGCAAGGGTACAGATGGAAAAAAAAGACAAGAGAGAGATTTGAGGGAACTGAGGGTGGGCACTGTTGCTGCCAGATTGCACTGCTCTTTTGTTCCCCCTCGTCTTTCTGGAAAGGGCTGTCGGTGTTAAAGAGGAGATGCCGCGGAGGCCATTGTAATAAATGCCACTTGTAAATTGCGGAGTGGAATTATACAGCGTGCAGATGGATCCATACGCCTGAGCAAAACGTGGCCAAAAAACCGGGAGCGATAATTAAGACTTAGGGGGTGAATGACAGAGCCATTTGTGACGACGGTATATGGCGTCTCCTAGCTCTCTGGGAAACAGAAGGGCTCGGAGAGGCTCGGTGTCACAAAACATTACCCACACAGCTGTTGGCTTTATGAGCAGCAATGGTGCACTCCTTTCCTCCCTCCCTCTCCCTCTCATCCTCTTCTATCTCTTTCTACCCTCTTCTCTCCACCCCCCACCTCACCCCCTCCTCTTGGTCACCACACAGTGGTGCTGTTCTTTCCCAGTTTGTGCAAAACAACCACCCCCTTCCTCTCCCAAATACCGCCGCCATCGGCCCCACTATCCATCGCCAACTCCTTCACCTTCTTCGCCTCACACCACCATCCTTGCCATCTCTGAGGGACTAGACAAGGACTTGTACTCCATCATTCATATCCAGGGAGGGGGAGGAGGCACTCCGCATGCACACAAATATAGAGTAACACCCGGGCTGAAAATTCAATAAAAAGCACTGACACTGACAGTGCTTGGTACTGTTTTGAATGGGAGTTTGGGCTTACTGGGGCTCAGGGCTGACTGTAAAGTAGGAAAATCGAATTCTGTTGTTTTTCTTCTCTCTCTCTTTGTTAAAAAAAAAAACATTTTTGTATGCCATCCCTGTGCTCACAATGTCCACATAAGTCCTTGCATGCTACACTGCTTGTAAGGTTCAGGAATAAGGTCCGTGCTTTGTTCATACGGTGGCTTATATCAAGCATTTTTCTCTAAAATCATTAGACACTGCTTCGGTTGCACTCCTGGGGATTCACCGCACCTGCTCAACAAGTGCAGCCACACTGTCATGTGCACGAATACCTCTTTTGTTTTGTGCCACTGCATAAATTAGGGCTGTATCTCTGCGCAAACACTACCAAGAGTACCTCCTGCACATTTATCCGAATAAAGGGATTCTGATTCTGATGTGTGTCCCCCAAACTCTGCCCTCTTGTCCCCGTCTCTCTGTTAAGTCCATCTATCTCTCTGCCTGGCTGGCCAGCCTGTCTTCTGGTCTCGTCTACCTCTTTGTCTCTGTCCCGGGGGCCTCCGCAGCGTGCAGAGTAGTCTGCGGAGTCTTAACTCAAACGAGACCCCTTCGCGCCCCGTTAAACCCCCGACCTTCTCTGTCACTCCTGTCGCCCGCTGCTGCCGACGACGGGGGCCTGAGCTGCAAGCTAAGAGACCCCGAGCTCAATAAAAGTGTGGGTGATTAAACAACTCCCTGTAATTGCTCCTTTTGTGCAGGAATCAAACGGTCACTCTTATTACGGAGGCAGGAGAGAGGGAGGCTGGGAGCAGTCACTTCCGCCGAGGGCCAGACACCCTCAGTGACCCTGTGCCCTCCCGTCACTACTCCTTTATCTGACCAAACAACCACTGTGCAGTGTGTGTGTGTGTGTGTGTGTGTGTGTGTGTGTGTTTACCTGCATGTGTGTGTATGTCCTAATGCCCTGTGCGTATGTGCCAGGGTGTGTATTAAGCATGCAAAGAAAGCCGTTGAAACAAAGCAGGGTAGAATAACACTAGAGCTCCCCTCAGTGGTGGATGATTGAACTACACAAGAAAAAGACATAGTTGGACCTAAGCAACATGCAGTTGTGTGCCACCAGCCAGCTGGCTTCGGTAATGGGGGACAAAGCCAAACCAGGGGACCATGTCCAACATGAGGGCCGGGTTTCAGAGATCATAGTAACACATGAACCATACACATCATCTGCTAGTAACACACACAAATACAGATATCACAAGGGCCCAGCCACAGCCCCTGTCAAATGAGTCAGCTTACAAAAGGGAGGGACCCAATTACCGTAGCCACAAATACACACATAAAGTGCCTTTCAAGGGTCCATGAGTGCTTCAGCTTCCCCATGATTATGCCCACTCTCCACACACCCAGCACTTGTCGTACACACACAGGGCCTCTGTGCCAAAACAGCCATCAGACTGGACTTTTGCTGAGGAGAAGCGATGAAATGTGTTCAGCTGGTTTGAAAGAGGAGAGCTCTGTGTGTTCGGAGAGACACGGAGAGGGAGGACAGAGTGAGCTATTGGCTGGTCAACAACTATTAGTGATCTGCTCTCTTCGAGGTAGAAGCATACCCTGCCATATTTAAACAAGGAGGGATTCGATTTGAAGAAATCAATGTGAACTTCAGTCAATTTGTGATGCAATAAACTGAAAACATTAAGATGCAGTTTTAGTGAGCCTGAATGTGGTGCAGTTTATATGCCAGTGTATTGGCCTGTCCTGCACCACTTCCTTCAGAATAAATCAATTACTTCTGAAAGGGAAATCTGTTTGAATGGGGCGGTAATGCTTAAGAACATCAGACAGTAGGGTTATCTTTCTTTCATTTACTTACTTCTAATGCAATAACCTCAATATTTTGTTAGCTTCGTGTTTCTCTGTGTACAGTGTGGTGTGCGTCAGTGCAATGGTGACTTTTTAAATCAGTTTATGATTATTATTAATCCTAATTATTTTCATTTTTGCTTCCGGGGTAGCATTAATGAATGATTTTCATATGGGAATTATTAAAGGGATATATTTTGTTGTGTGTCTAACACGCTTTGTGACGCACACAAACCAGATAAATTATAATCAAATATGAATCAAGCATGTTTCAATCAAACACAGAACATTATGGCTCTATGAGTACAAGTGCTGATGGAGATTCATCGATTGTCATCACCACATAAATGTACAAGGTAAGTTTCGATTAACATGGAAAAGGTCAACAAACTCTGATTACAAGCAAAAAATCCATTATTCTCCACCTATAATTGCATCAACTTTTTCAAGTTATTATAGATGTGGAAGTTATGAATTGGGAAAAAAAAAAATCTGGTTTGATCTCCCGACTAGACTAGACAAAGAGAACAGAGGACTCTGGTGGTTCATGTATGCGTCGGTGGAGTAATGGTGCCCCCTTCTGCCCAAAATGCTAACACAAAGCCTCAGCCACAAAAGCAATTCCACATTTAATGGCCACACTATTTTCCCCAGAGACATCAAAAAAAAGGACACCGTATGTAAAACTGTGCAAAATTAGGCTTTATTCTTTTCTTTTTTTTTTTTTTTTTCCCCGCATCGTCGCTTTTCATCATCATCATAATCACCATCATTGTCGTCAACATCATCTTTGAAAACATTACTCACCAGAGACAGGGAGCGAAAGAATAGATTCTCAAAGAGACTCGGAGCTCAAACCTCTTCGCAAACACAGGCATCAAGTTTTATAGCGCGGTCCCACAACAGAATGAGTCAGCTGTACACCTCGGTCTCTTTCTGGGTAGTACATTTCAACAAGTTCTCCAATGTCCTTATTTACAGTCCATTCTCTTTCAGTGCCTCAAAAGTCCATTCAGTAGTCAGAATTTTCAGTTCCAGGAGACACTGAAAGCCCATATTAGTACAGACATAGTTAAGATTTTGGATATTATAGTCTTCTGACTCCATAAATACTTTTTTTTCCCCCCATTTTTCCTCCACTACCCGTCTACTGCAGGTCTGAGGACAGTCCATTTCTCCAGTTTAGGCAAACGTTGAATAAGTGCAATGTCTAGTATAATGTCAAGAAAATACAAACCCACACGTACATACATACGTACAGTACATGACTAACTGATAAACTTGATTAGCTATACAAGGGTGCCATTCTCCAAGCTGAAACCAAAGAGCTGCATGTTAATGCACCTCTATAACATCCAGTGTCCATTGGGTAGGGGTGGGAAGCATGTGAGCTCACCTGAACTGGATACTGTCAGTAGATAGTTTGGTTAAATTGTCCATGTGTTTCTGTACAGTGACTTTTGTAAGTTGTGAATCCAATGGGAAGTGTAGTTCATACACACAGAGATTTATTCCAAAATGGAATATCCCAAAAAAAAAAAAAAAAAAAGATGTTTAAAATCTTATCTTTTTCATCAAATGTCAAGTTGCTGAAACTTTTCTAGTAAGTAGTAGATTTTTCTTATGAACTTAATGGTTCAGCTCCATGTTTCAGTCTTTGGGACAAATGCAAAAATAATTATGGAGTGACAGCTAGACACGGCAAACCAGAACAATGGGTGTTATTTCTCAGTGGAATCAGTGGTAATACCAACTGGTTTACATTATGGGGTGTATTCTCATTAAATGTTAATAGCAAAAATATCATTAAATGAAGCTTTAGGGAAATTTTATGACCCTTTTTCTTATTTAACCTGTCATGTTACACTTCTGTCCAGTCAGATAAAAGCAATGTTTTTGTTTTTGTTTGTTTGAGGGGCTGTTTTGGGCTGTGAAGTTTTGAAAGTGCATCATCAATCAGAACAGTCTTAATTCTGTCATAAAATATCATAATACTCTCCATGGCTGGATTTTTACCATTGATCATCAAAGTGCCTATAGCATATGTTACTTCAAGCCACACCTCGCTTACTAGATTCTGGCAGCTTCATCCAGAGGACAAGGACAAAATGACAGAGCAATGCCTGACCCTCAGATAACAGTGTCACAGACCTTAATCCATTTCATTAGTGGAAGAAAATTAAATAAACTAATTCAGAGATAATGCCTTTGCAAACACAATAAGAGAACAAACTTCTATGTGCATGTAAATCCGTCCAACCACAAAGGGATCTAATTATCTTTTGGAATGATTATTTTGTCACTAGATATTCACAAAGAGAAATGATAAATAGAGATAATTAGTCCAAAGGATCAGTAAAAGTGCAGCAAGAAAGGAAAAAGCCCAGTTGACCCAGGGTTTGAAAGTGTGTGTATATGTGTGGAGAGCCATACCAGTGACTACCTCCTTTTTTTTTCTTCACCAGAGTGTTACAGTTCTGTTGTAAATGTCATGATCTGAGAAAAGCACACCGACTTTGACCAGGCTAAACCTAACTGAGGGTTAAATGAACATGTAATGTGTAACCACTTGGGAAGAGGGAACAAAGAGGAGAGAGAGAGATGAAGAGAGAGAGAGAGATGAAGAGAGAGAGAGAGAGAGAGCGAGAGAAAGCGAGCGGGGGGAAAATGAGAGGACCAGAACAAAACAAGTCTAGAAATAATGTGCTCGAGAGCTCAACCCTCAGCCTTCAGTATCAGGCCTGAGGTCAGCTCGCCCAAACATTCGCTCTATCTGTCTGCCTGCCTGTGTGCCTCTGCCAGAGAGACGCATTGATCCAAGCGTTGCCGCTGAACCGCCATTAGCTGGAGTAGATCTGGGTCCCAATCACACGCATGATCTCCTTCTGAACCTTAGGCTCCTGGGTGTTGATGTTGGCATCTCCTACTTGGCCATCCTCATACCTGCAAACATACATAGATACATAGAGTTTGCATGCAGTATAGTTAATGATCATTCAGTATAGTTTATAATTCTGTGAAACATTTTTTATTTTCCAGCGTGTTTCTGTAGTACTTGGTGGTGTAATGGGGAAAAATAAATAAAATATACTCTTATCTTATGAACAAGGTATAATACTGTTCAAGGTTTCCATGACAACTGAGCCTCAGTGAGTTACTTTTATCACTACAGTGACTTTATGAGGAGCGATCTTAGGTCTGACACAATAAATCTTCTTTTTTTTATTCTAACCATATCAACCATTTCTTCAAGCTGAAAAATACAACCATACAGACAGCACAAGTTCAGAACTGAATTATATTTAGCTGTGATTTAAATTTGATTGCAGGCCATCTCAAATCTGATTTCCAACTCATTAGACAGCAGTGGACACGTTAATAGACTTTGCCATCTGGTGAAAGCTTGGACTCCGAGAGCCCTAACATCAGCAGTCAGTGTGGATGCCATGTTTTATCTGCTGGGCTCCAACCATCATATTGAAAGTCTTTGACCTGAGAGGAACCCAGTTTAGTGGAGTGGTAGCACCACTCAACCATGAGCACAATTTATTCACTACCAGTTTAAAATGATGATGTGTGACGAGGGACAACAGCATCATGTACCATCATTCTTCATTAAATCACTGTCATCGTGTGCAGCTTAGCAGGTAAAAATAAGCATCCTGAGTGAATGAGCTATGCATTTTAAGTGTGTTGATAGTTTTAATATTTGCTGCCTGTTTGCTATGCCAACTCTTTTGGTAATTAGGCATTCATTCTGTGGAAATGATCGAGGAGTTCAAAGCGCTGGGAGTACTTACACAAAAAAGAAGCGAGTACAGACGTGGTCGGATACAGGACACACCCAGATGTTACCGTGTTTCTGCAGATCCTTAGATGTGATAACTGTTTAAAAGAGAGAAGCATGTTTCACCAAAACTTTCTTATGATTTTATTATTTTTATTATTACTATTGGTTGTAGTAGTAGTGTTGCGTTTGTATTCTATAATATTACATAAATGATGTACTTTATTTCTTCTGTTTATTTTTAACTGATTTCTCCTATTATGATGATTATGATCACATTATGATAATTGCTAAGAATTTTTTTTTTTTTCAAATAAAATTGCATATGAATACACTAGTCACATTACACACTTTTATTTTGATTTTAATCATCTAACTTCATGGAATTTTCTTCCTGTTCTGCTTTTCTTTGGTAAATGGTTTTCAAATTTGATAAGAGAGAGAGACCGTATTCACTAAAATGTTTATTAAGTAATTAATATAATTAGTTAACTAATGTGTTTTTTTCATATTTTTATTTAAATGTGCACTTATTCATAGACAGAACACTTTATCTCAGCTTTAACATATATTATGCCTCCTGCTTGTTATTACCTTCACACAGAGCGATGCAGTTCAGATTTCGACTCTGAAGGAACCTTGATTGTATTGGACGACTCTGTTGAAAAAACAGGCAACAGTAAGGACAACAGCCAAGCTACTAAAGCAAATACTGTGATCTACTGAGTTTTTACCTTGATAGTTACACACTGAAACTGTACAGAGTGCAACAGTCAGAGCCAGGGCAAAGGAAGAAACATTTGAATTCAGTTTATACATTTTAAAATACATTAATAGTCCTCATCTGGCAATCAGTGTAGATTTCCCTCAGGGCCACAAATTGTCCAATTCCTCTGCCCCTCTATTTACATATCTTCTTTGATAGTAATGGGAACCTGGAGCCAACAATCTATTACTTTATAAATTCAATACATATGTGAGGATGTAATATGTCCTGTCATCTCACCTGTGGTATGGTGTTCATACGGTTGTAACGCTGCACCAGTTCATCTTTGGTGGGCATGCGGTGCTGTCCTTTCCCCATTCCTGCAAGAAGCAGCACACAGAGAGCAAACAGCCCTCAGTCAGAACGACCTTACCTTGAGTCATTCAAGCTGTGAAAAACCTTCCTCTAGTGGTCTTGAACTACTTGTACAGATAAATTATTACCCGTGGTGCTAACCTTCATATGAAGGTTATTGGTCCAAAATGCTACTGAACATTTCTACAGAAAAAAAAAAACAACTGCCAAATGATTTTCATCAAAAACAAAGGGGATACAGCAAATATAGCTTAAGTACAACATTATATCAGAAGTACTGCAACTGTGCTTAGAGAAGTAGTTAACCTTACCAGCAAGGACAGATCAAACCAAGTGGTTTTAAGGCCAAAACCTCACACATTTTCATATGTTGTCAGTCTTTAGCTTAGATTCAAGAATGCCATCCTTAAAGTTAGGAAACCATGGGCTTAAAGTGCCGGTGGGCCCTGCTTGGTAACCTGATGACCTGCTGTCCACATAACCAGTAGCAGACTACCATTGTAGGACCTGAAATCCAACCTCTGAGTTTGTGTTTCAGCAGAAATACACAAGGAGAAGTAAAGACTTAGTTAAGGCTTAGTTATATGGTTGTACAGCCCCACCCAACAAAAAGAAAGCAATACAAAAAGCCAACCAAGTACAAAGTAACACACATAAATCCACTGACAGCTCCATTTTATGCAGCCACAACATAAAGTATGGTATGGTAGGCGGCACATAAGCTCAGAGGCACAAGGCCCGGCACCCAAAATGGATACACAACACAGTGCAGCACAATAGGATAGCATGGACAGCTCCCACATGTGAAAATGAAGTGTTCCAGGATGATAATCAGGCCATGTCACACACAGAGAACACACAGAGTCATGTCAACCAACATGGTGGAAAAAAAAGGAAGAGGGGGAGCCGGTGGGGTCTGAGTGGCGAGGAATGAGCCGTTCCTACCTGAGTATCCAAAAGATATGCTGGAGATGGGGCTCAGATAGATGCCCTTTCCATATGCTGCCCCATGCAGCTTGGGTTTAAAAAGAGCAAGAAGGAAGGGTCACTGAGCAGTTGCACAGGACGACCTCACATACACACACACGCGGTATGTGTACTCTCACATACAGTGCAAATACATACCAAACTTACTGTAGTCAAGTCATAGGAAAATCTGTATACATCAGTGTTTTATATGTCTTTCTGCAACAGTTTACATGGCACACCCAACCAACAAAGCATACTAAATACCCATACCCAAACCCATACACACACTCACCCATACACACACAAAAATCGAGAGATGGTGGACAGCAAAGAACCGAAGAGAGATCTTCACACCTTTTAACTGTGAACATATTTTGTCCTTGCAACATAACGCAGTCCAGTTGAGATCATTTCATGCTGTTGAATTTTGTGAGTGAAATTTGTGTATAAAATGTTCAGGTATTCAAGCAATGTTGAAATCAAAAAATGAGACCACGAATCCTGCTTTGAAGATGAAAGATGATATGAAGATGACTGACAATGATGATGATGGGCCTTCACACAAGGATGTCCGTAATAAGGAAAACTGAAGGACCACAGGTGAGCCGCAATGACACCAGAGGAGAAACAAGAGGAAGAACAAAGAGCGACTTGATGGGAATAAAATGGGAGGAAGATGGAGGTCACGGACGTGGAGGACGTGGCACATCTGGGAGAAATCAAAAGGAACAATAGACGAGAGGTTTTGTGTGACGGCTGGACCTGGAGGCAGAGTCAGCCCTCCTCCTCCTCCTCCTGTGGAACACAATGACAGAGGTGGGGGGGGGGGTGTCAATGCTCAAGGTGAAACAGAGAGGAGAAAGAGGAGGCAGACGAGCATTGAGCCAAGATCAAAGATGGAAAGTTCAAAAAGTTGGAGAACAAAGAAGGCATAAATGAAACACATCAGCATGATAGAGCAATCATGGCCGACGTGAAAGTTTCATAGATCCTTGAGATTTCAGATTTAATTGTGTTTAATCTCTTTTCAGGACGTGCCGGTGTATTTCCAAGCAGTCATTATCAGCCGTATTGTGCAAATGAGACAATTCTGTGCTCTAAAGCGCTGACTTCTTCTTTTCTTGTTGTATTATTTATTGTCTTTCACAACCTGGGTCACACAGTGCAACAGCAACCTTGGCAGAACAACATAAAGATGCAGATGTATGCAGACCTGAGTAAAACTGTGGCAGGAAGCAAGGTATGGTTTTTATGCCTTTACCTTGAAATTATCTTTATGGTCCTGATTCGGTCAATTGTACCCTTACAGGGATGTCACGAGAACCGATACCAAATTGATGCCAAAATTCTGAAAATATAATACGTTAAAGGTACCACAGGAACCATATATGTTGTAGGTACTAGAGATCTGATTCTTCCAGGACGGACGCAGGCAGTATAATAACGTGTTCTAGTCTGTAGGCAATATACATACAATAACATGAGGAAAGACAACGGCAAGTGCAGCAGCAGGTCCGACTTCTGGGAAAAAAAACACCCACATGATTATTTGATGCAGATCATCAGCGACAAGTTAGAGATGGCCCAGAGCCAGTATGACATCCAAACGGTGTCACAGAGCGTTTCCAATGAAATAAGGAAACACCTCAAACTTGTATAAGCAGCTCAAAGCAGCTCAAAGACAGTATGTACAGGACGTGTACATAGAATTCAGGGTGAGTGAGTTTCAGTTGTCAATCTTATATTAACAACATGTCCTCAAACTGTTCATGTCTTGAAATGTTACCGTTATTGTTTGTGAACTGTGACAGCTGCCATCTGTTGTAGCAATGCTTCACACACAATGTTCACAAAGGCTAACGTTAGCTTGTTGAGGCTAACGTAGCGACAACTCCTTATGCGAGCTGGAAGGCCGCAACATGACGTCATTACTGTTCAGTCACAATAAAACGCTGACTTTTTAAATGAATATTTTCACACCACAGGTCGGTCTGTCACCTTTCTGCTCATGCTGCTGCATGAGTGTGTGTTTGTGTTTGCACTGTGTGTGCAGCAGCTTATATTGTTTTCTCTGTAGTTTCTTGCTGTTGTATCAAATTTGGTATCGAGAATCGTGGAATTGCATTAGTATCAGTACTGACTACCGAATTCCTGGTATCGTGACATCCCTATAGTCATCTGGTATAATTTTTTAATGATTTAAGGCTAATGTGTGACCTAGGTCTGAATAGATAATGAGTGGTGCCAGTTACTGACCTTATATGGAGGCCTTCCTTATTCACCTTCAGGAAGTATGTACTCACTATCGTGTAGCTTGTCCTTTGCATCCGTCAGCTTCAGACCTAGCCTACTCAGTGCTCTAGGTGGTTTACCCCTACAGGGCACACAAGCAGCCTCCTGACATCACAGCTGACACCACAGTCCCCTCCCTTTGTGCCACAACAGGAAGAGACGTGCTGTCTGCTGCTGTCGGTGGAGTAAAGAAGCAGCCGACATTGGCCAGGAAAATCTCCCAGTGTGCCCTGCTCGCTAAAATGCCAATTGCAAAGCTGATGAAAGGGAAGCTGGCATCCATTAACTGCAAAAATGAATCAGCCGGACAGCGAGCCTGCTCTACCCGAGAGCAGGTTTACTGTCCGAGAGGAGATGCATCGTAAATTCCAGCCAACTGTCAGGGTTACGTACCTGCAGTTTGGTATAAGAGGCATTGACTAGTCCATTTCTCAGAACAGAGTGCCAGTTCTCTATATGGGAACCACTAGAGCAAGTGTAGAGAGAGGGAGAGATAAGAAAGAGGAGATAAAACAAAGTGCTGTGTGACGCGTGGATCTAAATGCGCAGCCACTGATTTGTAGTGGCCAGATCCATGCTGTTCAACCTCTGACTCACTGTACCAAAATCTTGGTAAAAATATTGTGTCAGAAAATCTAATTAAATGAAATAAAAACAGCTTATCTGTTATATCAGCTGTCAATGGAGAGCAGAAAAGGGGATTGGCAAATGGACATTTACTAAAACACTACTATTTGTATTTACTGTCTAAAAAATGTCATGAACTAATAGTCTTGTGTGCAGAGTCTACAAAAAAAGTTATATTAGCTTTACAGCAGCTATTTTCTAAGACCTACTATTCAAATCCATAAAGATTGAGAGTCAAAGATTCAAACTCTCAACCTCAAAGGAAGTACTACACTCATCTATTTATACCATTTGTGAGAGGACATATTAAAAGTACTAAAAGGTAAAGATGAAAGATGACAACCCATCACTGCTGTCTTTCAGTGCAGGATGGGTTATTTGAATACATCTCCCAGTGCAGATATCTGAACTGTCTTAAAATAAAATAGAACAGCGGTCACAGCAGTGTCATCAGTGCTGTTATTTTTAACTACTCTCAAAGCAGCATGAGGTTCTTCTTCCCACAGTCTAAAAAATAAACAGGGAAAAGTTCCTCATTTCACTTATCAGTTGTTTAAAGATTTCTCTTTTCAATCTCGCAGATTGTCATTAATTTGACTCTGAACATGTATTTATATTTTATATATGTTTCTATTTATATCCATATAAAATGATGGCAGCCAAGCTGACTTACATTTTTGGTATTTTCTGCTGAGAATTATTCATTTTGTGGTATTAATCAGCACAAAGAGAGACTGTTAACACTGCTCATGAGTGAGTTGTACCCTGCAAGTGCCCAGATGGGCTGTGTGTGTCTAAAATATTCAGCAGAGCCCCATCTGCTACAGTACAAATCTCTATCTCACAGATATTGCTGGCTCCATGTGCTGGCTTAGCAAGGTGGTTTCTCTGTCCAAGAGAATGGCCACTGCTCTGTGCTGTTGTTTGTTGTGGTTCCATTAAAATCTGCTAGAATGGCCTCTCCATCGGCAACATAATGACCAGGTGTTACACTGAGACATGTTCATGTGTGTACTCCTGTAATGCTAAATTATGCATGTATTTCAGTTCTTATTCTGCTTGATATGAGATTGGTTATTGTGAGTATGTGATTTCCCACATTAATTTTTGCTCTACAAGCCACAATCTTTTACAATTAATTTGTGATATTTCAAGTCACACGAGTTGAAGTAGTTATACAATGAAAAGACAGAGTATCGATTGTATGGCAGCTGCAAAGGCCAATGGCAGGGGCAAATTGGACTCACTGGAAGGCGAAGGTGCTGCCGTATAGCTTCTTGGCAGTGCGAAAACGAGCCTCCTTGGCTGGGGGACTGCTGAGCAGCAGGAACTGGTGGGAAGTGTGCATGAATTTCAGTTGCTACAACAATGAGGTCATGAGGGACAGGTGAGAGCAAGAGAGAGACAAACAGAAATATAGAAAAAGTGAGCATGAGGCATCAAGCTACACAATGCAGCAGTAAACAATTAATTTAATAAAGGAGACTTGAGGGGATGTCGTTCTGGTGTCCTACCCTACTGAGAGGCAGCTTGACGATATGAGACCTGTTACTGGAAATAATCCTGCAGAGAGAAAGAAAGAAGATCAAATAATAAGTGTAACAGAATTTAAAGTGCCTGACATTTTGCTCCCACCCTCACATAATAGCATGAAAAACCACAACAGAACTCTTTCGCAACAGATACTCTGACTTGTCATTGTAGGAAAAGCACTGTTTCTAAGAACATAAATGCTGGTTCTAATCATGTGTCCCAGTGAGTCATGACAGCATGACAAAGAGGCAGTATGTACAATAACAGAACACTGAAACTGAAGCAGCTAAATGGATCTCAGTTATCATTAATTTCATCATTTATACCAGTGCTTTTCCTGCTGTGACGTAATTAAATGTCTATTAAAATGAACCCATTAGCATTACAGTATTGTCCATGAACATTTAACTAATATGGTAAGTTTGACATGCTCTCTACTGATGAGTAATGCTGTATATTATTTTCTGAAATGATGTCAAAAAGCCTGTAAACCTGGAAAGTAGAGTAAATCCATTTTTAGGTCTACTCACCACTGTAGCAGGGGATGTGCCAAAGGATCCAGTTTGTCCATCTGTTTCTTGATCTCCAGATATGAGCCCTGGAAAATCCACACAAGGCAGAAATGTGATTGATACACAGTATAGATGCAGTTCAGGGAAAAGCAACACAGAAAAAATAAACTAATCAGCTGTAACTGTCGCTTTGATAGACAAAAAGCCCCCCCCCCATGTAGCTCAACAACCACTAAACACAGGACTGTGTAACAAACACTATCAGGCCTATGGCGGACATAGAATGAGGATCTCATATAAACCGAAAACCTTCAAATTGTATCTGCACATTATACATGAAGCTTAACAGTAGCCTTGATTCATCTGCTGTGGCCCCTCCCCTTCTGTCCCTCCCATCTCCTCCTTGTACCTGGGTCATTTCCCGGATGGACATGACGCTATCCAGTGCTTTCTGCAGTCTCTCATAATTCTTCTTCTGTGTTCATTGGTTGAGCCAAACATCCATTGGTATGCAATGAGAGAGGGAACAACATACAGATATCTAAAATCACTTGTAAAGGTTAGAGTTTGCTAAAATATTCTAATTAAAAATATCACCTATCCATTTTACAGAAAAAAAAAAGTGTCACTGTTATAAAATCTCATGCATTCATCTTGTGAATAGCTACAGCGGCATTGGTTTTAACAGAATAGATGTTATGCTTTACAAACGGATATGTCATCTTTGAATGAAATTCATGCATTGATATAGTTAGAAATCACGATTCCAGCAGTGAGGATGCTGACCTTTGGGTTGAAGGCCAGAGTCTTGGGGTCATTGGGGTCAACGACTGATGGGTAGGGCTCAAAGATGATGCTCTTACGGGGAGACTCAAGAGCAGCTCGACACATAGCCACAAGTAGGTCCACCACCTGGGAAGACAGGGTTTTAACATATTCATATTAATTTCATGCCTTTAGCTGATGCTGGCATTGACTTATTTTGATGGTTTAATTGACTCAGTGTAACACGACAGTAGAACCCGCCTCAGTTCCAGGAAAACATATAAACATATAAATCTACAGTATGTGAGGCTTTTATTCTTTAATCTAAAACCCAAAAGGACATTTTTGGGAGATGAGAGTAAATTAATGCAGTAGCACTAATAATCAGTGCTAATCAGAGTTACATCATATACAATGTGTTGCTGTCACCTCTGCCCCAGTGGCCACTTCCTCTGCAGCTCCAGACATCACACCCAGAGTGTAAAAGGAGAACACACACAGCTCCCTGGTGCACACTGCGGGCTACATAAGCACACAGACACAAAGAATTATTAAATAACAACTCATTTGGATGTGTACTACATACCTACACAAAAGCAAATCAAGCCACCCACACATGTACTGACACCCACTCTCTAGATAACAGGATCATATTACT
Organism: Seriola dumerili; assembly: GCF_002260705.1. Classification (NCBI taxonomy): domain Eukaryota; kingdom Metazoa; phylum Chordata; class Actinopteri; order Carangiformes; family Carangidae; genus Seriola; species Seriola dumerili. Next base: position 8,129,911 of record NW_019174258.1, on the reverse strand, counting down.
AATACAGAGAGAAAACATCCCGTTCATGATGTTCATAACGTTTTAACCAATAGGGAAAGGGTTATAAATCTACAGTGTACGTTTCTCTTTCTTGTCTGAGTTACCTTCAGCATGGATCCATTCTGAAAGACGTGCTGTTCGTCACAGACCACGCAATACTCGTTGAGCGTGGGGATCCTCTGCTCTGAGTACTTCATTATCTGTTAGGAGAAAAGCACAGTGGTGTTCCCAGTTATCACTCCCACTTCCACCACTGCCATATAAAGGAATACAGACACAATGCTTTGTGGGCCCCCAGCCTTTGTCGGTTCCAGCTACCAGCAGATACACAATCCCCCACATAAACAGCTAATACAACAGGGCCCTCGTATCCATGCAGTAGGCCCTAATTGTTGCTTACATACATACCTGAACCTAACATTAATCAAGTCTCATGGAGAGAAACAGACATTTACAGACATTTACAAATCACTCACAGATACTGAATACTATTCTGATGCACTATACTGTATTTTATTGCTCTATAAATGCTCAGAAAACTGTCTCCTCATCAAAATCCAATGAAAAAGTCATTGGTTTTAAATGTCTATCAGGTGTTTACAGTGTAGAGAGGACTCTCAAAGGACCGGGTGTAAAGCTGCCCCTTGCTAAGTGAACTCTTATCTCCTTAAGGTCTAACCTGCACTAAGAAGCCATACTCCAAGGTAGGGATGTTCTTGCAGTGGCCGCCCGCCTGGGATGAGAAAAACAATTCAATCAGCTGCCTCGTGGTAATCTGCGCTGGGGCCCTGGCCGCCGGGACAGCCACAGTCTGATGAGTCAAGTGAAGACAAAGCATTATGGGAAACGGCGCAGCAGCCATGTAACGGTAAGGGTAGGGAACGGCTCAGGTGGGAACAGAGCAGGTGGCGGGTGACTGAGAAGAGGGTCAGAGTGGATCACAGTGGATTAAAACAACATACAGTGCCTTAAAAACAGCATGCAGCCGCCCCCCCACCCCTCCACCCCACCCCCCAAATTGTGCAAAACTGTGGATGACTTTGAACCTGCTATTATAGAATCATTAGTCGAAATATCAGCCATGTTACAAGTGAACGTAAGAAGTGCCGTGTTTATAGTGTCAGTGTTGTGACAACAGCCCTGTGACCACAACATGACGTGAGTGAGACACGCTAAAGGCAACAAAATGAAACTAAAAGGCATCTGAGTAGATGTAGAGCTGCTGATTTGTTCTGACTGGCACTGACCTGGCTGTTTGGGGGATAGCTGAACAGCTCCCCTTTGGGGTTCTTCATGGTACATGAGATCGAGCGGTTCATCAGGCGGGTCACTCTCAGCTCAGGGACGCTCAGCTTCCCTTTTAAAACTGTGTCTTGGATCAGAGGAAAACTTGGAGACCTGGTAAAGAGCAGACACAAAACAATGTGCATCAGTTTATAAATCATTTTTCAAAGATAAGGGAATGCTAATATTGTTGTTGTTTATATCTTGGTTAAAAAAAAAATTGACGGGACGGTTTCGCTTCAAAGCAAAAAAAAATTCTGGTTTTAATAGCTAAATCAGAAATTTTGCTTATTATTCTAATGTTGCTCTGAATAAAATCTTAATTATCAGTGACAGCATTTGCAACATCTCTTCAGCTGTAATCATGTATGGTGAGACTGCCATGTGTTAACCTGGTTGGTCCAGAGGTAATTTAATAGTGACTCCACTCACTACACTTACAGTATTATGCTAGCTCAGACAAGTGAAATCTGTTTAGACAGTAGCTCAAGTCACTAACTGTTAAAATACAAGAACCAGTGTTCACTTCCACCATCACTCTCAGGACATTATCCAGGTCCATTCCTCCTGACATGAGACTCCTGTCAAGTCACGAGGATGTCAAGACAGCCTAGTAGTTAGTGAAGCTGACCTCCATCGAGTGGGCTGAGATTCAGTCCCCGTGCACCCATAACTGTCAAAGCATCCTGAAGGAAGACAGAGGCCGAGAAGAGCACTTTCTCCCTCGGGAAAATTGGTTGAGTGTGTCAGATTTTGAATTTATGTCAATCTGCGCTGTGCTGTGTCAGAGCTTCCTTTCCCCTAGCTCGTCATCTCTGCCTTCAGTTCACCTTTCACAGACAAACCTTCAAAAAGTGTTTTCATCACTATTTTTACAGCTCGCCGTTTGTTGACCAGATGGATGACATTTTGCCTTGATCTCTCAGAAATCTCCAGTCTTAGAAAAATAACTTGCTTGTAAGTGAGTAAAATCTATTTGCTGTATATAGCACCTTTCAAGATCAGACATCATAAAGTCATGTCAAAGAAAGACACAAGAGACACAATGTAGAAGTAATAAATATAAAAGAAAGTAACAATAAAACACATGCTGTAGACATTATTCCCCAAGAAACAGGATATTTCATGGTGAAGACATGTCTAGAGCTAAGTGAGCAGGTATAGACTGAATAAAATAACTTCAGCGGTGCACAATATACTGAGAAACCCTAAGCAATAATAAGATATTTTCAAATTATAATTACCAACCAATTTTAAATTGATAAACTTTAGATACAGCTTTCTATTATTTCCTAAAAAATATGAAGAAAGCAGGATTTGTGCCTTTTAATTTTTTTCTAAAAATTGCTTTTACTTTGGTTACAATAACACTGTCAAATATTTACCTACTGTGGAAAAAAATGCAAGAATATACTACAGATGTTATGCCAAAACAATAATAAAATAGCTGTTTTATGTACTTGAGGTAAATCAATTTGTATTAATCTGTAGTATTTAGAAACAAATCAGAGCAATAACTAATAAACCAGCGCTTTTTAAACAGCAGCATCTAAACAAAGCATCACAATCACAGCATTGCAGGTGAATTCCAACTATAGACATTTTGCAATGAAATGAAAAGTATCTGCATTATTGTTATTGGCCAAAATCGCCTATATCAGTTTATCAGATATTGCTAAAAATGTTCATATCTTGCATGCCTACTACTGTGGTATACCATTACAGTACAGAGCATAGTATGTTTTCATTTGCTTTTTGAAAATGTTAATACATTTATTCTACATTACAGTGTTAGCTACAATCCTAAAATGCTGCTATTTATAACACAGGCGTGATGGAGTGGATGGCTTGAAAGAGATACAGAGTGAGAGAGAGAAACCTACTTGGGTATGGGGGAGAAGATGCTGAGCCCGGCACGGAACTTCTTGATGGTTCCTCCGGCTTTGAACCAGCTGTGCCTCTTCTCCTGCTGGGCCTTGAGGAACTCATTACTGAGGTGCTTCCACTGCTGTGAGGTGAACGTGCTCAGGATCCTGCCGCGTTACAAAACAGTCAAGCAGGAAGAAATGTGAGTGAATCTGGCAGAGGGTGAATTACTCTTTCAGTCAGCTACTGTTTGTCATTAGTGCACATTATTTTGTTTGAGTGGAACCAAAGGATCACAAAGACTAAAGTTTACAATTAAATGTTTATGCCTTATGCAAGTATTTTGTAAATCCATTGGGGATTTTTAAAGTCAAAAATAAATAATCTGTGGTTTCTATTTCTGAGGCTGAACATCTGATTTAGCAAAATGTTACTTTTTATAGAAAACTGTGATTAAATCATGAAATCTACAATGCACAATTTCACTATAAAACATTATAGGTGTTAAACGTAATAGATCACATCGCTTACTTTTTGAGTTGCAGGCCCAGACTGAAACCTTCTTTATTGGAGGGCTGGAACACTTCTACTGACGGCTCTGAGTAAAGATGACTAACATTATTACACAGTGCACATATTCACACACACTCTTTCTTTCACTGTCCCTCTTGTGTAGCACATATCGTACTCACCTCCCACGCTCAGTGAGTAGCACAAATACCTAAAGTCCCTCCCAGAAAACCAACATCCACACTGACATCTTTACTCACCAGGTCCATCGAGGTACTGAGAAAGAGAAAAGCGCAGTCTCAGAATAATGGGCTCTGTTCTGATAACTTTCCAAGCTGTCGCAACCTCCTCCTGAGTCAGACACACACACACATACACACATACACACAAATATACAGAGTTAGCACCCTAATTAAGGCCATTTCTCATTATATAAATAAATAATGAGCACACGATGCATTATAAATGATGTGTTACTTTGCAAAATGGCAACGTTAGAATAGTAATGGGCAAAGATGGAGGACGTGTGTGCACAGAAAGAAGAATGCTGACTCACATCTAAGAAACCGATGTTAATGTGAAGATCGATGTCCACGTCATCAATTGTTCCGTACTCCCTGTTCAGGGACACAACAACAGATACAGTTAATTTATCATAAGTAATGGGATGCATTACACTCCAACCCTTTCAACTGATTATCCCTTGAGGGAGAAAAATGAGGGTTCTTTTTTTCCTGTTTTGTCAGACCGTGCCGAGTTAAAATTAGTACGTAATCTCTTTGAATCACGCCCTTGTATTCTGTACAGCTAATTAAGAATAGCCAGCAGACTGAATCTCACCACCACTTGGTTATTCTGTTTGTTTCAACATTTTTAAAAATAGCTCACATACAGTATATGTGTGTGTGTATCTGTGCCGTACCTGACAGAGACAGCACTGTCAGTGTAGATGTCTTTTACTGCCTCAATGTCTGCATCCAGCTGAGGGTGACGGTACAGGTCGGCAGCACAGCTCCCCTGCAACAAGCACTGGTCACAATTGCAGCACTGAATTCTCCACAGATTCACCTGTCATCTTCCAAATGTGTTCATTTAAAATTTAAAATGATTTTATACTGTTTTCTACTCCACACAAATAATTACACAAAAGTGGATTTCATTGTAATAATGTCTGGTCAAGTTTGCATTTGTGCTCCTACTACTTGGAGTGGCAGAAGCTGAAGTTTCCAACCATTTGTTGATTACTTTCAGCTTACTATTTCAACTGTTAATTATTATTTTTAGCTATCAATTTTCACAATTTATCCATTAGGTTTAGAATTTTAAACAACCACTTTTAGCTAGTACACCCATTTATCCATTGCTGTTAGTTAATATATTTCCATCATTTAGCTTTTAAGCTTTTAGCTAACAATTTCAACCAGCTTTCCATTAATTTAGAAATCTATTTCTATCACTTTTAGTAGTTTTAGCTATTTAAAATGTCCATTTTAGCTAACCAATTCAACTGTTTATCCATTAATTTTACTTTTTCAACCTCTTTTCATTTGCTTTATCAAACTATTTCAACAAAACCTTTTATTAATTAGCTATTTAATTTATCCATTACTTTTAGCTACCTCTCTGCTCACTCGCTAACAAGTTTTTAATGCTCTCTCAGTGTTCAGGTGTTACAGCTGATTCAATGTAAATATGTATCTAAATATATTACATGTAAATATATTTTTTAATCAAATCTATTTCTTTTTTTTCAGTATCTTAATCCTTCCTTGTAGCCACTGGCAACTGCAGAAGTACCCGCCAGGGTACAAGTGCCACTGATTTGGAATCACTGTTGTAGCAAAACTTGTGAAAGAGCATAAGGTACGTATAAGTAGCAGTCAGATAAAACTAGTTTACACTTTACATGAGCTTGTTTTTAACATCAGGCTGACTGTATCTGTGTGTTCTCTTGTCTGTTTGTAGGCCAGTAAACCATTAATGAACCAAACTCCGGCCCAGCTCGTAATGGTATTTGATCATGATATAAGATTCCACTAGTAAGATATCAAAATTTTCCTTTAAGGAAGTGGGATGTCCAGTTCAGCATGGCTTGAAATCTATTTGATTTAGCCATCATTTTCAGCTCTGATGCAACATCAAGCACATTTTATGTTTGCAATAAAATCATACATAGTTTACTGTGTGATAAAAAGGAAGAAATTATGAAACTTCAGGAGGTCTTTGTAAATCGGCTGCAGGCGATGAGAGTCTCTTTAAATGGGATGACTCGACCTACCCAGGATGTCAAACAGTGGTAGATAATTTGATATCCCAAAAAAAAGTTATATTTTTTAATGATTGTCTTACATTTAATATGTTCTGTGGTTACCTCAGCACACTTGGTATCCTTTAAAAAGCATATATGATTAGTAATAATAATAGTTGTCGCACGTGTTCTTGGTGTCTAGACTTGAAGTCAGACTTTCGTCTCCTCAGCTCTGAATGTGTAGAACATATCCCACACTTTCATCCTTATCTTCTCTACGCTGCTTTCATGTTCTCTGACTGCATAGAAATGAGCTTTAAGTCCCAGACTGGATTTACATTTCAATCACAAGACTCGGAAGATAACGGTAAAAACGTGTGAGTAACAGATTAAGATCTTGTGTGGAAGTGAATCATTGAACTTTACGAGATCAGATGATACATTAAATGGAAGCCATGGAAATTAATTTGACAGTGTTGCTTGTGATTGATACTTGCATGAGGTGATAGCACTAAAAAGGTACAGTGATACCTGATTTGAGAGAAAATGCTACATTTCTTCCAGAACCTGATTTGTACTTTAGTGTTGAATGTCATATTTGCTATTGTCACTTTGCAAGAATTCATATTTGAGACCAAGCCCAGGCACATGCCTTACATTTTAACTGAATATTCAGCTTCACATGATTTAAAATGTTTTCCCTGGTAGCAGTGAGGCATTAGGATGGAAATGTCAGTCAGCTGGTCCATCTGTTCTGCACTACCAGAGCAAGATATCTCAACCAGTATTGGCTGAATTTCCATGACATTTAGCCTAGATATTCATAATCCCCAAAAGAATCATTCTAAATTATTTTGGTGGCCCCTGACTTATTGTCTAGCGCCACCATCAGTTCAAAACTACCACCTTGACCGACACTGACGATGTCTTGAAAACCAGTGGCTGGTTTTCTGTGAAACTTGCGGTGGTTATTCATGATTGTTAGGGGGTGAATAATGTTGTCGGTGACCTTTCCTTTAGTGCCACCATTAGGCTAAAATACCAACTTGTACAAATGATATCTCATAATCTAACTGGCAGATTGCCACAAGGTTTGATAAAGACTTTATTTTAATGACCCCTAGGCTTTTCCTTTTGCACCACCCTCAGATTAAATTATATTTTTTTATCCAGACAACTAATGAGGCTCTAAGAATAACACTATCATCTTATGGGTGAAATAAAAACCTCAGCCTATGGGGTGCTGGTTGGTCTTCAGACATTTTAACTTCATTAAATTATTATGTGCTTTTTTTGCCAGCATTTTGCAGTAGTAGAACTTAGTAAAATCTTTGTAGTAGAATCGTATTTGTAAAAAAAAAAAAAAGGGTTAAAATTACATACTAACTTGGGGTTGTTATTGTTTTTTAATTATGCTATTGTTTTGAAATTAAAAGGATAATAACAGAAATATGTTAATATTGACGAGCTGTAAACATAATTTCAAAACCCTGACAACATCAGATTCAACATAGAGATTTAGGAGGGGTAATAGACTCCTCTGTACCTGAATGCCATACAGGAACTGTTCCGACTCATTCTCTCCGTCCGACTCCTCGTCTGTCCAACACTGGCCTTTGATGTCCTGTGGGCCCACACATTGTGAAAAGGCCATTATAGTGGAGCGGAAAGAAATTGTAACCTCTTTCTATCGTCCTTTCATCTCACATCCTTTCTCACATCTCCATATTTAGCCTCCCGTTCAAGGGCTTCAAAACACTACTTTATATAGCATCTCAAAGGGAGAGACAAAAAGGCATGATTTATTTCCAAAAGACAGGATATTCTCTAAATTCAATCTTCAAAAGAATACTCAACTGACAATTAAAAGGGATGAGTTAATAAAAAATAGATTTTCTGAAATATAAATAACCATGTCTTTTGCCATTTCCAAAGCCTGAAGCCCAGAGGTCCTGTTGCATAAACCTACAATTCCTATCTTATCTAATATATTTAGATTAAGCCAATACAATATTCAAATGTCTGTGGAAAGTCTGCACTGTCTGTCAGTAGCCACAACAATGTAATTTTATTTTACCTAAATTTGCCTCTTTCTATATCTTAAACAAAACCACAAATGGATGACTCAGCTTAGTCATAAACAGTGATTTCACCAATAGAATCCTAGCTGTCTTACCATTGGGTCTGCTGTTCATAGGGCTCACTCAGACAGGTTTAGGCCTGTGAATACTGCCAACCATTTCAGCCTATTTCCAGGTGGAAGGAACGAGAACAGAAAACCGGAGAGCTCTGGCTGACCGCCTCTCTTTCTTGCGCTCTATAGAACCGCACAACCTTGGAGAAACAGAAATTAAAAATCAATAATGGTAGAAAACACGAAACAAAGAGGCCATCTCCAGTGATGCCATGCCTTGTAAATGGTGCCCTCGTCCTCTTTTCTTTAAAACGTCTGTACTTCACCTTGCCATGTATCCTGTATCCTAGCAACAGCCATCTCTGCCTCCTTTCAGAGTGGCATTAATCACTGTGGAGAGAACGTGTGGGAGAAATGTGCTGTACATTCAGGACCCGGGATGTCTCCATTTCTTTGTTTTGTTTTCTTTTTTTCTAGGAACTTCATCTATCAATATTGAAACACCAAAGCTTGGCATAAAAATATAGATGCAAAGCAAAAACAGCACATCTGCTAATGTCAGTGCATTGTTAAATTGTTCTTGATTTGTATGAGAAATGAATACAAGGAAATCTTTGAAATTCCGTGTAATTTCCTGGGTTAGCATAAGAAAAGAAGATTGTAGCCAGGGGAAGTCAAGTGCAAAAAACCAAAGAATTGCACATAATAAAATAATGCTTGCCTAATAAAGGAATATTTACAGCTGAGGAGAATTAAAAAGCTCTCAAAAAAATGAATTTTATGAGGCCCGGATTTTGAAATAAATTACAACGAAATAAGAAGACAAACTGCATCATTGACACAGGCAGCCAGAGTACACTCTGTATTTTACAGCGGCCCATCACGTTTCGTGTCAGACATGTAAACAATGAACATAGTGTCTTTTTAATAAGACTTGGAGCAGTAGATGGAGAGATACGTGTTTTCGTCTACAGCATCAGAATTACAATTTACATTTTTTTAGTGCACGTGAAGCCAAAATAATGAGGAATTTATCATCTTTATCAGGACTACATGCTGAGCCTTGGGCAAACAGAGACTGGATGGCAACATAGCCTGGCACCACAAGACAGAGTGCCTAACAAAACCGTCACGCATGAAGGCATCTAAGCTATATATAGGTCCATATAATTAAAGAAACCAATTATTCATTTTCTCTTTGTGTGCTGCACTCACTTAGGACCTCAAGCTCATTCCCTCCATTAGACTGGGCCATTTTTGTCACGTCTACACAAAATAATCACGTCCTTATTATGAATATTTGTCCCTTTTTGTGTTAGGGATAGGCTCCTTTCTTTTAAAAAAAACACCCTTTCAGACATCAACTGCACCCAATTAAACATGGCTCCCCGGTCATTACCATGTCTTCCACTTCAGCTCCTCTCTTTTTCTATATATGCCTGCTGCCCTGCCATGTCCTCAACCCTGCTAGCATCTACACCCTGCCGCCCCCTACTCCTCGCCATTCCCATAGCCTCTGTCGTCTCACATACCAATGGAGTCTCCGATATCTCCCCCACCCCCTCTTACATCCACCACCACCACCGTCCCCATTCCTCCTTCTGATAACTATTAACACAAACACAGATGCAGTCAGGCGGATTTCCCCCTCCCCCCACGCTCTGCACCCCCACCCCAGCCATCCACACTTACCTCCACAGAGGATGGAGACTTGGATGCTGTCCTTGCTTCAGCTGCTCCCCCTCTTAAAGGGCACACCTGCCTCTCTCCCTCGGTGGCTGTTTTCCACTGAAATGATAGATGACAATAAGCCCATTAAAATAAGATATTAGAGAAACCGCTGCCACAGTCCCTCAATTCCACAGCATCTGCCTCTCGATGCTTGTGGTGTGTGTCTGCGAGCAAGCCAGCTGGTGTGTGTGAGTCTGTGTGTTTATCTATTGCAGATCTCTGCTCCTACTGCTGTCTTATATTTTGCCTGACAACACTGAGGGGTCTGAGCATGCTCACTGAGACCAGGCAAGCCGGTCATGTGACCTGCAGCTGACTGCACTGCTGCTGAGAAATAAGAGGAAAAAATGGAGGAAAAATGGCTCCGCTCGTGCATATGCATCTGCCTGTGTGTTTGTGTGTGGAGTGTGTGTGTGTGTGTGTGAGTCTGGTTGAAGAAGTCTGTCTATTAATGTGCACTCATGCTTTGAAGACAGTGTCTGGTTGTGTTTTTGTTATTGTCTAAATTCATTCAAAAAGAAAGGAAGAAAGGAAAAGCACAGATATGCTTGTATGCTACATTTGTGCTTTCATTTTAGCTTCAGTACATGTTGTATAAATGCAGCCAAGCATGCACTCAACATTCAAACTATATTAAAAATTTCAGTAATATAGTACTACTATAAAATTACAATTGAAAAGTACTTGCTCTATCTATGATACACAGTTTCATTGTGGGCATGTGTCAAACAAAGTCATTAGGCATTTGAGTTAATCAGTCTTTAGCCTCATTATCTCAAGGTATCTATTTAAGAACTGACCTAAAGAATAGACAGATTAATGAACAGGTGTTAGACCAACTGTCTGTCTACAGGAAAGCAGAACAGAAATTAAGATTTTTAAGCTTTTATTTGGAAAAAGGACAAAAAGGACACTGACACTGATGGCACAATATAAATAGAGGGGATACAGTCTGACATCATGCCATAGTTGCTTCATCAGCCAATATCATACGGTCTGCTACTTTTTGTATTTGAATAGGTGTTCCAGATCCACTTGTAGTGCGACTGTCCACAACTGTACAGCAACAGCTAGTGTTTGTTTTTCTAGATGAATCCAAAAATGCAGATTGAAACATAAATCCTTTAGACTTTCAGCATGGCCATTTTCTTTTCTCCATTTTCATCTGATTGCTAAAACTGCACCATTATCGGAACTTCCTGAATGTATCTCAGAGGATCATACAATGCAGTGAGCATGCTGTACAGTGAAGGAATTTTAAAATTACATCTCTCTTCTTTTGTGGAGGAAATTATTAACTGTTAACTCTCTTAAAAATATGATGTTATGGCTATATACGTAATTCAGTCAACCAGGCTGATTAAGTAACTAACACGTTGTAGTAAATTTAAAATATTTCTCAATACTTGACTGTAAAGTTCCCCCCCACCTCCACCACCTATTAAGGCGTCCTAGCTCCTCATCTCTGAGATTTATCTGAGGATATTCCCACAGTGTCTTACTGTACCTCGTGGCCCAGGGGTTAGCAGCCATTAATGCTGACTGACAGTCAGGGGCTTGGCCTGTGGACAGGGTGACTGGATGGTAGCTCTGTCCCTCACCTGGACAGGTGTGTCCATTGGCCTCAGGCACTGGCGTGGAGTCGATCCAGACAGAGGCTGCCAGCAACCAGTGAGGCAGCAAAATGGGCAGTGGAAGCAGCAGTGCTAACACCTCCACAGCTGTAAACAGGTGAGAGCAAAATGGGACTCTAGGGAAAGGGGACATTGAAGAGTGTGACTTTACCATAGGCCACAGTGGGAACGGAAAGAAATTGAGATGAACATTAGTGCAAAATAATAGTACTCCAATGAGTATCTTTGCCAGATTGATTTTTCTAATCTCTGCTGCAGAGTCTGAATGTTTAAATTTTAAATGTCACTATGGTTCAGATATGGTGGGTGTTTGTGTCTGTGTCAAGGACTTCTGCTATCTCCTTGGCAGAGCTGATTATCACAACAGAATTAATCATCCAGGGGACCATTTGTAACAAAGCTGCCTAGTGTCTACACTGGACAAAACAAACATTATATCTGTAATTATTGTCTGCCATTAATATAGCACAGTTAATTAGCACAGTAATGCCATTACACTAACCATCTTGACAATCTATAGCAATACAGTGGTGTCGCCTCTGTTCAACAAAGTTTCTTTCTATGTTCTGTGGAACTCAAATAATAATAATATTCTTATTCTTATTATAAACCTCCTAAGAGTATTAGTATAGCACTGCTAATAGGAGATGTATTTCTAATTTGTATAATGGTATTAGCATAGCAACATTGGCTGTGAAATTAAAAAAACATGTCATTTTTGAATGCAAAGTTTAAAAAGTAAACTCAAGTAAATATAGAGTAAATATTAGTGAATAACAATATAATATTTATGTTTATTTTTAATGTTTTTTTCCAATTTTCATATCACTGAAAATCATCTAAAACCTGTTATACCACTTTTCATCACTAGATGGAGGTATTGCCTCAGACACTGCAGTAGCAAGGTACCAGAATATGGAGGGGGTCCTCCTTGATTCATCATCACTCAAGCATCCATAGACCGGCTGCGAGCTGCCCATGCATTTGGTGCAATAAACAGTGATGGGGTGTAATTTTTGTTCCAGCTTTCAGAAGTAAATAGAGACACGAACAATATTTTGGCAGCCTACAAGACAGTTGGCTTAAATTTCCCATGCTTCCTATGAATAATTTGATAATTCGCACGATAATGGAGCCGAAAACACACAGACAGCATGACCAATTACTATTATGAATCTACTGTAGGGCCACTAAAATGGACAAGTCATTGAAAGCCATAACACCCAAACCACTGCGTTTTTCAGGAAACCACGCACACGCCATCAGTAGTCACATGTCGGACCCCATGCGCTACTGATGCATCCACGCTCCCCGATTGGCTCCCTAACTTTACCAAGCACTTCCACCTTGTTTCCGCATATCCTTCCGCGCGGTTCTTAGTTTTGTATCATTTATTGTATTTCCACAAGCGTAATACTGAAATAAAACACATATTTGAATAGTTACAGATGAATGTGGTTTATATGTATATCTTAAGGTAGTTCATTCCTTTCCAATTATCTATTTTCTTTCGGATGGATATGTCTCAGCATCCCTAGAAAGTAGTTCCGCAGAGTGAGGGACTAGGGAGATCACCTTGAGCTTGTCTCAGTGTAACAGCAGTGTTATCGGGCCACGTTGTTCAGCGAGGTAAGGTGGGTATCTTCAACAGGGGCTGCAGCTTCAGTGGTTATCGATACCCTGAATTGAATTAATAACTTGCGGGACACTTGCGTTGTCCCATTACTGCTTTAACAGTTTTGCCTTTTATAGCTGTAGCAACATCCTTCACGCTGGTAAGTCCGGGAATATGTGAGTCGGTCACTGCTGTATTGTATCCACTCTTTACTACTCAACTTCTTATGGAAATCATGTTTTAAAATGCCAGTACACCTGGACGTCTATAATTAGCCAAGATAAGTCCTGCTATGTTGGCTTAGTGTGTGTCAAACAACGTTATTCTTGAAATTGCAGTTAACGATGGATAAACTAATGTGTCCGGTCAGCTCTTTCTTTTACTATCTGATAACACGTTATAGTTACGATTTACTGCAAGCCGCAGTTATTACATTTAAAATTATGCAACTAAATTTGATGCGTTTAGTATTGAACGTTGAAGAATCGCTTCCTGTTGCCTCCTGTTGTGGGTGTGGCCGCTCAGTCCTCACGGCCTCCCATTGGTCAGACACCGTGATGCCTGTAGATCAGGAAAATGTGACGCAGGATGAGAACGTGATCTTTAGCGCATCGTCTCAGCTGTATTAAACTGTATTATAACAAAACGTTATTATGATAATTTGTTATCGTTAAATCGTATTATTATGTCATAAAACTTATAACATGAATTCACCTGAGTTAAAAACATTATTATTGCATTATTAGAAGTCGTGTGTCGTATTTCTTCCTGCCATTCACATGGCAGTTAGTCATTAGATAAGTTCATCACGTTCACCCTTCCATCCAGCTTTAAATAAACCCGAACCTCGTTCGTTATGCTGTAAGAAATAACCATCCTATGATAAATGTAATTTGAAGTGTGCCTCAGCAGCTTCACTGCAGTGGCTTGCTGCAGTGGTACTAAAGATAATAGGCCTTGTACTTGTACATGAGGAGCAAGGCTGATCTCACTCTGCCTTTCTAGGTTGCCAATAATTATTGATTTTATCTCTATGTGTTGCCCCTTTTTATATGATTACAATGTCATGTTTATAAGCCTGTTCCCAAAACAGCTGAAATAAGGTTATTTGACCAAGGCTGGGTCTTGTCTAAAGGTGCATGTAAAATCATAATGTCATATCCTTTGTCAAACATATCTACTGTGACGTGTGTAGGATATGCATAGGGCCTGCAGTGTAGCCTGCTTTGTTTTGTTGTAAGAAATAATTGTTTTGTGTTTAACAAAATTCTGGAGACACTGTCATTGCTATGTCCTTACTCGCCAAAGGCCCTGTTGACAAAATGGAGTCTTAATCCCAGGGGACCTGTCAGGTCATAATGTCAAGTGACTAGGAATTATGTTGAAGTGATGAGCTCAAGAAAGGGAAGTGGTCAGTGTCAGTCTATTACTTAAATCTAGGCTGTTGACCAAGAGCAGATAAGTTCGAAGGATTTCTTCTTTTCCCAAGTGATTTTAAGTCTCAGTTGTCATAAATCATCCCTTATGTCACAGTAGAATCTCATTTACTTAACAAATACATTTCAATCTCAAGTCAGTAAACTTTATCTGTAAATCCAGACTCCAGTATGCTGCAAGTATATACTATTAAATTGTAATTTCAGCTGTCACTGTTGATGTTTGCCTACTTTAAGGAGCACTTTGGCAAGTACACAGCCATTTGCAAAAAATGATAAGGTGGAGTTCATCAGCTACTGCAGTTAATGGATGGCAGAGCTGTAATTTTCTGTTCTGGCAGGAAGTGTCCTTGACCTGCTGTTGTGGTAAAATAATTTGAATGCAGCAGAGCCAGTGGTCAGTGCAGTGCAGGAGGCCTTTTGCAGCTGACACTGCTCCCATGCAGTCCTTCCCCAGTGTAGTCGCACATTTGATGACTAATGCTTTGTAGAGTCATGGGTTGGAATACTACCAATTATGGGTGTTCCATTGCCACTGCAGACACACTTGACTGCACTGACACTCCATGCGCTCAGTTTGATGTCAGGTGATTAGGTAAAATTATTTAACATTTGTAAGCCTATGTGAAATACACTGAATATGCACAGCATTCTGTATTATTGAACCCATGCAATACCTCATCTAAGTTTTGTGTTGGAGGCCTAGTTTACAGGCCTACATAGTGTAAATACCATCGTACATACTGAGTATTAGATTTCTACAAACAGACTCTGCATGCTGTGTTATTTTTAGTCAAGACTCTGCTTTTAGGCTTGGGGCATTGCAGGACCTACGTTGGTTGTAATATTGGTGTGATACTGCTCTGGTGTGTCGTCGTGGAAGTCTCATGTACGTCCATTATATCAGGTCATGGCGATTGCCTGGTCACAGCAGGCACACTCCGTGTCCTTTATCCTCATTGAAAGGATTTACTCTTGAGCTCCTAAAAGTGTCGTACGTATGCATGCGCACTGCAGCAGTCAGTTCTGCTTGGACTGCTGTTGCAGGAAGAAGTTCGCTCATTGGCATTTCAAGTTCCAACAGGCTGGGGTTATTGTGGAGGTCATTGGTAGTAACGTGCCTGTTTGTCCCCAGAAGGAACAGGAAGATCTACTGGTGGTATGTAGTGCAACCTGTAAATGGTACCTTGTCTGAGTGATTGTGACTGATAGAAACCATATACTGTCTCTGTGAGCCATGCTGGATGAGCTTAGTGTTATGTCACATCTATATCAGATGATAGTAGATGTCATGTCACCCTGACAGAAATCGTGCTGTGGCTGCTAATGATTACACACATATTTTTCCTAGATAAAAGAGAAGGAATTGACTAGAAATACATGAGAAGGTAGTAAGTGAGAATATGTTACCATAAGAGAGTATGTTACATAGGTAGATGTGTTGTGAAGGGATTGGAGGGGATTATTAACAGCCAGCTCTAAAGTTAGCCCTGCATCTGTGTCAGGGTTACTATGGCTGCTGTTGGCCTGTGGTGGCTGCTCACTGGCTTTTCCAGGGGTCAGACACGCTATCCATTTTTGGCAGTGGGCCATCCTGGTTTTTTTGTTTTTCCATAACAACCAGGAACAGGCAAACTTGATGAGAGAGGCTAAGACATTACTGCACTTCATGAAGAATGGTTTCTGCCTGAGTTTCTGATCTTTCTTTTTCCCGTGACATTCCCTCTGGTAGCTCCAAATATAACAACTCACATGAGGATACAGGAAGTATCTCAGGTTGAGTTGCAAGAGAATGACATTGCATTCAATGCATTCAATTGATAAAGATAGATGTTATGACTATTTTGCTAAGCTTGACTGGAAATGCATGGAAGTTATGATTCAAATGGAAAAGAGGGAAAAAAGTACATATTTTACTGTCACTATTTTGTAGCAATGGCATTCAAAATTCAGTTATGTTTAAAAAAAAAAAACAACCTAAAACTACTTTTTACCATGGCTATATTTTTGGACATGTAACTGTTTAGTAGTCCATGCATGTGGTCAAGTAGCAAAACAGCTTGTAAGGAGAGCTGCCTGAAACTTAAGCTTTGCCTTTCCCTCAGAACCAAATGTGCATCCCCTTTCAGTTTTGCAATTGCAACTGTCAGTATTGCATTATCTTAAGAATTACATTAAAATGTGAGGTTGGTGATCCCTCCAAAAGCAGGCCAGTTATTTCCTGAATTTAACATGTCAAGATAGGTCGTGATTTATTTTTACTGTTAAATTGTTTTGTCAAATACCTTCATAGGTTACTATAATAATTATTGAAAATATGCAACAGGGAAATAGCATTTGCTCACATTTGAGAGGCTGTAACAAGCAACCGTCTGATATTTGTAATGGAAACAACGCTTAAAACTATTAACTGATTATTGTCATCATCGGGTGTTTTTTTTCCCCCCATCATCAGTGTGCCAGAATTTGGAATGGTCCACTTCTTGTATTTAACGATATGAACATTTTTGCAATAATGCCAATGTAGCATATGCATTTTAAATTCAATTAGGTTTCCTAAAAATGCTCTTACATAAACGGTAAGTTAAGAAAGCAAGAAAATTATTTTAAAAAACAAAAAGACTGCTCCAGTAACTGTGAGTATGTCAGACTCTTTTCTCCCCTCTGCAGCCTTTCCCTGTGGTTCGGCCCACTCGCATGTCTGCCTCTAGCCTTGTCATGGTTGTGTGTGCACAAGTGGGGATGTGACTGTGCTCACGTAGAGCTCTGGTCTGGCACTGGTCTCACCCATTGAGTGAAATGTTACATCATTACTCAGTGGCTCCTGTGAAGGAGCCTGTTGGCATCGTGGCAGTGCCTGGAATCCCCCACCATGATGCATTTGTAGGTAGAATGTGATGAGTAAGAGGCAGTCAGACCGTAAATGTTCATGATGAATGCAACATATTTTCCCCTGAGACTAACTGGGACTAAGTAGTCACTTTGTAATAGAAATGCAGAATCATCCTCAGTCCCTCAGTGGCCTCATGGAGCAACCTTTTAACAAATTGTTTTTTAATTATGGTAACTGATATTACATGTCCAACACTATACATAGTAGACACCCTAGCTGGGTCCTGCTGTACGTATTGTTTTCACAAGGACCACCTGGGATTAGAAAAGGATAAGGGGGTTATGGCTCATTTGTCAACCTGCTGCTCCTGTGAAGAAACAACTAGTCAGAATTTTCTTTGTTGAAGTCCACTTCAATGTATAATTCAAACAGAGGGAACCTAATCTATCCACTGGATGGTTTGGATTGTGCCCTTAGTTGGCACCTGAAAGAGAGTCATTATATTCTTAAGGTAATTGGTTAACATTTTCATAGGGGTGTTGGTATATTCTTTTAATCACTTTTACATCTCTTGTACATTGCCTTTATTTTGTAAATGTTGTTTTACTTTCTTTAGTCACCATTAGCTCCCATTTTATTCTGATTTAATAATAAATTTTTCTTTTTTATTATAAAAAAACTTTCTTTCCTTTTTTGGAAAAGTGTCCTTGACATTACTTTGCTTACTATTCTTAATAGGAAAATGCTGATAATGAAATGTAAAAACAGTGGATAGTGTGCACATGGACCCCCACATGGGATACAGTAGCATGATCAGTGTATTGCAGTGGAAAAATGTGGCTGCATACTTACTTGTTCTTCATCCCAGTTTCAGTAAAGATTAAAAATTTGGCCAAATCTTTACCCAATTTTTGTTTGAATCAATTTCCTACTACTTGCCATATCACTAGATTTACTGTTCAGTCAAGCGTTTCCTCCTCAGTCTGTGGTGTGGTTATGAAACCACAGCAGTCAGAGCCGTAGTAGAAGCAGCAATCCTTATATCTATAGAGAATCAGTGCTACACTCTGCTCAAATACACCTTGTTGGCTGTTTGTTGAAACCTGCCTGAATGATATGTTTATGAGATTATACAGTGCCTCTGATAATTCTGTCAAAAGAGAAAAGGAAGTTTCTCAGGCAAAGCACACACCAATACACACCGTGCACCCATGACGCTATTTAGCCGTTTACTTCTGCACAGGATGCTGTCGTGTACAATGTACTGTTTTTTTTCACTTTTCTAGTACAATGGAATTTATGAAAGTGTCATTATGAATGCTTGGTAATTCCAGCTCTGTAGATGAACATTGTGATGGTATCGTTGCTATGGATGACTCAGAGAGAAGTGGGTAGGGGAAACAGAATCTGCACAGTGTAGCAGCTAAATAAGCTACACCACTCTCAAGTGTTAGCCTTAGCTAGTTCTTTCATGTATCAAACTGCAAATGTCTGGCAGCTGCCTGAAAGGGCTATAGTGTTTTTCACAGTTGTCACAAGTATATATTTATTATCTGTCTGAACTATTGGTTGTGTAAACCTACCTAAAAGCCAAATAGTAACTCAACAAAAGAGTCTTGTGCAAAGTACCTCACAATGACCTATTATTTACATAGAATTGCAGTGGTTACATTTCATAAGCCTAAACTTAAATTGTCTTTAGCCTTTAGCTGAGAAATGGATAATTTTCAGCTCCCAGTTGTACTGCACTTCGATGTCTGCAACCAACATAATTCAGTAATTGATTCCCACAGGGACATTCACCTTACTACCACAAGGTCAAGATAGATGCATGTTGCCAAGGAAACACAGCAGGGCAGATACCTCACTGTCAGCCTGCTAAGTCACATCAGTGCATCTACAGTGCGAAGTTTAATCCTCCTGTTGGCCAAAGGCAATTAAATTTTGACTCTTCATGTAATCTAACAGCCACCTGATGCATACAACTGTCTTCTGTCCAAAGTCCTATTCTATTTTAAAAATCGGTTTCAGTTTAGAGACTTGTAAAGTGGCTGTTAGATTTGAGCCAACAGTGCTTAACAGAAGAAATCTGTTGGTTACATTCACTGTATAAATTCACTTTATTTTTCTTTATTTTTCTTGCAGGACTTCTCCAGTTGCACCAGTGATCACCATGCCTCAGCAAAAGTCAGACATGGGCTCTGCCTTCATCCAGACGCAGCAGCTTAACGCTGCCATGGCTGACACCTTCTTGGAACACATGTGCCTGCTGGACATTGACTCTGAACCCACCACTGCACGCAACACTGGCATCATCTGCACCATTGGTTGGTCTGCATTGCTGGTCTGCACGCTTAAACACAGAAAAAACTTTTACTTTAATTCAAACATAAGGAAACATGCTTTCTATTAAACATGCTATAATAATAGCAGTGAATTCCTCAAGAGAACACTTTAAAAGCTAATTAATTAAATGAAAGGTTATTCATACAGTTAAAGGTTACTTGCCTGTTGCCTTGCATAGACATACGGTTGCTATAGATGCATAAAATGAGCATCACAATCATGTTGTCCCATTATTAGACCATATGTATTAATCACAGCTGTTCATTTATAAATAAGACTGAGCAATAACAATAACAAGCAGTGAACTGAATAAAGAACATCCCGGTACAGAAATGGGAACCTCATTTAGCTGATTTTAATTCTGGCTGTTGAAATTTGGGTTGAGGTTGCTGCACAATTAATTGTGCACCTCTATTACGAGGAGAATTAAATAACATCAAAATTTCAATCCCTTTTCTTTCAATGACTGCCTGCAGGACCAGCCTCTCGTTCTGTGGATATGCTGAAGGAGATGATCAAGTCTGGAATGAACATTGCCCGCTTGAACTTCTCACATGGCACACATGAGGTGGGTCTTTCCACAACTGTCTCGACTGTGTAAATGAGTTGGGCAGGTACAGCTAACCAGTCAGACTGTTAAAAGTCACGTTTAAACTGTGCTGATAATTTCTGTCAAACATGGTTCTGTGCTTTATCTCAGAATACCATTGGTTGGTTTGTTGATCTGTGAGGCAATCTTTACTGTTTCTTGTCTAGCTTCTTTTTTTTTTCTTTGATTTTCACACAGGTTTGGTAACTCTTTGCACAAAGCTCACAGTGAACAGTCACGTAATTCATTATGAACTGCAATCAGCTTGGCACTTTAAGCAAGACTAGACCAGCCAGCATGAAAGGAAAAATAGTGCTAACTTAAGATTAGAGTTTGGGCCAGCTAAACAACATCAAGTCATAAGTGATGCAGCCTGACTGAGTCTGTGTGTCACACAATAACACATGTCCTGTAAGTTATACGAGCTGCAGATCTCACCCGAATGCACCTAGGTGTTTATTATCTGTGAACAGAAAGATATGAGCAAAAGTTAAATTTTTAAGTTGCCATTCAAAAGCACAAGTCAAAATCTAACTAATTTTAAAGGTCAAGCTTCCCTCTTGACTATACCCATTTTAACTTTAAAACAAACAACTGACAATTGGCTAATGAATTTTGTCATCTGTCAGTACAAGTTCTCCAAAAGCCAGATGACTTATGATACCACTTTGATCTCTTGGCTTCTCTTCTGAAAAAGACTGCCTAATAAGTTCACTGCTCGGGCAAACCTAATAATGCATGGCCAGGTGACTTGCTTTTATGCCCAAATTCAGCTCAGGGTAGTACAGAGAGAGGACACAACGTAAGTTGCAACTTAAGACAGTTACACAAAAGGTGGAGGCCAGGGGA
Source organism: Seriola dumerili (assembly GCF_002260705.1). Taxonomy (NCBI): domain Eukaryota; kingdom Metazoa; phylum Chordata; class Actinopteri; order Carangiformes; family Carangidae; genus Seriola; species Seriola dumerili. The sequence continues at coordinate 8,108,836 of NW_019174258.1, read as the reverse complement.
GAGGGGGACTGGCTGATTGTCAGCAGTTTGTACACTGTAAACGAGCAGTCACTCCAGGTGAGCTGAACCCACAACCTGACTCTGCTCTCTAGGCTCCTGCAGGGAGAGGGTCATCATATATCCAATCCAGTATGAGTAATGGGTCCATTTAAACCATATAATGACATTGTTGAGATTCAGCAAGAAGCTCATAGAATTCTTTTTTTTAACTTTTAGATTTGTTCTTGCAAAGAAGAATATCCCGCGCACTGCTCTTGCTCAGCATCACAAAACCTTTATATTCACAAATGTAATTTCATAGCAGAAGCATAAATTTACATTTTGTGTAGATGTATAAAAACTGATTCCATTACAAACATTTAACTGTCCAAGAAAAATGATTAATTCTGTTTGAGATCTTTGAAGTCCTCCTCAGTACTGCGCTTTGTGTGGGTGTGGGTATTTCAACAAGTTTAAATGTTCGTGTAGATTCAAAAAACTGCAAAGGAAACCACAGCTGTGTTGACTTGAGGTACTATAAATACGTCATCTGTAGCTTCCTGCCCTGTCTTTATCTCCTCAGCAGGCAGCACACCTAGATTCTGGAAGTGTGTGTGTACACAAACCCACACCAAGGTCAGTCCACTTTCAGCTAAAGTGGCAAGTGGGAAGTAGATTATGTTGCAAATCCAGTAAGACATTTGTCTTAGACCAGTATTGATAATATTGATTGAAAAGAGAACTGAATCCATGTAACTGAACATTAACTTTAGTTTCAATTTACGTTTATAGGGAAAGAATTATAAACCTATGGACCCAGACCTATACACATACCTACAGTAAATAGTCACCTGCTCTAAATGTAGCATTGTTCATAAAAGACTACAATATCTACTTTGCCTCCTCCTGTAATAAAATGCTGCAGCACACTGGACACACACACACATACATATATATTGTATTATTGTCGTGAGATCATCCAGGTTTTCTTTTAGTCATAGTGCAGTGAGTGTAGTGTAGCTCAGTGTGTTGCCAGTGTGAAAGGTAGCCAATGTGATTACCTGCCACTTAAGTTATTACTGAAAGCTCTGTATACCCAGGTGGGCAGCATAAGCCATGTGCAGCAGACATGGCAGTCTTCAAAGTAACAAACATTCTGCTATGTGTTCATTAGCCTGCACTAATGAGCAAAGATGGCTGCATTAATAACATGACGGTGCTGAATTTCTCTGAAGTTCTCTTCCAGAATTTCCCACAGCATTCCCAGGCCCATTTCCAGGCCTGCCGTCATTGTTTCTATTGTTTCAAATGGAATTTGTCGGACTGTGTTTATGGTATAAACAGTATCAGACAATGGGTAATGATTTCATGCAAGTCTCTTTGAACATTTATGACTGAGGTTTCATCATATGACAAAATATGACGTGTGCTCAAGGACTCATGCTACAAGGACATATACCTCTGATGACATTCTGTATCAGTATATTGCTACTCTATGTGATACTGTATGATAGGCAATCTCTCAGGTTTAATTTAATGGCATCATTGAATGACACTTAATTTGCAAAGCATTTTAATTTAAAGGCTCTCCGTTTTTCTTCTTAGTGACAGTGACTCTTAACATATCAGTGAGGGTGGTAGGAAAAAGAATATGACCCCTGGTGATGCTGTCAGTATGACTCATGTTTATGACCATGTGAGTTGTCAGACGCACCTTTATCTTTTGATTGCCCTGTCTGACCTTTATGTCTGTTCAACAAAACTTCTTATGCCAGTGCCACGGCCAAACTGTGATTTCTTTTCATTCAAATTTGTGTCCTAGCAGCAAAGGGTTGGATAGAAACAGAGCTTAGACGTCACAGGTTCTATAACTGTGTGTAAATCAGTATCTTGCTTACTGTTTTTACTCTGGAGAAATTTTAAATGTGTAACAATGCTCTTCCTTTCTGCAGTACCATGCAGAGACCATCAAGAACGTGCGTGAGGCATGCGAGAGCTTCGAGCCTGGCAGTATCCAGTACAGGCCCATTGGCATTGCCCTGGACACCAAGGGCCCAGAGATCAGGACTGGCCTCATCCAGGGAGTGAGTTTAGCGTCACCTGTTCTCCCTCTTCACACCAATATCGTACTCTTTATAATGACTGTAGTAGCTGTTGATGGCAATCAAGAACATTTTACTTGAAAACTAACTGGACAGAAAGTAAAACTATGTCTATTAATGATGTGACAGAGTGGCACAGCTGAGGTGGAGCTGCAGAAGGGCAACATGATCAAGATCACTTTGGACGATGCTTACCAGGAGAACTGCAGTGATGAGATCCTCTGGCTTGACTACAAGAACATTACCAAAGTGGTGGAACTTGGCAGCAAGATCTACATTGATGACGGACTCATATCCCTGCAGGTTAAGGAGATTGGTGAGTGGCGGCGAGGCAAACACATACAGTAAATCTCTTGTGATCCATTAGAGGGTTTAAAAAAACACTGCTATCTCTTAATACCCAATGAAAGACTCAAGCTCATCTATATTGTATTTTCTTTCTCCAGGCTCTGATTTCCTCATGTGCGAGATTGAGAACGGTGGCACCCTTGGCAGTAAGAAGGGAGTGAACCTCCCCGGTGCCGCCGTCGACCTGCCTGCTGTTTCAGACAAGGACGTCAAGGACCTGCAGTTTGGTGTGGCCCAGGGAGTCGACATGGTCTTTGCCTCCTTCATCCGCAAAGCAGCCGACGTCCACGCTGTCAGAGCAGTGCTGGGAGAGAAAGGCAAAGACATTAAGATCATCAGCAAGCTGGAGAACCACGAGGGTGTACGCAGGTGTGTATGTGGATGAAATGTTTTCATTGTGTCTTTTTTTTTTTTTATGTGTATGGTTCAGTAACTCTGATGTTTTGTTTGTGCTGTGTTGTTTATCTTATTTTATTTATTCTTGGGTAGGCTGAGCAACAAGGCCAGATCAAAATATTGTCAATGTATGTGAATTCTTGTGGTTATGAAGACAAAGTTCCAGCTTTGAAAAATTGTGTTTGATGAAGGTCCCATGATAAGTTGTACTTTGTGATTTAATTGGTTGTAATACCTTGTCTGTCATGCAGATTTGATGAGATCATGGAGGCCAGTGATGGCATCATGGTTGCCCGTGGTGACTTGGGTATTGAGATCCCCACAGAAAAGGTCTTCCTTGCCCAAAAGATGATGATTGGTCGCTGCAACAGAGCTGGCAAGCCAATCACATGCGCCACTCAGGTCAGAAAATAGCAAAGGACATTCTGTTTTTTATAGGCTAAATTTTCCAAGGAGGTGTAATTGAAAGAAAAAACAGTGCAGTCTCAGTGTAATCTCGGTAAAACACACTATAAACATTCATTTTGTTTGTACCACTCAGAGGCTGTCATGTTGAGATTTGTTTATCTTCTGAACCCCTTACATCAACACCATTCAGATGTTGGAGAGCATGATCAAGAAGCCCAGGCCAACCCGCGCTGAGGGCAGTGACGTAGCCAACGCTGTGTTGGACGGCGCCGACTGCATCATGCTGAGCGGTGAGACCGCCAAGGGAGACTACCCTCTGGAGGCAGTACGCACGCAGCACATGGTGAGTTAATGTATACTAAATATAACAATAGTGAACACTGGGGGAAAAAACAAAAAAACAGTGGTATGCTTTAGTAAGACCTATTGATTGGAAAAATTAATTAAGTTTACATGATATTGCATGATTTGTCATTTTTAATTCTTAAAAAATGAATTTACAGAAAAAAACATTAGCATCTAGTGGGAGATAGCGCTTTCTTGTTTCCTGATTTTTGTGTTCCTCTGAACACATCTTTTACTTCTCCTTCAGTTGCCCAGTGACACAGCTTTTTTTCCACTTGGCCCAACAGCTGCTCAGTAAAGTGTAAGCAGGAGTGTTAGGCCAACTGGAAGTGACTATCAATTAGTTGATCTTTCTATCCACTTATTTCCACTTTGTATATTCACTGGCATTCAGGTGTTCTTTTGAATAATCAATGAACAATTAATCACCATTAAGAAAAGTGATCATTCAAAAATGAAGATATTAATAGTATAACCTTATTCATGCTTCCTTAGGATAATGGTTCCAGCTGTGCTGGTGTTTTAAATTGCTTAGATAATTCCCATACAATATGGATAACTGTACCAGAGTTTTTCCATAGAATAGGAACACAGTAAAAAAGTGTAACTTACCTTTATGACATGTTGGGACTTCTAAGTCCACCTTAACTGAAGGAAATGCCTGTCGCCTGCACCTCTTCATCTAACAAATTCACTTCGGCTGCTCTTTACCATTTCTTAATTTACTCTAGTATCCCCCAGACTGATCCACCCAGTTCTTGTCAATAAGGATTTATGGTGCACACAGAGAATAACTAAAGACTGGTGAAGAGGGAGCAGGAACAGCAGTTTGGAGTTTGTTTGTTTTTTCAATCAGGGACAGACACAAATATAACACCTTTTTGAAGTCTGAGACCCAGAAGTGTTAACCTCCTTGACGAATGCTTGCATCAAAATCACAGTTATTATGGATGGATAATGCAGCTAATGCTGTCTTGCCTGCCTTTCATCGTTCAGGCCTTTCTTGGCTAACCTACACTGTCCTTGGCTATGCTCTGTTGTTAGCACTGCTATGCAGACCCAGGAGTGACTCAGCAGTCCTACAGCTCCTGTCTTTGGACTCACAGCCCTTATACTGAATTTGCATGGGGCACTTCACAATCCACAGTAAAGCACAGCTTCCATTGACATGAGACCAAACATTTACAGAGAGGACTAGAAAAACTTCACAAGGACCCACTCTGTTTCTAAGCCATTTTTTCTGTTGAGCTTTGTCTTTTTCTCATCTACCTGAGTCATACTTCTCTTGTTCATTCTTCCTGACTGTTTTTAACCATCTCTTCACCTTTGTGTGCAGTGCGTAGTATCTCAACTCCCAGCATGTTTTTTAACTCCCAGCTGACACAAGTCAGCTTTTTTTAATAGTAAGTAAAAGTAATTTATTTTGTGATTCTATTTTATTAAGCTCAGATCTTACATTTTGTCATTAGTTTTTTTTTATCTTAAGGATGAATAGTTTAAAAGGTTATTTCAGCTGTGCAGTTGCCTTCCTTCCAGATTGTATTGTAATACTTTACATTTAATATCTTCTAAATGGTTGTGCTATAATTTGGACTCTTGGATATGTTTTAATGTTGATGTTTTCCTGTTTCCCCCCCACTAACTGCACACCTAAACTCCTCAATGGCCAATGTCCATCCTGTCCTTCCCTCTGTCCCTTTTATCTTCTGTTCTTCTTGTGTCTCTAACATTGTCTCTCTCTGTTATCCATGTTTCTGTCCTTTTTTTTTTTTTTTTTTTTTTCATCCATTTTCCTCATTTTGCACCTGTGTGTGCCTGGTGTGGGAATGCTTTTGCTCGATGCATCTTGCCCTCACTTGTGCCAGATCGCTCGTGAAGCCGAGGCAGCCATGTTCCACCGGCAGGTGTTTGAGGACCTGCGTCGTTCCACACCGCACTGCAAAGACCCCGCTGAGGCTATTGCAATCGGCGCTGTTGAGGCCTCCTTTAAGAGCTTGGCCTCTGCAATGATTGTGCTCACAGGCTCTGGAAGGTAGGCAGGTTATCTGGTCCTGGCAGGTCGAGGAGGACACTGATACTGTTCTCAAGGAGTCTGAGAGAGGGAGAGTAGGGCCAGACAGGGACTGACTGAGGAAGTAACTGGGAGAGCCTGGCAAACACCTTGGGCAGACTGCTGGTTGTTTTTTACCCATGTGACCAAATTTTGAAAAGCAAAAATCTGGTGTTAACAGGTAGAAATGTATACATTAGCCCAAAGATTTCTCCCATTATCCCCTTGACTGAGGTTTTTGGGCCTCTGTATTTGTTTAAGTGCTTAAAGGAACCATTAGCCTATCATGTCCCCAATAACTAAACCAGGAGTCTATCTCAGGGTTTGCCAGTCACTCCCAGTGGTGTGAATGACTCGGCGTGCTGTAGTGGTGGCGTGCGTGACTCAGAGTAACCCCCCCACCCTTCCCTCACGGTCCTTTGGTGCTCAGATAGCACGAGAGGCCGAGGCGGCCACCTTCCACAGACAGCTGTTCGAGGAGCTTAGGAGACACTCCCAACTGACCAGAGACCCGTCGGAGGCTGTAGCTGTCGGAGCTGTAGAGTCATCCTTCAAATGCTGCGCTAGTGCCATCATTGTTCTCACCAAGACTGGGAGGTAAGAAAGAGAAGGAAAGAGGTGAAATGATCCTGGTTCCTGAAGGTAAGGTGTTGCCAAACTGTCACTCTGTGTCTAGCACAGCTCTTGATTCTCCCTCAAGCACTTAATGTGCTCTTATAGATCCCCTCTCATTTTAGTGTGTGTGTGTGTGTGTATGTCTGTTGTGTGATGTTACGTGGGGTGGGTGGAGATAGCAACAGATTTCAAGAGTGAGAGTGTGGGGTTGTCATTAGTCCAGTCCCAATTTCTACCCTACACAGACTTTAAAAGCACCTGGTGTGACTTTGCACCTTCCTGCACTCACGTTTTCACAAAGTCTCAAAATGCAAGGCTGCCATTTGATATGAGATCTAATTAAATTAAGTGCTACATATATATCAAATCATATCAGAGGATTATTTGAAACCATTGGTTGTACACTTGCTGCCAAATACATCTTAAATAAACTTGTGCTTGCCAGCACTTTTTATGCTTACTGGCATTATCAGACATCTCTGTTTTTAACACAGTGCTATTAATTGTGGGTAATTCCTTCAAGAATGTGTGAAGCACTGTCAACTTCCAAACAGTTGATTTCACAGCGGGGAAGTCCTGAGCCTTCAGAGTCTGCTGTTTGAGATGAACATTTGGATTGGGTCACTGACTTTTGTTGTCACTTACTATCACTGTCCTGTTATTCTTGTAGCACGTTAGGGCAGGACAACTCAACATCTTTGTTAATTGGATGGCAGGGTTTTTTAATTTTTAATTTACATGTATCAAGTATTAAGGTGACATGACTTGTATGACTTGAATTTGTTGCCATTTTGCTCTGTAATCATCATAATTATGTGGTCATACATTTGTAATCATTAGTTTAAAGGAAAGCACTCAAAATGTGAATGAAGTAAGGTAATCTTTTGTGCTCAGCTTTATGTATCTGTGTGCATATGTGCAGGTCCGCCCACCTGATCTCCAGGTACAGGCCCCGTGCTCCCATCCTGGCTGTGACCCGTAATGCCCAGACAGCCCGCCAAGCTCACCTGTACCGTGGCATCTTTCCCGTCCTCTACACCAAGCCTGCCAACGACGTGTGGGCAGAGGACGTCGACATGCGTGTCAACTTTGCCATGGATATGGGTAAGGACTTGATATCCTAACTCGCACCCTTTATTCAAAGTGCAGAGGAACATACTGACATAAAGTTGTGTAACTTATTAGAATCCCAAGATGAAAAACAGCATAAATATTATTGCTGTGAAGATCTGAGCCAAGACCCTGCTGAACAGAATTTAAGATGCCAAATAACATTTGCTTGAATGTTTTATGTTTAATCTTCTAGGCAAAGCCCGGGGATTCTTCAAGGAGGGAGATGTTGTCATCGTCTTGACCGGCTGGCGTCCAGGCTCCGGTTACACCAACACCATGCGTGTTGTTCTGGTGGCCTGAACAGCCAACAGGGCTGCTCCGCTTTCTCCCTCCACTTTCCTCTATCTTTCATAGTTCTCCACCCCACACTCCACTCCAGCTGACAACCCTTCACATCCAACGTCCAGGATCACAGATTCCACCCCTGAACAATTTATCATTTAGGCAATAATGGAAAAAAATTTAAAAAATAGTCTAGCCTTCCGTACAATTCCACTTTATGTATCCATTCCATTCTCCTCGATTCTCTCAATCAAACCAGTCTTCGGGGCCTCAGATGAAAACACCCTAACCAGAAACTGCTGTATTTATTCACTCAAACATTTGTACAATTAAAAGCAAGTCCAAGAGTGAATGCATCCTGGTTTGTGTGCATGTGCAAACTGGTTCTTGTTTAGGTGGGGTTGGTGATGGGGCAGACTGATCTTAACAGAGCACCTTGACTGCTGTAACAGTTTATTAACCACACTCCTCCCCCGACTGAAAGAACAAACTTGTGGCATCCTAAAATCAAAGGGCTCCTCCTACAGTGCAGCCTCGGGTCCACCGCTCCACCAAAACAGATCCTTTCTGTCTGTATGAAGTGTCCTCTTTTAAATGCCAGCTTTCACTGTATTTAAGTGTATCTGTAAGTGTTGCACTCCTAATCTACTCCAGACAATGTTACATTCTATATTATACTTGACTTTTGTGAATGGTGAAGTTTTGTTTTGGGACATCCAATACTACTTATATTTTGTCTGACAATAGAAAAATGTTAGTTTTGGATGTCCTCTCCAGAGGTGTTTGAGCTAGTTACTGTATTGGTATTATTAGATGTGTCATAAAGCCTTTACATTTCTTTGCATTTATATCATATCTAAGTTGGCACTTATGAATCATGTGGTTCACTAAAGTTGACTGATATGAATGAGCACTTTTAGGGTTTTTTCACACGCAGGACTGATATATGGATAAAGCCCTGTCCCTGTCTTTCCCAGTGGGTGATGGGTAGAACCCCTTTGCTAATCTTTCTCCTTCTACGTCAGTGACCCACTGTAGCTGTCTTCAAGTGTCTGATGTGCATTTTGATTGTAATGCTAGAGTGTCAGAACTAACTAAATGTAAAGGGGTATTGTAGTGTTAAGCTGGTGTACTGAGCTGTCCTACAAGACTGGATTTCCATCAATAAAAGAGATGAGCACCTATCTTAACTCTGCCTTGCAAATGTTTTGTTTGACAGTGGAATAATCACAAGTTGAGCACCACAGTAAATTTACACCAGTTGAAGAATTCAGGTGAAACATTGTGAAAAGACAAAAAAGTTAAAGCATAATCACAAAGATACTGAGAATCTTTTTATGAATAAGCAAACATTTCAGTGTTTTATTGTGAGGTTAGACCCAAATGATCCAGTGAGGTTGTGGATAGGTTTATGATGAGCTTCTTTATCTGAAAACATGAACCCTACTAGAGCTCACCATGGTCAGCCACAATGACAAGTAGAAGTTGACTCTAAAAAAAATGAACTTTCTTCATCAAGATCACAACATCTTGCATTAACTGCTGGTAGTGTATGGATGTAATGCAGTGTATCACTTGTAAAAATAAGAGCAAATTAGTGTCTATTCTAAACTTGTTGCACTGCAGGGAATCACAATCTTGAGTATATGTTAAGCACTCATTGGCGGTCCTGGCTGTACACCACCCCCACCTGCTTTCGAATCTCATCCTCCAACTCAGCCAGCAGACGAGAGTCAGCATGAGGCATAACTGCACTCTCCTTCAGCCCTATGTGGAACAGACATAGTGTGAGCACGTACACAGTGTACTGTCAGGTCTACATGTACAAACAGAGTACATGGCCGTTATGAGTTTAGTCTCTGATGCCACCTTGTGTTGAAAGTGTGTATAAGTGTCACAACACATTCAGAAAATGTACGTTTTAGATATTGTGTTAATATATTAATTCATTTCTCTATTACAAAGGATACAGAGTAAAACATGGCCATACCTTTGAGCAAACACTGGCGAACCTCCTCTGCTTCATAACGCATCCCTGTGCTGTTGAGGAAGTTGAGAGGCAAATAGGGTTCAGGCACTGGGTACTGAGTCCCCTTTCCATGCACCTCCAATGATGTGGGGCACCACATGTGGGCAGGGACCTGAAAGAAAAATATATAGTTACAGCATATACAGTACATACAATGTGTGCAGTAGATACTTCTCCCTCTTTGTGTTACACAAAGCATTTTTTTTTTTTTTTTTTTTACAACACCCAATTTCCTAATTTCCTTCCTAAATTTCTTCACAGATGACCTTGGTTCACTTACTAACTTTCAATTGTATTCTGAAGATGCCAGTGTGCACAGTGCAAATTGGTATTGCATTTCAGACTGTTTGAATTTTATTTGAATAAGCGGCCTAGCTGTGATGACCCACCTTAATTGTGCCCTTTGTGCCAACAATAATGGCATCATTGGGCAGCTGTACAACCGAAGAGCAGGAAAACACAGCCATTCTGTTCTTGGAAAACTTCAGAGTGACAACCACAGTCTCATCCACTCCTGTAACAACATACAAATATATGATGCACATTTGACAGAGATAATAAAATCAAATACATGAATTTTGTGACATGAAATAAAATGCAACATGAAGGGAGTCATTTCTACTGCATTTTATACTGAAAAAGAATAAAAAAAACTTTATTGTTCCATAAAAGAAGTGACACAGATAAGATCTCAAGTCTTATCACACAGGTACACGCACTCTCTTAATTCTTATAGATTAGGGATCATACTGGCACAAAAGCTGGAGCAAGAACTTTACAAGCTCAAACTTAAAAACTCCCATCTGTTAACACATAAGCAGCTGCAAGTGAGGTCAATGAATCACTGTCAACCCTGTGAGTCGGGGATCACAACAGGTTTCTTTCTTTACTCCTGAGACTGACACCATGTGAGCAAAATACTTTTTTGGTAAACATGTCACAGTGAGGGAAGTCCAGAATGAACCACATATTTTCACCATTGCTGGTGAACTTACATCACCGATTCGGTACGCTATATTATTGAGTAAGTGCAACACTTCCTCTCATGCTAACTGACTGGTTAGTTGTCAGTTGCTTTGGAAAAATATCTATGAGATGCCTCTGGCCTGGTTTTTACTTACCCGTATCCAGGCAGATTCCAGTGGCTTGTATGCACTCTGGCTTCTCTCCATCATACACCATGCATATGAACTGCAGGCAGTAGATGCCAATATCTAGTATTGCTCCTCCACCCAGCTCCTTCTGCGTCGCTCTTGGTACGTGCATCAATGGCACGCCAAACTCCGCTCTGACCATCTTTAAATCACCCACCTCCCCCTGGGCCAGAAGCCTCCTGATCTCCACAGAGGCCGGGAAAAAACGGGTCCAGACAGCCTGGAGCAAAGGAAAAGAAGCAGTTCATACAGCCACATTTTAAACATGAGCTAGGGTTTGGTTATTTAGTGACTTACAAGTTTCACAAATCAACTCAAAATAAGTCTAAAATTATTAATGAGGGTTTGCACGCTCATTTCAAGGTCTTCTAAGATATTGTTACTTGGTTGTTTTTCTGACTTGTGACCCTGCTAACTGGTGAAATCATAATGAAACCATTTATTTTTTAATTTCTTAGTTAAATATGATTAAGACAAGTAATACTTTATATTTTGACAGACAGAAGCAAGAATTGTAGGCTTATTAAAAGAAAAATCCGTGAAATCATCTTGCTCAGAGTGTAAAGTAAATGTAATGCATTTGATCAAATATGAACTTCATTGTCCAATGATGCTGCAGGTGAGAACTGGAGAAGAAGAGAATAGATGTTTTTCTTTTTGCTCTGCTCAATCCATACCTCCATGAGGAAGACGTCGTTCTTCTTGGCAGAGGCCAGGATCTCCTGCACCTCCCTGGAGTTCATGGCCAGCGGCTTCTCACACAGCACATTCTTCTTGGCGTTCGTAAAGAGCAGACAAGTGCTCAGATGGAAGGGGTGGATAACTCCAATATACACCACATCTGCACACATGTAAACGCACAGATCAGAGAACGTCCTGTAGGAAGACACTGACACTGAACTGGAAATTAGCGGAGATTCACCAGAGGGTTAGGGTTAGAAATAACAAATGCAAAGAGCTATCAACCAATCAAATTTGACCGTGGAACGACAAAAAAACTGACCAATGTTTGGATCTCTGGCCAGCTCCTCATAGCTGCCATATGCTTGAGAGATGCTGTGCTTTCTGGCAAACTCCTGTGCACTCTCTAACTTGCGAGCTGCCACGGCCACAACCTGTGAATAAAGTTTCAAAGGATTATTTATTGCAACAAGTTGCTCTGCCCTCACTCTAATAAAAAGACCCACCACAATCTATGTTGCAGCAGTGTTTACTCCAATGCTGATATAAAGGCTTAATTCTGATGTCTTCCGAAGTATATGGACGCATTATTGCCTTATTTAATAAGGCCATGTAATAAGGCTTATCACATTTTCCCGCATAGTCCAATAAAACATCTAATCTCCTGTTAGTTAAGAACTCTGCTTTTCTCAGCCTTTGGTGAATGGGTGCAGGCAAACATTGCTAAATAAATTAATTAGCTCTTGCTTTCCAGAATAACAGTCTCCCACTCACATTCATTTTAGAGCATGAGAGTCTCTAGATCTAATTTTAGCCTTTTAGTTTTCAATGCCGCAGTTTTTTTATTATACTATTGTATTATCTGAGGCTTGGTTCGAGTGTTTTCCTTGGTTTAATTATTGCTGAGATTAGAAAATTATAATAATTAAGATAGAGAATAATAAAAAATAAAATAATTTAGATTTGCACACATACCGTAATTACTGGATTATGGACAGAGAAAGAAATCTTTAATGCGCATTTAGTTCCTGTTTTACGGTATGAAAAAAAGTAAGTAAAATGTAGGAAATGTGGCTTACAATGTACACAAGCCCACTGACATTTTGGACGTAGCTTTCTGCTCGCTGACTGAAACTGCAGGTTTCAGATGCACAAGAATATGTGTATTTAATTTATTTTGTTACAGGTTTTTGACTTAAAATCAGCAGGAACATCAGACGGACAGTCCTCACGGAGGAGCCTCGCTGAGTCCTGAGTTATGAACACGATCGTGTATTTGTGTCTACACTATCACACCTGCTGATACTGATACCTGATGGTCTTCAGTGGGCAGAGTTTTCAAGGCCACAGTAAAATCATGACTGATCCGCCCCGCGCCGCAGATTCCCCACCTGGTTGCCATATTGGAAGAGGAGTGAAAGAATGAGAGGCGTCTGCCTATGCACTGCAGCAGAGGGGCGTGACTCTAAAAGTGGGCGGAACTATAACTTACGCAGCCTGCAGGCGTATCCGTTCGGACAGAATGGGTTTAATGACAGTGGCTGCAATCTGCCACAAGGTGGAGATACAGTATTAGTTTAGTTTTCAGTGTGTGACGTTGCACAAAAATAACAGGATGGTGATGGTTTGTTGTTTACAGAGCGAAAACGTGACCTCCAGATAGTGATCATAAGACCAAAATACGTTGTCTGATCTCTTCCTCCTCCATTGTGGGAAGCTCCCTGCCTCTAATCATGACAGCCTTTTACATATTTCAACTCTTTTGATTATTGTACTCATTATTTTAAACGATTTATTAATTTTTAAAATCTACTCTTTACTATTTGACGATTTGCTTTTAACCTTACTTTGTATTTTATTCTCACCACTGATTAATAGTGTGAATTCTTTATTGTGCTGCATTGACAAAAATAATCTATCTATAATCTATTGTCTATTATATATTTTCACTTGTCTGTGTTTTATTCTCAGTTTGAATTCTACTAATAGTGGGTTCATTTTTTTTCACCAGAAAGTATCATGTCATTGTATTTTATATTGTGTAAACTGTACAACAAAATTAAAAGCTATTATTGATATTCACTTTCCACTGCATCTCTTGTATTACTTTTGATTCAGGATGGATTTGTTTTTGTGAATGTAATCACCAAGAGTGGTTTAAGGTCAGAGGTCAACTACAAAATAGTCCCTTCGGTGCAGGTAAGAGCTGACATGCACAGGGATATTTTGTTAGGGCTGATATTTATCATGGCTTGAAACTGGGAGGTTGATTTATTCAACTTCATATGGTAAATAAGGTTGGTTAGGCTGTGGCACAGCGTGATATGTATAGAAATAAATAATTATGTGAAAATAGTTAAGAAGTTAATGAATAGCAAATTAATCAACATCATCAAAATGTGCCATTTTTGCATTCATGGGCTGCATCGTGTATCAGTGAGACAGCCAATGAGCCCAAAAGGTTGAGAACAAGTATTAAATGAGCCGTGCTCTTTGCTGACTCATAAAGGCCTTTCTCTGTGCTAACCTTGAAAAGCAGACAGTGCAACCTATTTCTGTACGGAGAGAGCATGAATCTATTTGTAAACCGCTGCAAGGGTCAGACATGACAGAACACTTTGATTCAAATGTGCCACTCGAAGTCTCTTCTCCTCTCCAGCGGATGATATTTGAAATGAAACATGGCTTTCCCAATCAGTCCTTTATTGGATTCATCAATCACACGCCTCACACACCCCACAGTGACAGCTGGGTTTGTCTTTAAAGGGCCTAGGATTTGATTACAGGATGGTGACACACGACATGGTTGCTCGGTTTGTTTACATTGTGATTTGTTTGGTTTAAAATATGTTTTCAAGCCGAGATTTAGGAATCTACAAGGTGACTTTACATTGTGACTCTGAGGTAGAATTACTGTGTTTGGAGCTATCATGGGTGAATCTATATGATAAAAAAGAATATAGAGAGAATAAACTCTGTAATAACAGATGTACATGTTCTAATAATTTGCTGGCTGTATCTGTAACTCAGTAGCAGTTGAAAATGTTACTCTCAATGACACTGCGTCTGCTCAGGCTTTGTCACACAGTGCCATGAGTGAGCTGCTTATGCCAAAGATCCAAAGCCTGCCCCGAGCAGCTTCCTCCGTTCCATCTGAGTAGGTTTAGGTCAGGTGAAACAGCTCGGCTTTGGAGTGATGTCACTGGCTGTCCTGGCTGAAGACAACTCCCACCTGTTTCCTGATTTCATCCATGATCTCTGTCAGCAAGACAGACTCTGCCAGAGGCATCCGTGGGCTCTCCTTAAGTCCTGTGGATGAAGAGGAGTTTAACAGGAAAATCAGACACGTCACAAAGACACTTCTGTTTATAAGCACGGTTAAATTATGCACATATAATTATATTCGCATAAATTATGTCAAAGCAAAGATGTAAAGATTATGTAAATTAAAATAGGAAGCAAAAACACAATAGGAGTGTAATGCTGTATAAGCTAGAGGACTTTCCAAGGACTGATAACAGTGGATTCTGGATCAGTCTGATGCATTCCCGGAGCTATGTCAAGCTCCAGGAATGCAACGGTTTCACCGAATTGCAGCGTCTTCCCTTCAAACTCACCTTACCTTTGAAGCAGTGATTCGCGCCGTTCAAACTATTTCATCTATTTGAAGACAAATACACTTTCCTTTTATCATGACCTACCCTTAAGCAGGCACTGCCTAACTTCCTCTGCCTCGTAGCGAAGCCCGGTGCTGTTGGTGAAATTCAGAGGGAGGCGTGGTTCAGGCAGAGGGTACTCCATCTCCTTGTCGTTCACCACTAGTGTGGTAGGGCAGTGCATGGGGCCTAGAACCTGGAGGCCAAAAAGAAAATCACTCATCCAATGCAGTAGGTATGAGTTTGTCTGAAATACTTCTATTTAATTAAACATGAAAGTAATTATGGGTTATCTCAGTGTTTGCACATCTCAATCATTTCTTAATCAAGTAAAAAGCTCCTGTACAGGACTAGCAAAGCGTACTTTAACGGAGCCTTTAGTGCCACTGATGACAGCATCGTTTGGAAGTCGTGCAGAAATTGAAAAGGAACAGAAGGCCATCCTCTTCCTGGAGAACTTCATCACCACAACCACTGATTCATCCACTCCTGCCAATAAAAGGAAATATCTGTATAACCAGTGAAGGGAAGATAAATGAATGAATGCTAACAATACAGCTGTTGATATCGTTTAAATTCCTATTCAGGTTCCATTTTTAAGTTCAGTTCACTTCAGGTCATTTTTATCAGCACACCTCAGTGAGGTCAGTTCAGGTCTATTCAGTTTTGCTTGCATGACTTTTTGATTTAAAAAAAAAAAGAGAATCACAAATATGCACTATGTTTTTTTTTGTATATTGATTAAATTATCAAATATGTTACATAAAGGTCAGTAAAAGATAAGGAAATGTTCATTATATGTATGGTGTGATTGCCCCACATTGAAGGATAACTTGTTGTGAGACATTCAGTTACATATTCCCCTGCCAGTTTTACAGTATTACTGTATTCTCCATGGAGGATTTGGATTAGTCTGACATTTTAAAGATAAGTGTGGGATTTGCTGTGTGATGAATTCTTCCCCGAGGTGTTTACATTTTAGACAGTTCATTTAAAAATGTGATTTTCTGCCTAACTTTCTCTTGCGTTACACAAGAGGTGCTTCTTTTCTTCCTGTTTTTCTTTAATGGTGAACAGTTTAAACGGCCAGTTTATGATCACTGATTCATGCTATGTGTTTAATGATATTAATCTATATCGCACCTCTGCTGCGTGACCTGTGTGCTGAATCATACCTGAGTCAAGCAGCACCCCTGTGGCCTGGACGGACTCTGGCCTCTCTCCGTTAAACACCATCAGCACAAACTGCAGGCAGTACACGCCGATATCCAGCAGTGCTCCTCCGCCCAGCTCCTTCTCCACCGAGCGGGGGATGTGCAGCTGGGGGGAGCCGAAGTAGGCCTTTACCAGCTTCACCTCCCCTACCGCCTCCTCCGCCAGCAGCCTGCGCACCTCAGCGTGAACAGGGAAACAGCGGGACCAGATGGCCTGACAGGGACAGAGGTGATAACATTGCACCACTGTGCACCACAGTTTAAAGTGGAGTTGCACATGAGCAGCAGTTTATTACCACAGTTCTCCACTATGTGTATGAGTACCGTGGCAGATGTGCTGGTCAAACATAACATGACAAGATGTTTTCCTGTACCATGAGCCAGAAATATCCCAGGACATTCAAGGTTTTGCTTTGTGCATGGCTTCTGATCCAGCTCCCAGCAAGGACGTAAGTAAGTGTTTACCAAAATGTCAAACTGCTGCTTTAAGATTCATGATGAAGTTTGGGGCAGTTATTTTGGCTTCACAGCCTCACATACTGATTATTAGATAACCTAATAGCAACAATATTCAAACGCTTTTTCTGCATTTTAATACATTTGCATTAAATTTCACAAGATACGAAACTATTACCTTCCAGTTTTCGTAGCCAAACCCAAACTCTTCTTTCTTTGTTGTTCGGACATACAGCAGCTACTCCTATGGCCAGCAAATGGCCACTAAGCAAATGACTGTAACCTCTAAACCTCACCTCCATCAGGAAGACGTTGTTTTTCTTGGCGGCAGCGACGAGGTCTTTCACCTGTCTAGAGTTCATAGCGAAAGGTTTCTCACACAACACGTTCTTTCCAGCCTTGAGGAACAGCAGACCAACTCTCCAGTGCTCCGTGTGCAACACTCCCAGGTACACAATGTCTGTGAGGACACATATGTTCCAAACAGTAACGCCAACACACCATTCTCTCTGCCTTTGCAGCCAGGCTGTTCCTTGCTCTTAACTCACCTATGTCTGGGTCGTTGGCCAGCTCCTCGTAACTGCCGTAAGCCTTAGGAATACCGTGCTTCTTGGCAAAGTCTTTGGCGCGCTCCAAGCTCCTTGATGCAATGACTCCTATCTGTACATAGGAGAGAAAAACACACAGACATTCATCACAGTGTTGCTCCGTCAGCAGCTCTGTTCACCGAAAAGAGAGACATCTTGTGTGACAATGAAGATGTAGTGAGCTTGTTTTGCACAGAGTACCTGGTGATCTGCAGGAGGCAGAGTCTTCATGGCCACGCTGAAGTCATGACTGATCTTCCCGGCACCGCAGAGTCCCCATCGGGTTGCCATGTTGAATTGGATGGTAAGCGACAAGTGAACGGGGTGATGCTTCGGTAAAGATCTGAGGCCGGTGGCGAGTTGTGACCTTGGCAAAGGTTCAGGAGAAGAAACGTACTAAACTGTCATGCCTTAGCACCAGCAGCACATCAGCGAGAAGGCTCCTGCATTTATATGCTGGGGAGGCAGGGTGTGTCACCTTTCTTCCCTTGTTGGGTTGTTGCTGATACAGGCCTTTCAGTCCAGGCCGAAGTGCTTTGCTCCAGTTGGTTCTAACAATGTGTAACAGGACTATCATTGGGGCTCTCTCCCATCATTAACACACAGAGGGGGAAAAGACATTGCACAGTTTAATGTGTACAGGCCGGGGTGAGGGTTCACCTTGCCCTAAGATCAGCACTCTTCTGCTGCAGTACCGGTCAAGTATTAGAACCAGGAGCAGCTTTGTTTTGTGCTGAGAGAGAGAGGGAGACACTGATTAGCCTGCGATGGTTTGACTGCCACACAGAAGCCAATGATTAAACCAGAGTCTCGTGGAGGTTGCTGGGATAAATAGATATGCTGGGTTCACAGAATGCTCATGGAGCCCACAGCAGGGCAATTTAACTGGCCGGTAAGCTGAGCCAGGATGACTATGGAAAAGCATCAGCTCAGTTGCCCTTGAGCTAAATATTATCCGTTTAGCCAGACAGGCGGTTGTGTAAACTCCCTGCCACATGCTGCCAGTAGAGGACACTGTGTTGTCAGCGGAGTTTACTTTCTCTCTCAAGCTCTGAGGATTTGGCATGGCTCATTGTAAGGAATTATATAAAGGTTTGCAAAATCAGGTGAACCAAGAAGAAAGGAGATAGAGGCACTTTGGAAAGTATCTGCCAGAGGTCATATAAATTTCTGGGCCAGTTTGAAAAGACAAACCAAGGATTTTCGTATCAGCATTGTTACATAGTTTGAAAATAAGGTATCAAATTTGAAAGATTCTTTTCTGCAGTAAAAATGTATTGTAGTTACATTTAATATTGAAATCAGTGTGACCCACATTCACTCATTATCTTGTCCAAAAATAACAGTCTTGAGTATATAATATTTTTTCTCTCATTTTCTGCAGGATCTGTATGGAGAGTGGATTTACATGATTCATTATAGAAGAGAAGGAATTTTATCAATGACTCTCCTCGCTGGCTGCTTTCCTTTTGTATTTCACTTCCAAATGAATTCTGGGAGCTGTGTGCCGTTGTCATAACAACAAGGTACCAGCTGGGCAATTTGTATGCAAATGGCATTGGGCTTGGCCTGATATCCCTGCCTATACCACAGGACCTGGTTGCCATGGGAATGCCCAACTCCTAAGTATTTTTTTTTTTCTGCACTTTTTTTGGGGGAAAGGATACAGCAGTATCTCTCTGACAGGAGCTACACAGTGACATCAGCGAAGAGAGGTAGAAGTGTGAAGGAGGAGGTGTAACCTGACAGGGCAAGTGCAACTGGATTTTGAATTGGTGTGAAGCAATGGATTGGTTTTGTGCTGCCTGACTCAACTGCCAGCAGACGGGCACACACAGCACAGAGGCTCAGGTGGTCAGAGAAGGGTGTTCTGGACAGGGCTCGGACAGGGTCACCTGACAGCCGTGCACTGGGACCCCACTGCTCTCACCCAAAGCTGCGCCACGGATGCCTACTTTTCATCGGAAACTAAAACCTCAACATTTCCTGCTGAAAGCCACTCTTCTCTGTGTGAGCTCAAGGTCGCAAGGAGAACAAGCCTGTAAACTTTCAGTTTTAATGATGAGCTGCTGAACAGTGGCCAGCATAGGGGTGGAATTTGGGTCCTTGGGATTTTGAGGCTGTTGAACCTGGCCCAGGGTTGGAGGGGGGTGGTGAAGATGGCTCCAGAAAGTGAGCGCTGATGAGCCGAG
The DNA here is from genome assembly GCF_002260705.1 of Seriola dumerili. Taxonomy (NCBI): domain Eukaryota; kingdom Metazoa; phylum Chordata; class Actinopteri; order Carangiformes; family Carangidae; genus Seriola; species Seriola dumerili. Next base: position 8,089,229 of record NW_019174258.1, on the reverse strand, counting down.
TCATTCAGAAACTTGGCATGCGGAAGGAAGCCAGCGCCTCATTAATTCAGCATGGCCAGGACGATTGCCTTCCACTCCTATCACTTATAAATATCTTTATTTGATTAAGAATTCATGCATCATCTCTTGTCTGTGTCCCTATTCCACCAGGGTGTGGAAGAGTGGCATCGGATGGGTCACGTGACCAGTCACAACAGTTTCCTTGGAGGGGGTGGATCATTTTGCCTGTGAAGGTGGTTGATCACAGCAGACAGTTTTGTTTCACACATTGTCACATCATTTCATCTGTGTATCTTGCTGTCACAAAGACTTTGCCCCTCTTTGTCATTGACAATGGCAATGGCAGTGTTACAGTGAAGCCTCTAAACTCAAATTCTGTTACTGATCATGCCAATATTTGAAAAAATAACAACTTTTTGGAACAAATATTGATGTTGCTTAACTTTTTTAAATGTAATTAGTGAGGACAGTAGAAGCTACAATGTGGCTCTGCAACCCCAGTTACCATGTAACAGCTCCGTATTTCATCAGCAACTTTAAGTTAATGGGAAATAAAAAGGACCAGAGAGAGGCACCCTAATCCTATTTTGATTGACGCGGATATGCAGAACCCCCCCCCCACCCACAGCTGTCAGTGTAAGGGAGAGCCATCTTGCTGCTGTGTTTTTTTTTTTTATGTGGGGGAGAGGAACTGTATTGCAGCAGTTATTGGAGCACCACCACTCCTCCATCTCTGTCTCAAGGTCACTGCAGAGGAAGGGTGACAGGCTAGACAAATGCCAGGAGGTGCCAGCCATTTTGAGGGGAGGTTGGGAGCTTGATGAATCCAGGGAGGGAGAGGAAAGTGTGCAGCGAGGAGTAATAAGTCATTTTGTCAATGCTACAGCATGTTCTGATGTGTGGGCCGGGTTATTTTTTTTCCATTAGAAGTGTGATAGAGGGAGACTGAGAGGAGCAAGCAGAAATGGGAGCCTTTGAGCCGCCCAGCATTGTGCTGGCCCTTTGAGAGTCCTATCTTTGTCTGCAGCACACACACTCTGGGAGGCTGAGCTCTGGAGCAAGAGCAGGCTGGACCAGAGCTGACTTAGCAGCCCTTCATCTGGATGTTAGTGCTGATGGGGAGGGCTGTAGAGTGACCACAGCCACACATAGCGCTATTATGACAAGTTACCATTCTTCATCTCAACCCACTCTCCGTGTAGTTCCATGGTCGTCGTCAGCCAAATCCACATTAGCCATGGTGTGGTGGTTTCACTCCATACGCCTTGATATAGCTGAAAACACTCACATACACAGACAGGGAAGAAACACAAGGCAAAAGGTGGGTGGTTATTATATGGTCGATATTTATTCTATTCAGTACTGTTCATTTGTGTCCTTGATGCTTGCTTGCCTGTTGAAGTTCCAAATTTTGCACTGTTAATGTGTCAGTATAGAATAAGCTAGCAGCCACTGGAACCTAATCCTCACATCTGCAAACCAATGTACTTCAAGCAACTTTTAAGCTAAATTTACATTGATGTGACACTTACAATGTCTCATTGTGGTGTAATCTTATCTAAGTTATACCAGTTATTACTCCAGGCCAAAGTTGCAGGCAGAAATACAAGGTTCACCAAGGTGAGTTTTCATCACAACAGATGTGCTGAAATAAAAGATGTTTGCATCTAATGGACGCAAAAGATGTGAATATATAATGAATGTTTATTTCTGTTTGAGTGCTAAGCAAGATGTCTAGTCTACCAGTGCTGTTGTTCCACTGCTATCTCTGTCCATTAACAGCAGCCTGAATCTGGGAAACATGGGACAGACATTCTCTTTCTTTGTTCTCATTGTATCTCTTTCTCTCTCTCTTCTCTCTCTCTCTCTCTCTTACACACACACACATGCAAATCACCAAGAAGTTGTGTATCTCTCAAAGTCCACCTTGCCACCTTGTATCGGCTGCCTGAGATTGTGTGAGGCAATATGGAGTCCATCACAGAGCCCCTGCTGAGGTGAGAGTAGTAGACATGACAGAAGCCAAGATGTGGGTCAGATACCACCCAGCTGATAATGTCCATTTGGGTTTGAGGAATGTCCACTATGGAGTGTAGATCCATCACCTCCACTACGTTCTGCGTGTGCTGAGGAGAAGCAGCATCAGGGTCAGGATGTCAACCTGCTCAAGGAATTCAGCTGAGATGCAAGTCCCTGCGATCTCAGGTTACAATTGTTTTCCTCGACAATATTATAAGCGATAATGAAACAAGGTAATGTAACTGATGTACGGTTGTCCAAGGACATCAGACAGTGGTGTCGGGTACAGAGCAGATGACTGCCGATGACCAACATTCACAGGTTCACTCTACAGAAGGGGCTCCATTTACCCACCATTCCAAGATAGTAGCAATCTTAGCAGCTGATTCGTAACTTGACTCTGTTCATGATACGAGAGAGGAAACTAGCAAAATAAAACACGGCAATACATGCATTCTTTATATGGGTTTTATAAGTAGTAATTAACTGAAAAGTTGTTTTTATTACAAACCTTTATGCTACTGACAAAATGACAATATTAGTTATTATTAATGAACCCACTAATTCCAACTTACAAACCATTTGTAAAGAGTTAAAAAGGAGGTAAAAATGCAAAGGTTTTGAGGTTGAGCACCAGCCAAAAAGATTTTTCACAACCTGTTACACTTAGCTATTACACTTTTATTGGTTTACAATTTTTACAAAGTGTGACAGAAATTTGTTTATTCATATTGATATTATTCATTTTGAATTAATCAGTTTATTATCATTTCTAACTTAAGTTCACAGTTTAAGCCTTTTTTTTCACAGAAACATTTCCTTCTTCTACCACATGACAGAAAAACTGTTCACTGAGACTGATGTAACTGCTTCAACCACCTTTTGATTTCCCACTTCATCAGTGGTCTGTATCCCCCCCGTTGGCCAGTCACACAGGCTCGTCTGCGGGGAGGCCGAAGCCATTAAGCAGCCAACACACTCCGCTGCATCTCCCTGTTTAATTGCCTGATAGGGCTTGTGATATTTTTATCAGCTGTCCTGTGGCGGATGGCTGCCGAGAGGGGAGATGTGTGTGTGGGTGTGTGTGTGTGTGTCGTTACGTGTCATGCCTCGGTACACCTCTGACAAGAGAGCTGCCTGTTTGCTGCAGGAAACCCTGCGCTCCTGTGCACCTGCATATCAAACTGTGTGACCCAGTCTCTCAGCCGTGACATAGCACAGAACATCCATACCTAAATACAGCTTTGGCTTTGACGCCTCATCATCCTTGAGCATCATGATAATGAATCATGCCCACAGCACTTTGGATCTTTGTTAAATATGATCACTGAGAAATATTTTCACACATTCAGTATACAGCTGCTCCACCACTCTGGTGATAGGAAGATGTTTTCATAAATTTGTGATATAAAAAAAAAAAAAAAAGTGGATGGATTTATCACTCCAGACTGCTATCGGTATCAGATATGGTGCTTTTTCCCGCCTAGAGACTGTATATATAGATACCCCCCCCCCCACACACACACACACACACACACATAATGCTACAACTTCCCTGCTGGCTGTTAGGTTTATTAACTGCATGCTTGTCCACAGTCAGAGTGATTTAGTGGCTTTGGAGGGAGGTGAAGGAGGGAGGAAGAAGCGTCAGTGGGGGAGCCACAGAGGGAGAGCCAGAGACAACATAGGATCCTATTTGGAGAGTCAACTAACTACCAACCATTATAGAACCAGGGGAAAACTAATTCGCTAATTTTTCAGCTCAGTTTTTGGCAGGGGATTAGGAAGTGAATTTCACCTCCATGGGATCTCTTTGAGTGCAAACTCTGTGTTTTGTGGGAATTATTGAATTGGCTCAGCAACTCGTCCCTCCATGCAGTTTGAGACGATTCACCGAGGTCACTCCACACACTGATTGGATACAGCTGGTTAGTCACACTATCTAACAAAGCAAACACAGTTTCTCCTAAATAGGCTACATGTAACACTCCAAACCCTGGAAAAATACATGAAAGCATCTGCACCATATTTCATGTTCAGTATTGATTGTTCCTTACCATATTTTCTGCGTGGACAGCAGCATCAGCAATGATCTTTTTCAGAGCAGTTACCAATTCAAGCAATAAAATAAATCTGAATCTATTGCACTTGTAAACATTTCTCTAGATACATAAACAAGAATTGACTGCTTGCTGAACTCCTTAGTCACTGTCGCAAAATGGACCCACAAACCACACAAACTAATGTATACTGCTTTCAAATGGAACTTGTGAGCTTGTGGTCTCTACATGTCATGTATATGGTCATTCTTTTTTCTTTCAATAAAATGTTGACACTGCATTTCAGCACCATGCAGAGGAAATGAGAAATGAGATGACAAAGATGATGGTTTTTACTTATATTACTCAAAAGTAGCTACTGTTACTGCTTACACAGACACAGTAATTACTAGCTGATCAAACATAATTTGGCTTGGAGCAGTGATGTGTGTGAGCTTGTCAAAATGCAGTGTGCTGGAAGATATATTTGTCCTCCTTTCTTACAGCAGATGTGTGTACTGCACAGAATTACAATATTCACTTACCATCCAATGAAAAATCAACTTCCATGGCTTCCACCATTTTTAAAAACGTCAGCAAACACATCACAACTCATGACACGCATTTACTCACATAGCACTGTTCTACCATAGACACACATTCACACACCCATGATATATGGAGAGCAATTTGGGGTTCAGTATCCTGCCCAGAGACACTTCAGTCGGGAATCGAACCACTGACCTCCCAATTAGTGGACAACCCACTCTACCTCCTGAGCCACAGCTGCAATGTAAACTGGACACGCTAACATTTGCAACTTATGTTAGAGCACTTTAATCCATTCCTTACACTTTTGCTTGTGTTTTTGGTTTTCAAAAAGAGATCCAAAACTCTTCAAATACCAAATACTACTCTTAATGGAGCCTCCTAACTTGCTGTACCTAGTTACAGTTGCTACGCTGTAATTGGATGATCGCTGTTCGGGGGGCGGGGTTAGTGAACAGTCAGTCGGGTGAAACGGTGAACGCGATAGCTGGAAACTATAGGTCAATTAGAAAAACAACACTGTTCACACTCATGATCATCCCAGCAGAAAGGAGCATGTTAATTATCTACATTTCTTTGCGGCTGACACATAATCATGAAATATTCAGTGTTTAACTGCCTCCTTTAATCCCAATGGCAGTGCCAGGATTAGAAAAGGAGCAGAAATGGGTGTTCAAAAACACCGCCTCTTTCTCTCCCTGTTTATTCATCTCTTCTTCTCACTCTTCAGAAACACACACACACACACACACACACACACACACACACACATACCTACACTACACTCACCCTGGATACAGACACACTCCATCACTCCATCCAACACCTCACAGGTCTTTTTCTCTCCCCAGCACAACCCTTTCACATTCACCTCCTCCTTCTTACACAATCACTGCTCGGGGTTCTTTCCTTCACCCCCTCCTTCATCCCTCTTATCAAATACAAAACAGTTTTGCCCATACTGACATATTTACAGCTTTCACGTCCTGGCACGCAAACATACACAAACTCAAAGACACAGGCAAAGAGGCACTGTCACACATTCACATACAATACAATTTTCCCCACTCCTCCCTCTTGTTGTTTTTTTTTTTTCTGTTTTGCTCTGGGGAAGTTGGCACTGTACTGTAACTGTGAATCCACTGCTGTGAGCTATGTGGTTACACACTTACATATATACACACAGACAATTAACATGCAATATAAATCTTGCACATTTTGCATATAAAAATGATTCCCTGTGAAACACCTAAGGAGGAAACATCAAAGCTACAATAGCTCAAAAAGATTCACTTCAGCTAATGAAAGTGAGTCATCTCACAAATTAGCATCTGCTTCCTTCGTGTTATGTAAAGACTCTATAGCCTCTATGAAACCTGCTTCACAGCTGGCTGTTGCAACTGATACAGACTGAAAGATTGTAGTACATGGGCAGATGCAAAAGTGAGCTCACTGCTGGGGCTAACTGTTTCCTTAAAGTGGCTATAATCAATATTTTTTATAATTACAATGAATCAATTGACATTGTGACAACAATCAGAGAGTCAGTTAAAACAGATCTCAGAGTGAAGAGTGCGTAACCCTTTTGGGTTTACATATGCTAGATGGCCAGAAATAAAGCTTCAAAGTGAATGATGGCGTTTCTCCATAACTGTTAGATGTGTAAAATGCAACTGTTTTTCCATGTCAACTTATAATGTGATAAGTCAATGTTGTGTTCAGAACTTGTTCTGCTGCTCCGAAGTGGCCAAAATGTTTTTGCAGGTTTAACCAAATGGTAATTTTAACCCAAACCATGATCTGCTCTTAACTCTGGACCAAGTATTTTTCATGCCTAAACCTAACCAAACCACGTCCATAGCTGAACAGATCAGAAAACAGATTTAATTTTGCAATACTGAGTTGAGATGGTTGGGAAGGAACAAATTTGTTGCATTCTTAAATGAATGAAGTCTGTTTTGTTTGTTCCTCAGCCAGTCACATGTCAGTTTTTGCATGCGTAGCTCTCTGTTGTGAAAAGACAGACATAAACGTTCAAACTTTGCAGTGCTGACAGGCACTGGATGAGAAAATAGCAGCATCACCAAATGCCTGAATGATCTGCACATCTCCTACAGCGGTATGTGACTTGATTCTTTCTGAAGTCATACTGGCATAAGCACAGAAATCATTTCAAAGTGCCCTTTGCAACAGCAGCCAAGAGAGGACCAGACGTGGTCAATAAGGTATGTCAATCAATACACAGGTATTTTAGAATTTAGACCATGTAGCCATTGTGTTAAACGTAATTAATTTTTCTGCAGGTCTCCCTCGTCGCCCACCTCCTGAGCCCACCTCTCATTCTTCTGTCTCCTCCCTCCACAGCCCTTCCCCTTCCCTCCTCCCTCCACAGCCCTCTCTTTGTGTATGTGCTGCTGATTGTTCAACAGTCCTTTAAGCCTTATGGTAAGATCTATTTCTCACTCTTAAGCACACCAGAGGTGGTCAGCGACAGGGAATTTTTATGTCCCATAATAAGAGAAAAAAAAATCATTCACTGAAAGGCCTTTCAGGTTGCTATTGTATGAAGGTCTAACAGTCACAGCTAATTCAGATTTCGCTCAGTGTTGGTATATGTAACAGCTCTCCTGGGCGATATGACATACTATTACAAGCCACTTGACATAAGGAGGATGATTGAAATACTGGCTTTGACTCTTTCACCATGTGTGTTCCATCTGTTACCTGGTTGACAAGAAGCATTTTGTTTATAAATCTGAGGCATGCTTCAGAGTATAAGATGGCCACCGCAGGAATGCCTGTTTGCTTGTTTGTTTGTTTGTTTTCAAATGGTTAAGGACTTAATTGGATGCTTCTCACCTCAGAGGATTATCTTAATGAGGTCTTTGGGTTTGCTCCAACCACATTTGGTATGAGTTTGGAATCCATTACATGAATGGGCCACATTTTTTCCCCTCCCACCAGTAGCTAAGACATTCATTTGCAGGTGAGATGAAGCATGGAGGTCAGCAGGGCCAGCATGACATTCAGAGCTTTGGCTGGCTGACTCGAAAATTGCTCCTCTTCTCTGTTCCCCTCCAAGAGCCGTTCTGCTCAACAGACTGGCTCTTCTGCAAAATTATAATTATCAGAGTCAGTAATGACACTTCAAACTATCTTAATTATTCTGAACAATGGCTAGTCCTGCACTAGTGTAATTAAGCCTCTCTAGATGCATATGGTGGGTGATAATTTGATCCTGGCTCCCTCAGCTCTTCATAGCTAACTCTCACATCATGATTTTATCACAAAATATATTGTGCTGCTAATATTTATTTGGTTTTCAGAGTCAAAGAAAAAAGAAAAAAAAGAAAAAGAAAAACAGATAAAGGACTGTGTTTTTCTGATTTCTCTCAAGGCTGGAAGAGGAGCCATGGCAGGAACACAAGCCTGCTAAGACAGCCAATCAACACGCTCCACTCTGAAGCTTGGCGATGGTTTAGTACAAGGCCATTTACTGTCAGAATTTAAACCCACATGATTTATGGTATGGTATGGCCGTCCTGGTCTGCTTTTTCTCCTTTAGTTCAAAGGATGATTCTGGCTGCAAAATGCTCAAGGGCACGGGCTAATATGATAAACAGGGACCAGAAGCTGCAGGCTTTTGGGGGGGGGGGTTGGGCCTTCTGCTCTCCACAGTTTACCCTCACTCTGCGAGAAGCAAGCGATAGTGTATGGTGAGACACGTGGCATCTCCCGAGCCAAAGGGGGAAGAGGCATACGAGGAAGGGAGATCTTTTTCTCCATCATCTCTCACTGGGGGAAAGGAAAAGGAAGAGGAGGAAGAGGAGGAAGTGAAGGAGGATGGTATTGCAGGGATCACCGGTCATGGAGGATTATAATTGCTAAAAATAAGAAAATGGTATTTTCCTCTCTTTCAAATGAGTTCCTCTGGGTTTCTTTTTTTATTATTATTTTTAGAAGAGCGAGAAAGAGTTTTTATGGAATATGCAGGATTCATCCCTTGAACTAAACAGCATGCTAATGTATTGAGATGTATTTGGTTTCTTTGCAAAATGTTTGTTGTGGAGAGAGAACTATATCAGCTTACTGCTCACCATTTCAAAACCCAGCACTTAACATCACTCATTTAAATTAAAACCCCAAAATATCCACTGGAATATTTCATTCTCATGCCAGCGATCAGTTAAGCGGAGCAGGGGTCATATTTTGGAAATAGCGGATATCACATTTTGGAATGAATCTCTGCAATTCAATCTCAAGGGCTGATTCAATAAACACTATTTAAACATTTCATGAGCATCGCAAGATGGATCTAAGCCTTCCTAGTCAGAACTATATCAGGCTCTGAGGGTCTGTCTGGACAGGAGAATTGGTTTTGCTTAGAAACTGACATTTAGGATGGACTGTTAGCAGATGGCAGGGTGACAACTTGAGCTGCTGGTTCTTGTGTTGACATATCACAGTGGGGTCGCAGCTCAAGGCATCACATCAAAGTCTGTCTCTCTCACTTCTGATTAACACTCACCCACTGACCTGGAAACAACAGAAAAGGTTAAAAAAAAGAGTGGATATTATGTTATATATATATATACTTTCAATGTACATTATGGTATGAGGGCAAGTAAACATTCTTAATTTTAAATCCTATGTTTTCTCAGCAAATTGCACTTAAAGTATCAAAATAACTCATTATACTGTAAAATATATAATTATATATTACATTTTAATATTGTTAATACTGATGCATCAATGTTTAGAGTAAGTAGCGTCTTACTGTTGTAGCTGGTTGAAGTGGAGCTAGTGTTAACTATTTTAGCTTATAGTTTTAACTTATATACAGTTAGCTACTTTCGTCCAGTGGTTACCAGTCTGGGGATCGGGCTCCTCCAAAGGGTCAGGAGATAAATCTGAGGTCAATGGTAAATGGAGGTCATTTAAATAGTGCTTTTACCTAAAGTATTTTCAATTTTGACTCTTATTCACACAACAATGGCAATGAGCTACTGTGCAAGGCACTGGCGTAAGCACTGGGAGCAATTTGGGATTCAGCATCTTGCCCAGGGGCACTTCGGCATGTGACTGTGTGGCCTCAAACTGTTATTTGAATAAAATCATCTGAAAAATTTAGAGGTGAAAATTCCCTCTTAACAATGCCAACTTCATCAATTTTTTTTGGAGGAGGCCCCAAAAGGCCAGAAAATGTATCATTTGTGTTTCATTAAAAATCCTAATTTGAAAAGTAGCTTGTGAAATAAATAGCAAAAAGTACAATATTTCCCTCTGAAACTTGACTCTACCTCTAAGTAGGGCACATATGGCCCATTTCTGACCATCATGATTTTGCAGCAGGCGAGGGAAGAAGTGCGCAGAGGACTGGGTATATTTTTTGGGGGGGTGGGGGAGGGGGGTTTGGCAGAGCAAGAGGAAGAGAGGGGACATCAGGTTGGCAACCTGTGGCCATCTTTCTGATGTTATCCATGCGTATGCTTTCATGAACTTAATCCCAGGGGGCACACACACACACACATACACACACATACACAAATACGCAGAGTCACCCACGTGCATGGACACACACATACACACTGACACAAAAAGAAAAACTTTCAGCCATGCGCATCAAAAGCTGGAGCACTGCAAAGTTGGCATTTGGACAATATTTGTGAACAAACTGGCAGATGTCAAAAGGCTTTGACAGCAGGGTTTTAGAGGGAAAAAAAAAGCACTAATACGGATGTGCTGTAGTTACTGTGTGTTTCTGAGTGCTCTGGGCCCTTTGCTGCCAAAAAAAATATAGTGCCAAGCCTGCATGCTATGAGCGTGACAAGATCTGGAAAGTAAAAGCGTTTTCCTTAAAATCAAACTAACAAATATAACAGGTGTGTTGGACGGGGAAAAAGAAAAAAAAGAGGATGTTGGGAACCAGATAATGGCACATTTTAGGTTCTGAATTTATGTAACAACTCCACTTTTGATGCACTATCACTCTGTTCAGATCTTAGACTTTCAGGACACTCAAGTTTCTCCCCTCTGGTCGACTGACATCCGCCCAAATCCCCGCGTCTCTCTCAAATGTCACTATTAAAATATTTTAATTTATGTAAAAATTGAGGCATCCTCCTCTCCCACTTTCAGCACCAGTGTCAAGTTGAAAGGGGCTATCTGGAAAAAAGAGAAAAAAACTTGCGATACATGTATATACAATGCTTTAACCCTGAGGCCTGCAGGGTAATGGTAGGATTAATTACTGTTGAGTTTGACCCAAGGAGAACTAGAGCAGATTATCACAGATGCTGCAGAGGAAGGCATTAGCGCTGGTTGTCTCTCTATGGCAGCAGAGAGACAGCCACCTCAACCGAGTGAGGATGTCACCATGACCTCACTGATCTGGCCCGTTGCACAGAACCACACAGAGACAGCATACAGGAGGCTCACGTGGCGGCAGCAGCGGTCATGCACCGTTTACGCCACACTCCTGTGTGTGTGTGTGTGTGTGTGTGTGTGTGTGTGTGTGTGTGTGAGAGTGTGTGTATATTTTTTTGTGGCTGTAAGCCAGCTCCTCTCCTCTCAGCAAGCAGGCATCAGAGGAGGAGAATAATGTGTAATTACAATAGACAATCTAAAACAAAGCCCTTCACTTTCAATGAGTTCCTCTTGGAGAAGGGAAGGTTACCTCAAGGGGGAATTCTAATGAAGCAGATGGCTGAGTGCTCACAGGGGCAGACGCAGACTGTCCTCCTTTCTACAGTCTGCCAACATTTGCAGCGTTCTGAGGAGCTTCACCTGTCTCTTGACCGCTCTTTGTGTGCATCTGTGAGTGAACGTGTGTGTGTGTGTGTGTGTGCAAAAGGCTTTTGCTTATTGACACATCTCACAAGATGGAGGGAAAAAATAATGAGTGTAACCTCACAAAGTCGCCATTCCCCGCAACCATGTATGCACAGAGTTGAGAGCATGCAAACAACAGAGAGAAATAACACTCCGGGTAGGTGTTCCTTATATTTTATTCTATACCGTTTTATTTCATCCAGTATGTGTGCTTATCGACAATGCAGTTTTTGCCTCACTCCTTTCACTGCCACACAAACCATGAGCCATTGCTACTGTATGTATATGTGTGTGTGTGCGTGTGTGTGTCTGTGTGTGTGTGTGTGTGTGGTTGTCCTGTGGGTCAGCGCAATGTCCCGTAGGTGCACATCCAGTCACACCATACCTGTACAGTTCTCTTATTGCTTTTTCCCATAGTTCCAGTGTTAAATGCAGAAAAAATAGATATCCATTGATCGATAGCAAAGCGGTCAAAATACTGTCCTCCCCAAAAGGCTGCGTGTCCTTGTAAGAAGTGTTGAACCAGTCGCTGCCTTCATGAAACAAAAAGGTTGAGCCTTCAGGTAGAAAGTCTTGGTCTGTAGCATCATGTAATGAAAATGTCCCAATCCTGCGCCGCGCCAGAGTACAGAGATTATACAATGTAAATGACATGTTTCCATACAAATCATGGACATGAACTCTGTACATACACACAGTTTGGTGAACATTGCTTATTAGTATCTGTTATGATGATGACATCACTTATTAAGAGAGTCTAAAATAAATACAGAAATATAAATAGGTCCTATGGAAATATATAAATCTGTATAAGTAAGTATCTTGCCGACATTACGTTCCCAACGTCAGATTAAGTGGAATTATAGTACATACTTCAGCAAATGAAAGACAGCTTTGAGAAGCAGGATTTTTTTTTTTTTTATGTAAACCCTGATCTCTCCAAATACAGAACCCCCACCACATCTTTAATCCAGTGAAAAGCAGCCTCACCTTTAGCTTCAACACAGGATTTTCCAATCAGCTTCAACCAATAGAGAAACAATTGTACCATATGTTTTTTCAGACCCAAATCTAAGACACTAATTTGTATATTTGTTAGATTACAGAACCAAGTCAAATTTTAATATATGAACAAGCTGTAAAGTAGCATGAATGAATGATTTTATATTGACAGCTACAAAGAGGGACACCTGCCATTTAGCTGTACAGGGCCATTACCCTGAAGGATCTGAAGATGATTCAGTCTTTGAGTGAACTTCTACGCACCCCACTGTTGCATGGTATCCTTAAACTGGGTCAGATCCAGGTTACACTGGCCAGCAGCACACTTTGTTGTCAAAGTAACATTACTGTCGTGTTATTCCATCTCACTGAAGCAGCAGCAAAACAGGTCAGTTGTATTAGACGCTATGATAAACAGACCTTTCCACCACATATAGCAATCTTCATATCATATCAAATCACTCTGAGGTACGCTGTTATATGGAACATGGTGCTTGTGTATGAAATAAACTGAGCGTTTGTGGATGGGTGGGGGGTTGGGGATTTGTGGTTATGAATGAGCAACGAGAGCCTCGGAAAAAAAACAAAAACAAAAAAAAAAACCACACGTGCCTCTTTCTCCCCCGAGAAATTGCAGGTTCGATTCCGCCACTGCTACATCTAATCCTCAATCATAGCAAATGATTTCATTAGTGTGCATCGCTGATTCACCAACACATATTCATGGGCGAGTGGGGCGGCACAAAAGGAGAGGGAGGCTAAGATTAGGCGGCGAAATTGGAAGTGCACCAAGCAAAATCTGAGAATGCTGCATTACAGAAACAACCACGAGTTGGAGGTGGTACAGAGGTGCCATGTGGAGCTCCATCATTGAAGCAACGTAGAAACCTGCTGGCTGTTTCACAACACATTTGGTTATAGGGCCAACAGCAGGGCTGGACCCAGGTACGGCTCCAGGCAGAGAAATGTAATAATATTAATTTTTGCCAGACATTATGAGTTTGCATTAATTTTGCTTTTTATCTCAAAATACACAGTTTCAGTTCCGACACTAGGCAGCCCTGACTTAGATTAGATTCAGTTGAAACAGAGCAACCATTTCATACAAATGCATGATGTTAAAATGAAACAATCCCTGACAGGAGCAAAATACAGACACGTCAGGCGCTTTCCCACTGTTTCCTCTGTACTGATTTCAGAATAGCCTAGCTTGGGCAGACTGCTGGCAGCTGTCGTGATCCTTCAACTGCCCTTCATTGCTATTTCCTCCTTTGCCCTCAAACAGCCGTTTTCTTCCCCTGTTCAGATGGGTGACACAGGGAGACATAATGGAAATAGTTCCCTGCGTGAGCGAGTGAGTCACAGTTGTTTTTCTTTATTCGCCTCTCTCAAAAGACACAAAGTTTCAAAGCCTCCTTATCTAATTCCCAGATGATTCCTCAAAAAAAACAAAAAAAAACACAGTCTCGATACTCCATTACGCTACAGATGCAGCTGCAACAAATAGTCTGCAAGGATGGAAATAGCAAATCCCCTTGAAGAATAAACATTGCTGTCAGGTGAAAATCTTGTTACTCCAAATTTCATGAACCTACGGCTTAAGAAACCCCTTTTTCATTTCCATGACATGATTTCAAAGCTGCATGGTTATCAATCAAAAACTGCTTTTCTTATTTTCATTTTTAAAAAAAAAAAAAAAAAAGAGTTTTCTTGCATATAAAGTCCAGGACAGAATAATTTGCAAAGATTCTGGCCCCAGATGAAACAGACAGGTAAGCATGCAGATTGTGTCAGCTCTCTAACTGTTAGTGACAGATTCAGCTGATACACCCACCCACCCTTCTCCTAAACCACTTATCTGTGATAATAGACCAGACTAAGTTCAGGCCAACTAATCAATCCCTGTCCAATGTCTATCTCTCTGTAAGCTCTGACCTGTGGCTCCCTGTCCCACCCTCCTTAGACAGCGTCCAGCCCCAGTCATCGACCCTGCCAGGCAGCGCAGGAAACACAGTCACACACACATTTATACACTTGCTGCTAGCTACACAGCACAGCTCAAAGCTTTCCTTTATGTCATTCCAATCAATACCACAGTAAGAAGCATCCACTAGCACTCAGGAACAATCATAAGGCAGGGGGCAACATGCCACCGGTCCAACCCGGAACACGCACCCTGTCAGCATGAGTACCCCATGGGGTGCCTGTCTTCCCGGTGACTGAGTGTCCGACTACATTGTTCCCTACACCTAAATAAGGTCATATCATGAGGGGAAAAAGGGGGACTTTTCATGACGTCCAAGGCTAGCAGGTACAGGAAGACCAAGGTTAAAATGCCTACACTGTGTGCAGACAATCAGTATTCCAGAGGTGCAACAGTTCCCTCTATTCGCTTTCTGTCTATACTGTCGCAGAGCTTTGTCCCTTCCACCTCTCTGCCCCTCTAGATGGTGGGCTGAAGATTCCCAGGCCCCGTATCGTGTGGCCAACGTAAACTTTTCAGAGCCTTTCAGATAGTTGTTTACTGTAGATACAGGCAAGGTGTTAAATGGAGAGGAGAGGTGAACAAAACACTGCTCTAGCCATTAGTTACGCCTGCTCTGTCTGCGGAGAAGACCATGAAAAGGTCATGTGTATCCAGTTAAAAGATATAATCCATTATTGATCTCACCTATGTAATATAATACAGGAGTAATTCTCTGATGATCAGCCAAATAATCATAGAGTTCTTGCTGTGTCGACTGCCCCTCAGTCTGTCTCATCTAATTCTACGTCAGGTGTTACATTTCAGGTAATGATAACACAGATCATGTCTGGATATGTTGCATTGAGCAGTTGGTTTTGTCACACTTGCAAATCACAGTAATGTTTGGTGTTACATTGGATTATTGAGGCAGTTCTGACAGAATGACAACAAAGCCATGTGCTTACCATTGTTATGATTAATCATTATATTTTCTCATATTCAGCACTATGGTAGAATTTTTTTTTTCTTTTTTTGCACTGGAATGATCTTGACATCAATGAATGATGTCTACATTTGGCCATTTATCTCAACAAAAGTAAGGAAAAACATCAACACCCTAACATGTAGCACACTGTCAATAGTGTAGCTTTAAAAAAAAAAAAAACTAATTGAAATAGATATTCATATCCCACGTCTGCCGAAGGTTACAGTTCATGTATTCATGTCTTCAACAAAACTCATACATTAAATCCCTAATCATAAAATTGGTAAGAACTACTGGCTATATAAACTGGCCTGGCTGGTGTGAATCCAATAAGAAAGTGGAAAATCAATTGGACATAGATTTGCTTATTGAAAATTCAGTTGAGGATATTTTCAGCAACATAAATGCTGTGGATACAAAAAAAAAAAAAAATGGGATTGTTGAATAGTTTTTATTTTCTGCCAGGAGCAGTCATTGTGTGCTCTTGTGGCTGAGTGCATGTCTGTAAATGTGCACTCCTGCAGCCGAGTGTCATGTCATGTGTATTGCTCTACCTTATTATGGGGACTTCTGGGAACTGTAATGAGGGGAGAGCATGGTCACTGTGCACCTCTGTGTGTGAGTCCATGATAGCCTGTTAGGGTCAAGGGATTACAGGCATGTCTTGTTAAATTAGGCTGCTGTGGCTGAGTGCTGTGACTGAGTTAGGGACTCAGCTGTCTGAGTGGAACCCGGGTCTGTCTTGGTGATGAGCTACAGACAAACATGTAGAAGCATATCACTGCTACACTCCTTTGGGAGCGTGGTGATACCTTGCTCTACTGTGTATTCAGTTTTCTCGACAACTCTGAGGCTCAGAGTCACCAGGATTTAGATGAATGCACATACATAAACACAGAAAGGGCATTTTCTCATCTTTCACTTTTGACTGCAAAAAAAAACCAAACAAATCGATAATAGGCTTGCTCCATGAATGCAGCGTAGGCTATCTGAATCCAGATATACCCGCAGCAATGCAATCGAAACAGGGGGTCTGTTTTTGAATGATGTGCAGTTTCTCTCAGGGTTGTAGTACGCAGTTGTAGTACTTTATGGCGCTCCTGCAGTAAAGAGTGGGCTGTTTTGGGCAGCATGTCGAGTCATATATCCACATTGCCTGACAACAATTTAGCCGGTAGTGGTTCTGTGTCTTCCTAAAGGACACTTTTTTTCGGGAGAAATGGCTGCTGATGAAAACGTCTGTTGTACATATTCAACCAGTGACCTTTTTAGTCATGGAACTGTCTTTACCCCCCCCACCCCCCCCGGGGGCACAGAGCCTTCAGTGCATCTACCATAAAGTACTTACTTTTAACAACAACAAATGTACATACATTCAACATCTCAAACTCAACACAAGCCTTCAGTGAGGAGACATGTCTATGTTGACCATATAGCAGCTACAGTAGAAGAAGTAATGCACAAATCAAATATCAAGTGGCATATTTCTGTTTCTAGCACTTTTAGGATATTTCAGCTTGTGTACTGTATGTACTGTATTTGCTCAATAACTGAAAGTGTAGTGTTGGGGCTACTGTATTTTTTACTAGCTTTGATTTTGAATTGTGAGTGCTACACAATGCAACACACAAGCTGTGGTTTAATGGAAGTCCTAGTTTTTTTTTTGTGTGAAAAAAGGCAAACGTCCTTTTGATCAGTCCAGGGAAAAGTCTTGCCTTGCATCCGACTGTTCCACTGACTCACGCATGTATTCTCACTAACACTCACACATTAACAGTTGCACACAGTCAGGAAGAAAAAAACAACACATGCTTTCTACACAGATTAAGTGGCATGAGCTTGGAAGACAAAGTGAGCTTGTTAGGACATGGTTGAGGACTCTGCAGAAAGCCAGTTGCTCACATACTGTTATGTCTCAATATTGAGATGGAGGGTAGCTCGCTGAACCCCTCTCGCCCTGCTTCAAAAAACAGTATTATTACGATAAAGTGGTATAAAATAAGGATCGATGGGCCAAGAGGAGGCGAATTATTACCCCACAGGAAAAGTCTTTTTGGTTTCCTAAAATCTCTTCTCCATCTCTCGTAAGGTTTTGAAAAGTTTATACAGAGGATAAATAAGTACAATCTAATAGATACATTTAAGGATCAACAATATGTGATCCTAAATGAGATGGTACAAGAGTCAGCCTGTCTCGAAGCATGTTGTTGTAGCTAAAAATGTAGATAATTTTTTTTTTTTTTTGAAACACACAAAAAGCCTTTATACATGCAGGTATTAGTGCATAGGTTCCTGCAGAAAAAGAGTATTATTGTGTTGTCCATTGAATTATCTTCCCAAACATCACCGGATGAATTTGGCATAGTTATAGAAATAAAGAAAATGACTGTCCTGTTTTTCACACCCTCCTAGTCCCTTGATTAACTTATCATTTAAATATATCTCTATCTATATACAGTATGTATGAATAAAAAAAGACGTCAAAAGCTTAAAACAAATTTAGACTATTCTAGAGCTCTGAGTTACCAGGTAAAGAGTCTTTTAAATCACAGTAAATTTAAGATCTTGGTAAAATGAGAGGTGGAACACAGTGAAGTCTTTAGACAGAAAGAAAAGAATGCCACACATGGAGATAGTTTGTGTGTGTTTCAGTTCGGAGGAGCACAGGAGGGTGTGATCAATCCTCACAAATTGGAAGGGAGTTTAGAGCGGACAGTTTGAGGTTCTAGATCTGATGAGTAGGCAGCAGAGCTCCTCCTCAGCGGCAAAGCCGGGGAGGCCCCAGGAGACCGAGTCTGCTGAGGGTGCCCCGGAGACGTCTGGATTGGAGGAGTCATGCGCCCTGGCACTGAGCTACAGGGTTTGGGCACAAGAGTGGGTGAGGAAAAGGGTGAGGGGTAATATCCAGTTTCCACAGAGGAGCGAGGAGTTTGGTGGCCTAAGGCCTGGGCCACCTCCTGCTGCAGAGATGGGTGTGAGCTGGATAAAAGCTTTAGGTCCTCAGAAAAGCGGCCCAGTGGAGAATCTCTCCCTGTTGTGTGTGGCTGGCTGGGAAGCTGTGAAGGGAGAGAAGACTGAGGCATGAGCAGAGAACTGTGGGATCCTGTGGTGCTGGAGGGGTCACTGTAGTGGAAAGTCCTGCCTGCCACTGGGCTTTGAACGGTAGGGCTGGGCGCAACTGGGGTAAGGCAGGGGGAGGCGTTTGCTGAACCATACTGGGCCAGTGAGGCCAGGGCAGACCTCTCTAGGGACATCTGGTGAGGCAGGAAGCCAGACTGGAGGCCTGCTAGGCTAAAATGGCTGAGGGAAGATGGGGAGCCCTCAGCAGGCTGCTGGCTGTGCTGTCGTCTGCTAGAAGTTGGGGAGCCTTGTGGAGGGGAATGGAAGAGGTTTAAGCCACTGGTAGTCCTGCCTCCCCCAGCAAACTGCTGCAGAGGAGCCACCGGAGGAGGCTTGGGAGGTGGCTGGCTATGGAGAAGCTGCCCAGGCATAGGGCTGGATGAGCCAGTAGATATAGGACTCTGACAACGGGAGGAACCAATGAGTCCAGCTGTAATTCCACCAGAAGCCCCTCCTACAGGAAAAGCGGTAGAACCTCCTATATGGCTCCCTACTGCCCCTCCTGCTGCTCTGCCAATATGTCCTCCAATCACCCCTCCCCCTGGCCCACTCAAACCTCCTCCTATATGGCTAGTTGCTGTAGTTGCTGATCCACCAGAAGCCCTTCCCAACGATCCACAAGGATTCCCCACCACTGGATCCCCAGAAAGCCCTCCAAGTGGTCCCCCACACGCCCCGCCTGTCAATCCCCCAGTAACCACTCCCATTGATCCACCAGACGCCCTCCCTAATGATCCTCCAGTAGTCGTGACTACTAGTGATTCTCCTGAAGCCCCTCCCACTGATCCCCCAGAAGCCCTTCCAATTGATCCTCTGGAAACCCTTCTCATTGATCTCCTGGCTGCATCTCCCATTGGCCCACAAGTAACGCCCCCCACTGATCCACCTGATGCCCCACCTGCTAACCTGCCACAAGTAGCACCCACCAATCCTTCAGATATCCCTCCCACTGATTCCCCTGAGATCCCTCCTACTGATCCACCAGTAGCTCCTCCCACACCAAAGTGACCGTCGGGAGTTGCTTCTGTTATTCCAGTTGTAAAGTCCTCTCCAGCCCAAGCAGTGTCTCCTCCAGTGGCTCCTTCCACAGAACCTCCACCTGCAGACCACCCTGTAGCACCACCACAAGCTCCAACTGCTCCTCCACTTATTCCTGACCCCGTGCTTCCTCCTGTAGATCCTTGGTGGAAGAGGTTTGAGAGAGGTGGGGTGCTGGAGCGGAAGGGCTGTAGATGCTGTGGTTGTGGGTGTAGCTGGGCCATACTAGATGAGGGTGAACCAGACGATGAGTATGGTCCGAAGGGGAACGCAGTTGCCCCTCCTCCACTGGACCCAGACCCAGACCCACCCCCACTAGGTCCACGCTGGCCTCCGCTACCTGAAGCCTGCTGGCTAGAGCCAGTTGCCCCTGAACCTGATGTCATGTGCTGAGCCCGAAAAGAGGCCAGCAATGGCATGTCCACCCCAGTGCGCAGTTTCGAGGGTGTGCTAGAGGGAGAGTCCCCAGCAGAGCCAGGTGCTTTGGATGAAGGAACAAATGTGTGGAACTTCTTGAGCCGGCTGGGAGGGTCCTTTAGAGACCCCAGAACAGAAACCGGAGGCCTGAAGAGTGTTGGTGGGAGGTGGGGATGGTGTGTCAGGGCAATGGCTACTGAGGTGGTGGCGGCTGCTGCCTGGAGAGGGGCCTGGATGAGGGGGGCCCAGATGACAGGGGTAGGCGAGGGAGGCGACTGGGGTGGGGCATTCTGCATGAGGTGTGCACAGTGGGCCATGTCCCTGTCATGCTGCACAATCTGCTGGATGATCTCATTCTCCTGGTAGTTGAGTACACCAGAGCTGAGGTCGTGTTGTACCTTGTGCTGCAGGATGGAGTTTTTCTTGCCTTTTAAAGTACATGCACACACAAACACAAAAACAGAAAGAGACACAGAGAGAGTGATAGGTGAGAGAAGAAATAGGTAAAAGGAGAATGAGCATAAATCTTCTAGGCAGATAGAACCAGGCTGACATTTGGGTGTACTCGAATAACCACCCTGTTTTCCAGTAACCATCTCCAATATAGCAACCTAACACAGGAACAGCTATGAAGGAAAAAAATGAAGACAAAAAAATGTACCTGAAAATCACAAGTGGGAAAAGGGAGTAAAAGAGATTTCAGAAAGAGATGGGGGAAGGAGAAGAAGGGAAAAGACAAAGCATAAAAGAGCACAGAATAAGAGAAACAACAAAAGATAGGTGGGAGATAACTACCAAGAGACAGACGTTCAGGATGCATGACAGCCTGAGGTGTAGGCGATGTATGTTTAACTAGCTATTACTGTGATTCCCTAGGTGACAGGGACAAAACATGAAGCAAACATTGTACCACGAGGTGCAGGTTCAGCCTGGGATAGAGTGTAAGCTACGCTGAGGAAATGCGTCAAGTCTGTGAATATCTACTGATGTCATATTTCCTCTCCTGTTATTGGCTGATGACATCAAAAGGGAAGCACCTTTTAGGTCAGGGCTCAGTCTGAAACCGTACTGCCTTAAAATTCTAGCTTTCGTGGGATAAGCCTTCTCATGACACAGAAATAAAAAAATAATTTACAAATTTGAAATTTAGTATCAGGATAGAGCTTTTCACAGTTTGATTTTAAGAAATACTTGCTCATAATATTTTGTGCTCCTTCATATCATCAGCTGTGCACAAGGTCAAAGAGACACATTGGAGTTACATCACTATGAGAGGCATACTAACTGCTGATGCAACCTTCTAGAGAAATGTGTGCAACTCTGACCACAAAGTCCATTAGTCTTTGTTGAATGGTTGCACTAGCAGTGACGGGGTTAATTCACATGGCTGACATTTTCAATTTGGTGCGAACAAAAGGCTGAGAAACCCGAAGATATTGTAAATGCAATTAGGCCCAGATCAATCTCTCCATTTTCTGTTATGACTGGTGGCAGATTAGTAGAGGAACTGCTGTGAGGTATTGTATCTACATCCAGCTTGACCCTGGCACCACCTGACCCTTTATCACCTGCACACCTCCAATCAGATTGTGCACAGTCCATCAAGTAATTAATTTACGGATCAGTGCTGTGTGAGTGACTTTATTAGCGAAGAAGGGTGTACATGAACATCAAGCCCCGCAGATAGGACATACACCAGAGACCATCTCACAGAAACATCACTATCAGCCCACCACATCTTTTCAAAGCAGCCATTTTCTACAAAGAGACCCCCTAAAGCAATTTCTCTATCCTCCATTCTAAACATAGCTGAGGATAAAACAGAGCATGCAGCGATGGCTGAGTGATGATACAGGCGTGCCTTTCATTGTGAATTTTTCATCTGCCCAGGCTGAGCCTGGGAACAGTGATGGATATGGAGAGAATGTCAATTGTATGCCTAAGAGAAGTCACACAGGGATTTCAAAACCAGAGCTCTATCTGCATGTTTATATGAGGATGACTTTGAAAGTAATTTCAGTCATTGAGTATCAGTGTCAACATTTTTACAGCCCTAAAATTTTGTCAAAGAGCTGTGACTGGTTTGAAAGATCTTTTTTTTTTTCTATACGTGTCAGTGTGTCATTCTGAACATACACACACAGAAAGTAAAACATAGATACAGTAAAACTCTTCTACCCCACTGGTGAAATCTACTCTAATCTGACCAGGTTGAAATGAGATTTATTATATGCCTTATTTACAAATATTAAAAACACCTTGATTTGCATTATATTATTATTTCTGACACTAACTGCAGCATTTTTGTATTGATGACAGTTTGCAAAATACAGTTTGTTCAATCTTGAATTGTCTTTTTAAAAGATTATTTTCTTACCAATACGGTCCAGTCTGTCCAGTGCAACAGTTTCAAAGGCCCTTCTCATCATGGGATACTCCTCCAGCACCTCATTGAAGTTGTCGACAGACAGTGAGTACAGGCGACAGTACGTGTCTGCTCGGACGCTGGCTGTCCTTCTACCCCGCGTCAGCAAACAAATCTCTGCAACAAAACATAGCAAATAAAAACAGTTATGTAGTGGGGTTAAATCCTGAAGCTTGCATGTTTTTGAGTTTAAATTTAAAACAGTTACACCAGTGACACTGCTATAGATTTCTCTGATAGACAACCTCTTTATCATCAACAGTCAACCAAAGTCACAAAAATGCTAACAGGTAGCATTTCCTGTTAAAGGCTATCCTAGGAACAGGCTCAGTCCCAGATTTAAAAGGGAAATCCATAATCACAACAAATCTCTATAATTTAAAAATGTCAAAGGCAATGATTTTTTAAAATCCTTTTTTACACACAACCCATCCTACACACAAATAAATAAATTGTAATTAAATAAATTATCTTAGAAAAAAATTGGCTCGACTAAGATCAAGTACAGCATGTTTTTGCACATGCAATAGAAAGTATCCCCCATTTTCCATCCACATATATAGAGCCAAAGGTATTGTCACTGGGAAACTACCCTGGATCTTTGGAGTGGTGGACAAAAGAGTAACACAGAGTAACACATACTAAGACCCACCATTTCCCTGCAGTCAATAATACCCCTGTGATTTTACCTCTTTCAACATGATCTAAAGTGTAGGGATATATATATTGCTTTATCTTCCTCAGCAGATGTAGTAGACCAAGTGACAAAGTAAAATACAGTACAAACTTTCTCAGTAAAATGCGCACTCTCGACTTGTTTTGTTTTATTTTTTTTAGCATTAAAAACCCCAACTTTTCTGTAATCCATTGCTGCAGAACTTAATGCTATTTTCAGAGCTTAGAGGTCTGCCAGCCCTCATCTGCTATGTCCGCTCAGGAAAATAATGCTCCATTTAACAAGCTGCACTGCTGTAGAGCTTTGGCACAGAGGCAGTTTGTGTGGGTGCAAGTGTGTCTATACTGTATGCAGATGTCGCATGTGCCTGCATGCACTACCATGCACAAGTGGGATATGTCTGTGTGAGAGCCTGTGCTGGCACAGAATGTGTGTGTGTGTGTGTGTGTGTGTACAAAAATGGATGTGAATGTACTATATGTGTGTGCCAGTGTTTTATTCATGAGACCAAGGCAGTATGAGAGAGTAAGGTGCTGAAAATATGGGCTATACCTT
The DNA here is from genome assembly GCF_002260705.1 of Seriola dumerili. Classification (NCBI taxonomy): domain Eukaryota; kingdom Metazoa; phylum Chordata; class Actinopteri; order Carangiformes; family Carangidae; genus Seriola; species Seriola dumerili. Next base: position 8,065,607 of record NW_019174258.1, on the reverse strand, counting down.
CTATATATACTTTATATACAAATGTATATGGATATACATGAAGGTACTGTATATATCTATAAAATGCTAAGTATTGTATATATGTTTCTATATATATATGGACGGGGGTTAGGTGACTTTGACATATGTATTTGTTAGAGTGCCATGTGTTTATACACATTCCCTAATGTCTTTTCTCTTCAGCTTTCATCTCATCTTCCGCCCTCCCTTCCTGTGTTCACTATCACACTCCCTCTTTCTCAGAAACCCATTTCCAGCTCATCCAAACACACATGCTCTCAATTCTCCCACAGAATGCACTTTCCTACTTTGCCTCCCCTTAGCCTACATCAAATCAAATTTTTAAAGAATCCGTCATCCAACTTATCTCCAGAAATCTCATGCATAGTTTGACTCTCCACCATTACTGTCTTTCTCTGCATTGTCCTCTGCTTCCTCCTTTGCTTTTACCCTTTAGAATATTGCACATCTATAAAATGTTAGTGCATGTGGGTCTTGTTTTTATATTTCGCAAACTTGCAGCCCCACATACAGCGAGGGCCTCCTTGTACTGTATGGGGCAGTGTCCGCTTTAATCAAAAAACATGTGTAGCCCAGTCTGTTGTGTTTGATGACAGTGAGCTGTGTGTGGGTGTGTGTAAAAAAAAAAAAAAAAAAAAATGTCATCAATGAAGCTGCGTGTGTGTCAGGGGCTGGTAACAATCATGTCGGCTCTTCTCAATCCTCTTAAAAGCAGTGCTCCTGTTGATATATTAACAAAAAACTGCACATGAATTTGCAAAGTCTGAAGATACATTCCAACTCAACATTTATGAGGATCTGGTGTTCTTCATTGCAATTTGATTTAATGCACACCACTTACAATAGGAACCGCAGATGGAAAGGTTTCTGTATAGGACAGCCGTATCAGGCAGCTGCACAAGGAATGAAGAAGGGAAAGCCTTCACAGCATGGCAGATGCTGGTAAGCACCACATATTTAATCTTCACTCTGCCTGAGACAGAATAAACCTTTTTTTTTCTGTGCAATTTAATGTGTACAGGTTGAGGTATCTATTATGGAAGTGACAACAGCAAGCAAAACATGAATAAAAAGATGGATTTTGGAGAGGTTTTTTAAGGGGAGTACCACGTGTACCGCAGTGCATAGTTCACCTACTCTGAGCTGGCAGATGGTACAAAAGGCTGTCAATGTTGACTCCAAAATCCCCCACCCTGCTGCACCTCTGTTCCCACTGGTAAAGTACCAATGGGAAGGAAAAAAAAACCCACTGGGCCATGAAAATGCCTCAGGTACACTCACACATAGACCAAAAACTGTCCACATTATGGGATTTGAGTAAAACTACAGCTGATTCCGTTTGTCAATGTCAAGTTTTCATTATTGTTGTGTCTTTTCTAGCAACTAATAAAGACAGGAATTGCAGCTACTGCCAACCTGGATGAAGGAAATCCATCCTCTCTGGACAGAAAAATATAAAATATAATTCATGTACTATGCAAAGCGATCTCAAACAACAGCCCCGCAATAAAGACACTCTCGTTGTGACACCTGGTTTAATATTTGTAGGGATTTTGCCCACTGCCAAAACATTTCTCAATATGATAACAGCCAATAAAAGCCACCACTAAACATCAAACACACACAAAAAAGTGTTCATGTACAGTATGTAGCATTCACTGCACGGCGACTGCGTTAGATTGCATTAGATTATAAAAAATGTGTATTCTTCTGGTCACTGAGTGTGAAGTGGTTATGATTGTGAGCAATGGTTTGAAAACTGAGATCAGGGAACAGATAGAGGGAGAATGTGTGATTTGACTGGACAGTGAGGGAGGAATATGCAGTGTATATGAAGCATAAGAACAACATCATGTGTGGTGTGTTACTGTTTGTGTTTGTGTGTGTGTGTGTGTGTGTGTGTGTGTGTGTGTGTGTAAGAGAGAGAGCGAGAGCATGGGTGAATGGACAATGGCCAAGTTAGCAAGAGAGCTGTGTGAATGTGAAAGATAAAATACCACGCTCTTCTTTCTGTGTGTGTGTGTTTGTTTGCACATGTGTGAGTGCGTACTCTAAGTGTGTGCTGGCGGGGCAGCCCTGGCTGTAGCTGTGCTGGGGGTCCATTTCCCGCAGCACTGCTCCAGTAATCCCCTCTGGAGAGGAGCATCGCGGCTCTGTATTAAATCCTCTTGTCCCGTGGCTTTCTGGATGAAGCCAACACTGCCAAGATGAGGCGGTGAGCTGCAGTGAGCCCTCTGGCCTCATCTAACTGTCTTTGCAGAAAGCAAGTGAAGCCCAGACACTTAACGGTGCCATCTGAACTACAAGTGTAGAAAAAATAAAAAAATAAAAAATTAAAAAATCCACGGGAGGGTTTGGATCTGGTGCAACCCACCTCCAGCTACACAATAAGAGATTAGTGGTCATCTCTGAGAGCTGAGGGGTTAAACACAGGCAGCTTCTCTGAAGATCAACACTGTCCTGAATATCTGGAACTTTAACACTGGGAGCCCAGTGAAATGTGTCATCAAAATAAAGTGATGGTTGTTTTTGGTAGAAGTGGATTTAATTTAAATAGAAAAATACATGTGATGGAAATAAATATAATAGGGCTCATACTGAAATAGTAAATGAAACTCAAAACCTAAAATGATTTGTTGAGTGGTGAGTGCAATAGACTGCCTCCAAAAGAGGTCTGACAAAACTCACTGCATCTACTCACTGAATTGTATCTGACATAAAAGCAGAAGAAATAAATCGCATCTGCTATTCATCAAACCACCAAACAATTCATTTCAGATTTAGATTTCTCTCAGTTTTATATCAGTTTTTCTATTAAACTCATCATATTTGTTTTCTACTTACAGTTATATAGAGCCCCATGCATTTATTCCATATTTCTTTGTGTAATATTGGACTATTTACTCCACAATGTAAAACATAAAATATGCTATACTGCTGAGTGAACTTCTGTAGTGCACTGTTCAACTCGAGGCGGCTTTTGTGGATGGTTTGTGAGTTACATACAATTTATTTATGAATGCTCTACTCCCACTGCGTACTCACATTTCCTGTGACTCATCGCAGCGCTCCCCAAATCCTGCATGAAATCATAGAACTGGCTTAGTTGGTGTAGCGCTTCCTGTATTCTATAAGGGGCGTGTGTTTTCTCCTCAAACTGACTGCCACTTCTACAATTATTCATTTCTGTGTGGTCCCTACTAACAAAGAGATGATTCATAGTCAGCCCAAAATTGTGGGCTTTGTTTGCTCAAATTAGCAAAGTTATAATATCATCATGATACAAGATAACTAATATCTGGCTGAGAATTCAATATGTCATAGTACTCAATATTATTCATTCTAACAGCAAAATAGGTACAAAGATACAATTCTGAGAATAAACCCATAAGTAATACTTGATGAATCTTTCCATCCCGTCCCCCTGCTGTCCTCTTCTGCTTTGAGTTTATCTAGCCCAGCAGCGATATCTGTTCCCAAAATGGTGTTAGTGAAGTAGACACAACACCGTCACAGTTTCCAGAAGAAAGAAAAAAAACTCATCTCTGCACTAGAAGAAATTGCTTTAAGGTAGCCATAGTGTGTTTCATTTTCACACTTAAGTGACAATGCATTCATCAAAATTGGATGTTGCTCCGAGAAAGAAGGAACTAGACGTCATGTGCTGTGACCTTGGTGAGAAAACACATGACTGGGATTCTGTTGGACAATGCAGCATCAATGCAAGATGCTTCGCCCCGAGTCCCCTGCACCATGCTCTCAAAAGTGGAGAGCCGACTGCATGCTATGCCAGTGTGTGTGTGTGTGTGTGTGTGTGTGTGTGTGTGTGTGTGTGTGTGTGTGTGTGTGTGTGTGTGTGTGTGTGTGTGTGTCTGTGAACGTGCGCGCAGTAGGGCAAGCACAAAAGGGAGAAACAACGATAGACAGCCTGAGCACATATGTGTTTTCATACTGTGAAACAAGGAAGTGAAAGAAACACATTCATTGTGTGTTAGTATTATATATGAAGGAAAATGTATTGAAACCCTGAACCCATTTAACACAGGCAGCAGAGCAGTAGATATGGTTCAGAATTTGTATCTCAAATATAATTAATGTGATTTTTCTGCATCATATTCATTTCTAAACATAATCAAATGGGTCAACTGTTTAGGACTCAGAAAATGATAAATCTCCATTGCCACTGTGTAATGACGAGTCTACATGTGCAGATAAATAAAGGGTTACAAACTATGCTCTCTGTGAGGTTTTATTGACTTTCTTTTTGCTACATCTGCACTGGGAGCAGGAAGCCGAGCAAAGTACAGTCAATAAAAAACAACTCTTTTACGAGGTAAGACTGGTGCAAGAGAGGCTGTAGCACAGAGGTGCAAACAGATTTTCATGTCTAAAAATCATTAATACCCAAGAGATGCATCAGACAGAGCATCAGGGAGTAAAGGGTTAAACTTATTACGGACTTCATTTAGTCAATGAACAGAGTGGAAAATGGAGGACAAAAACTAGAACAATTGCTCAGTCATGAATATTAGTAATGAATGTGTTCATATTGTGTGTGCATATTCTTCGGGTATACGTGGCCAGTTTAGGGAATAACAGTAAAATCTGCTCAGGGCCTTCTTCTCTGTGTATGACTTTCCAATCACGGCTACATTATAATCTACATGTACTGACTATAAACAGTAGATAGCACTATACAGTGCAACATGCATGAACTGTATGTGTCCATGTGCAAATGCTGGCATTTGAAAGTGCTATAAAATAAGTTTTAACTATCTGCATATAATTGCATGTATGGTTATACCTGCCTTATTTCCTGCTTATAAGTGCGTACTGATGTGAATTAATGAGTATGAGCAGGGCTGCTTGGTCTGTGATGAAGTATCTGTGTCCCGCAGCCTGGTCTGGCAAAGCTCACCTGGATCCTGAGTCCTGCTGTCAGCTCCCATCTCCCTCCCCGACACTGCCCCCAGCGCGCGGAACGGACACTCTCTAACCTTTGAAACATCCACAGTGGGCTGCCTGATTCCCCGCGACATGCCATGCTCACTCCCTCACAGCATTAGCATAGCTACGCAAACACCTTCCGTTTGGCTAGCATGCACACACAGGTAGGGGATATCTGGTGTTTCTCAGCACCATGGCGGATGCTGGGGTCCCATCACATCTCATTGTCTCTGATGGGTGATGTTTATGTTGGTGAGAGATAAAAGGAAACAATAAAACAACATTCAAGGACCAGGAGGTGTTTGTTCACATAGTACTTACAAATGTAAATCATTTTTGGTTTAAGTTTTAACTTCGAAAGACATTTCTATTGTTCTATGAATAATATTAAGTGATGCTAGCAGCATGGCTCTACAGACTGGCAATGTCAGGCTGTCGATCAGTCCACCACTTTATCCAGACTGAAATATCTCAACAAGAAAATGGAAATAGGGCTGTTTTTTTTTTTTTTTCAACCCACGGACAATCAGCGTCAATGAGTAAATGCATTAGTTGACAAGACTAATCGACCTGATTCAACTTGCATTTTGAGTCTAACTTCCCTTTTTTTTTTTGCTGCCTCACAGCAGACAGAGCAATGCAGGGGCAACAGTGTAGCAGGCTGTAAACATAACAAACAGAGTCTTGTCTAAAAATGGTTGAACCACAAAACTAACTGATGGAAACAGAGGACAGTATGAGGCAGGGCAGAGCGACTCGTTTCTGTTGGCCGCTCGGATACTTTCAGGTCTGGTGTCCGGCTGATGGCCCCAGCAGGAGAGTCACTCAAAGGTGCAGTAGAATTTGAGCTATGACCAAGATGCCAACTTTTACTCTCTTTGACTGTGTGGAAATTTTCACATCTCAGATGAGTAGAAACATGCGTTTTTAGAGTCATGTACAGGAGATTATGGTGTGGTACAGTTGAGCTGACGTGTAGCAGATTCTATTTGTAGATAAGATGCAATGAAGAAGAAGGTTATAAAAAAAAATAAAATAAATACAAGTAAACAGAAAGCATGAACCAATGAACTACAAGTACCTGACCAATTAATATTCAGAAGAATGACACTGCCCCCACCCCCAACAACAAGAAGCCCTACAACGTCTCAGAAAGTATTGTGTCATATCACATCGCACACTGTGTCAAACACAGCATTGTATCATTTATCATCCCATCCTAACCAACCTGTCATATTATATAAGACTATTCTATGTATCATCATATCTCCCATCCTGTCACTCAGTCATTTGCTGCAGTGCCTCAAACTTCAGGTGATGCTGCTTCAGAATACGAGGTGCAGGGGTGTTAACTGGGTTAAGGACCAGGAGGATTACCTGGGCCTTAGCTGCTGCCAGCCTCTCTCACAGACTCACTCAGTCAGGGTGGGCATTTGGCAGCTCGATAGACCAGCCAGTCTGAGCTCAGACAAGGGGAAAAAGGCAAAAGAAGTGAAAGAGAGGGGAGATGGGAGGAGTATTAGTTCCCTAACCTAGGACTTCACAGGACAACGGACTTAGAGAGCACCATTCACAGAGAACCAGTCAGAGACTGAGTAAAGCCAAAAAGATGACACAAGAAATTTCAAACTGTGCAGTCAACTTACTCTCCTCATTTTCCTTCTCCCGTTCGCTGACTCTGTCACACTTTCTCCCCCCACCCCACTCACACAGCTGCTACAAGCCACTCAGTCAGAGTCAAAGTGAACCATCTTAGCCGTGCAATCAAAGGCAGCTTTTGATAAGCACCTCTGACTGGCATACAGGGCCACCACAAGGTCACTGAGCTCTACTCCCACCAGGAGAGATCCACAGTCTGCACTGGCAACACATCAATTACTGCAGGCAACAAAGGATGAACTATAACAACACAATAACCTGCTCAGTCTGGGCACTGAGGGGGCAGCAGAGATGCTGTTCCGATAAGTGTTTCAACACTGAACTATAAGGAGAGAAAGAGGCGAGCAGAGGCGGGGGTGGAGGGTGCATGTTTACTTTCTGAGCCCAGAGCGGCGTCCAGAAAGCGCGCTTGGCAGCGATCCATGTGTCCCTTGGCGTTAGTACTGCAGTCACATTACATTTCCCCTCTCCACTGGATCGCTGTGTGCCCAGCCGATGCTCCCATCCAGGACATGTCGTGTCCACTTTAGACTTTAGGCTCTCTGGCTCGAGCTAATCCAGCGGCTAACAAACTGGAGCAGACTGCTGAGTATAAATTTATGTAAATAATTCAGGTCGTCTATGAATGAATGAGTTATGGTACATGAGTTTGCTGAGATGTTGATGAGCACATACGCACGCCATTTGCTGTACTGTAAACTGGGACCCGCTGACAGAGTGTGCTTGACAAAACAGAATGCTCTTCAACCACTGGACGGCTTCTGCTCCTCAATCACATGCTCACACAATCAAGAGCACACCCATCACATATACAAGGACTAAACGTTGCAATCCACATCGAGCAGATCTCAGCGTTCTTGCACATGAAAATAAATAATAATAAAAAATACTCGTTGCTTTTGACCTCCTGCTTGCTGATACTGACAGCCACACTGAGATCCACATGTGCCACATACTCCCTGTGCTGATCCTGCACCAATTAATTTCATGAATGACTAACTCGTGTTTGGTAACAAACTCCCAGTGGCTCTAGGCTTACCTCACAAGCCCCTACCCTTACACTCCCAGCGGAGTGCCACTGCTAGGAATAGTCACAGAATAATGGAGTCAAAAGCCTTGTGCTTATAATGCGCAAATGGGAAAAAATAATTACAGATCCATAGCTTAAGATTAAAGCGATCGAGCCAGTTTCTTCTCCAGAACCAGTGTATTTTATACTACTCAGGTTAAAAAAAATATAGATATAGATGCATTCACTCTAATGCATTTAGATGACATTGCCGTCTAGAGCACACTCGGTTCAGCATCTTTGAGTGGCAGAACGTCCAAGCTGTCGCACAAACTGTGCCATTACCCAGATGCATGCGCCAGAGACAAGCCCATAAGCTCACTCAAACTCTCTCTGAATCTGAATTCTGCCTTGCTGAGAAGGGAGGAAACATTTTGGACAACATGGCCCTAGAGAGAGCTGGGGCCATGTTGTCTAAAATGTTGATTAGTTTTGGCATGTGTAGAGATAGATTGCCTGCCATCTTTTCATTATTTCTGTGGAACCCCCCAGGAGAGAGGGCATGGAGATGGACTTGAGCAGGCAAGGCGTAATTAAACTTCTACAGGCAGGTCATGTGCTGTTAAATGCTTTGCCACCATTTCTCATTACTTTACAGTGTAGTCTAAATGATATGCTGTCACTGGGCAAATTAATTGGTATTTGGTGAGTGCAGTATGGCAGCATTGTCTCCTACATGTGTCATAAGCTCTGTAGGACCATGAGAGGGCTACACATTATCTGACCCTGATTAAGAACATAACGCGAGTTAAAGTGATTCAACTACTAAGCACTCATGAATGAATACTGTATGAATACAGAATGTAATTCCTCAACTTTCTGACACCTTTGACCTTTCAATGCATATTTCTTAACTTGCATACAACAAGTGCTGTTTCCTTAATTTGGGTTCGCCCTACATTTAAGAGACAGCTCATGATGTGAATTAAGGGAAAGGTCCTGCATAAACCATGAAGCAGAATTTTAAGTGAGGTGACAAGCACAGCACAACATACTACTTCAAGCTCACGACGAGCTAATATTAGAGCCAGAATAGCATTATCCAAATGCTGTTGCCTCACAAATCAAAATTCTAGGCCAACCTCTTAAGGGGCTAAAGGACAGCATTATTCATATTAAAACAGGGCAGATTTCAGCTCCACAGAACAGAGAGACGTGAGTGTGTGTGCGTTTGTGACCTTTGAGTTTGTGTTTCTGCAGCAGAACTAGCTTGTCTTACCTCCAAAGTAAGAGCCATCCGAAAGCTTGGTCTCTTTATTGCCTTTGGTTAGTACACTGACGACCCCATGTTGGATAAAGTACATTTTCTTGCCGATGGTGCCCTCCCTGATGATGTAATCCCCCGGCTGGAACACCTCGAACCTCAGCTTGGTGAGCATGGATGTGACAAAGTTGGGGTCGGCGTTGGCAAACAGAGGCATGGACGCCACCAGCTTCCGACAGTTGAAGTTGATGATTTCCTGTTTGAGTGTGCAGAGAAGAATTGAAAACAGCCGTTAAGTAAGAGCAGTCGAAGCTTTACAAAATGTATTGACCCCTCACAGTATCAGATAAGTGCTATATTAGAGTAACAATGGGCAAAATGTCAGGTGTGCAGACATTTGTTTTTGTTTTACTCTTGTTTGGATTTTGATTCAAAAGAATAAAATATCTTTTTCTCCTACTTTGTGCTTGTGTAAGGTTAAAATGTCAGTGAATGTGAACTGAACTGAGGGGAATGTCGAGCTGTACACAGACTTTTGAATGCATCACAGCCCCGTGTGCACAAGACCACTCATCCCACCTCTCTGAGAGGCTCGTTCAGCTCTCCCAGGATGCTCTCCTCATCGAACATCTTGCCCTGGTAACGGTGCTCGTAGTAGTCATGGATCCTCTGCCTCATATCTGCCGGCAGCTTGTGGAAGGACATGTACTGCTCCACCTGTTTGTACTGCAGGGACACAGAGACACACAACAATCAGGTTACTCAAAGGCCACAGTCTGTAGCACGGATACACAGCCACAGGGAACAGCTGGCACTGAGGTCAGACACACGAGGAAATGGAGACGGATACATACAAGCCATCGCAGGTTAGGCCCGACAAGACACCACTTTTCCTGTCTTTGATCATGCCTCTTACACTATCGCTGTCTCTCTTAAAAGGCAGAAAGCAGGTGGCAAGTGTTTAGTCATGCTGTCAATTCACGGGGAGCTTGTAAATGATCCACCATTGTGGCAAATCTGGATTGGCACAGAAACATTCTCAAAGTAAATGTGTCAGTGTCTGTGTCAGAGCTCAGGTGGGTAGGAGCTGATCTTACTTTATCTACATGTAGTGAGTTGTAATTTGTAATGGGCAATCTGATTACAGGTATGACAAGCATTTCTACACCAGGGAAATAGAAAAGCTGACACCATATTGATATTCATTAATGGCAATTGCATAATTTGCATCCACCTACTGCATATCTAATACTGTCATACATCAATCAAATGAGTGATTGCATGATACTGTAGTGTCGTGTATGTGGAGGCTACAGTACAATGAAGACAAGTGAGACAAGAGTTGGAGGAAAGGTGTGACATGATTACAAATTCAAACCAAAAGTTAGGACAAGGTGCTGGAGACAATGATGGTGTGTGTGTGTGTGTCTGTGTGTGAATGCGTGTCTTTTTGTATGTGTGTGTAATTATACATTTCTGTGTGTGAACATCATAAATTAAACCAAATAATAATTAATACTGACTTATAGGTCCCATATTGTATAAAGTGATTATTATTTTTTGATTATTAGCAGCTCTAGGTGCTATATTAATACAGAAAAAGTAATAATCGTACAGTCCACAGAGAAATGCACACAGTCTGTATTCAGAAACTGAGCATTAATCAGGCCGTCAGGAGTTCTGTAACTTTGTGATGTCACAAAAAAGTAGTCACCTCCCTCAGCCATGCCCAAAGCTTGGCCCACCCGGACCCACCATCCAGCCTTGCGGGATTTGGTTTCTCTGAGTGTTTACCTAAAATCTGCTATATTTTTACTCGATCACTCAGAAAACAGTCAACCAATCTGATTGGCTCACCGACCTGTTGTTTCTCCAGGAAGAAGCCTGAGAGAGGAGATGTAAAACTAAATTCAGATGTCAGTTTTTGGTTCTTATGGATATAAAAAAAAACAAAACACTGGAAAAATGTAAAATATGGGACCTTTGAAAATCATATTTTTGTTTACCTAAGAATAACAGCGTAGGAAATGACCTCAATACACAATATGCACTGTCATGGTTACATACATACATGCATTACATATACATGCAAAATTTGATTAGAAATTACACTTAAGATGATATCAAAAATATTTGCATAATTTAACTGAAACTCTAAATCTATACAATAGTCCTATTGATAATGCCTATTTATATACCTGAGTGCTGTGTTGCAATTAGTGACAAACAAAGCCCTGTGGCTCCTGTAACACCATGTTCACCAAAACACTTATCAAAGTCAAGACTGTGTGTGTTTGTGTCCTCTGGTCTTTATGTTGTTAAAAATTAAAAATAAATGTATTAAAATGTGTGTCAGATGGCCTTTCACTGATTCTGCAGTATCGGAAGCCGAAATGCAGATCAAAGCACACAGAGAGCACCTCGGGAATAATAACAGGTAGAATCCTTGACCCTCAGAGAAAGAAGAAAAGAAGAAAATTAACCATTCATAGGGCAATGCCGGCGGTGCTCTTTGATCACCATTTCTACACCGCCAACAGCCTTACCACTCAGAGACACCGTTGACCTCAGATGTCTCCCTCTTTGTTATCTGACTTTACTACCCTAGTCACCGCTAATCTTGGAGATGATCATCAAAAGGCCAGTCTTGTGGAAATGTAGCACAGTAAATAAGGACAGCTGCCTCGTGCAAGTCAGACTGTTTTTTTGTGCGAGCAGGAAAGCTGTCAAGCTTGCTGAGAATCAGGGGATGTGACTGGAGCTGGAAAGAAATGCATACCAGGGTTGGAATCCTCTACTCTAAAACATTCATGCAGACTAAACTATAACCACCTTAGGATGAGGTCTGGTCAAGGTTCTGCAGGTAACATCTTCTACCCCTGCACTGACCCACTGACACACACAAACACACTCCCTCCTGTGTTTGTAATCTTCCTTTATGCAGCCCCGGCTTTCACCCTCTACAATGATCGGTCCTGCAACGCTCTCTTTTTTTTTTTTTCTCTCTTGCCTCCTCTTTGCTAAATTTGGATGGGTTTTGGTTAGATTGTGTTTGACCAAAGCCCTTCGAGGCCCTCACAGACAGAGAAAACAGTCTGGAGTCAGTCTGTGCATATTGATGATACAGCTCCCCCCATTGTGACCAGTTAGCTAACAACTGTAAATGCCCCTGCTGGTAATCATCATTTTTATTGCATTGTTAGCTACACAAAGACAAATCACAAACACTGGAATGTATATATGCTACTGTAGGTGCAAGGGTATACAGTTTTGTGTGCATATAAAAACACACAAAATGCAACGTATAAGGCCAGGCTAGGTTTGATGGAAAATTATAATGTATGTCAAACACTAAGAAATTACTCATATGATATACTTAAAATATGAGTTCCTGTCTTAGCAATGTCAAGTGAAGTATTTGACATTATATGTGTCAACGGTGTGTAAAGTGACCTGGAAAATTTAATACTTGCACAGGCAAGAAGAAGACGTGGAAAGAGGCTTTTAGATATCCAGTGGGGTAAGGGTTTCAGTCTTTATCCCTACAATCCTTTTGGCATCAAATTGAGCATTTACTGATCTGATGATGAAATAGAATCCTTCCACATAGAAGAAGAGGGAGAGACGGACAGCTTTAGAAAACGATCGTAGACATCTCCTGCTGCAGTCCCATTGGCTGCTGGGTATTGCAGTGAAGATGGCTTGTTTTTGTGTGATGCCAGGGTGAAGATGACAGGTGTAACCCACATTCTGTATCTTGTCTAATGTCCTTATGTCTCCTGCATTAGACATGGCACAGCATGGCGCTCTGTTTCAAAGGCGTGGATTATCATCTCCTTCAGAATGTCTTCCAACCTTTCTTTTTTTTTCTTTTCTTTTTTACATTCATGAAAAAAAGAAAAATAATACTGTCAACATCTAATACGTCCATTTATCCTCAGCTTTGCAGCATGTTACAAGTGGATTCTCTCAGCATGAAAGGGCATTAGTCAAATGAACAAATGCAAGATAATGTCCTGTTGCTCTTACATTGTGATAAGTAACTAAATAACTGAACTACATACAGTAGCTCAGTGTCTCACTCAAAGGCATTTCGTATTTACTAATCACTGCTGAGTCTCAGAGGAGGAGCTGACAGGGATGTAAAGACGACGACCATGTGGGGGACGGTGCTCTCCTGACACTGTGATGGGCTGATAACACCCTCTGTCATAGGAAATTATCTTATTGCTGCATAGCCGCCATCACACTAGGACCAGAGGATCCCCTGTTCTCCTGCTCTACTTGGCTAAATCAAATCATAGTCAGCATTCAGGAGGTAATCATTCCACCATCAGCCTCCCTCGCTGCTCTCTGAAAACTGGGGGTGGGGTGGGGTGTGCGGGGGGTAAGGCTGCAAGGGGGGGCTGTTCAAAATTTAACAGAAGCAATAGGATTCTTTCCTCTTTCTTTCTTTAGTTCAACATTTTGGGGAATATATTTGTTAGATGAAACTATCAGCTTCATTTTTATATCCGTAATGCTGAGCGGCTGGTTAGCTTAGTTTAGCACAGGAGGAAACAGGTGTCCAGCCTGGTCCGAATGCAGCAAATCATACCTACCAGCACCTCTAAAGCTCAGGGAACAGAGACTCCACATGCCTGGCAATCAGTGGAGTCTGGTAACGTCATGGCGCAGACAAGACTCCAGGAAATTCCTGTGCCTTGCCAAGAAAATAGTCACATGATCCCTGCAAAAATGCAACATGTTGTTTTTACACAAACAAAATATAATGTGGTAATAAGTGAGCTTCAGAGTTGTTGGTATGCAGCTTTTCTTACCTTTGGACAGAGCCGGACAAGCTGAGTCTTTGTGCTAAACTAATCTAATCAGCTGTGTTGCTAAATTAGAGTGATGAAAAATAACCACATTTTTAATTTTCATATAGGAAGGGCTTTTTGTATATATTTTGGTTCATGTGTGTGTATGTGTGTGTGTAAATATATATATAATGGGGTCCCCAAACTAATTTTCCTGCCCAGTCAAATTAGTGGTATTGACATTCTAATCTAACCCTGGCAAGAAAGTGAACAATTGTATTTTCCAAAATGAAAGAGTTTGACAAACTCTTGGTTTTGACACTGCAGTGTTTGGCTGTTGATGCTGAATTGATGTGATGTTTAAAATATTGGATTTTTGTGATATTTCAATTTTCTAGTAGAATAAAAGGCAGTAACACAAAGAAAGCTGCGATCTCTAAACATTTTTTTGGTGTTTAAATAACACAACTGTTTACATTGTCTTCTCCATCTCTGTGCCATCAGGTTGTTTATCTGAATAGGTTAGTACAAAATGTCCTCACTAGCATAGCATGTAGCGACTGGTGGCCTGTCAAGGGTGGACCCTGCCTCTCTATACTCTACTGTAAGTACCTTACCTTAACTTATTATCTTCTAAGTACAGTACAATAGAATTTTTTTTTGTATGTAGGTGAGCCTATTAGCTTCCAGGCTTGGCAATATTACAGGAGTAGCATACACTGCCCACTGAGCTATACATGACTGCATCTTCAAGCTATTTTATTTCATAAATCCTCTCCCTTTCTTCTCAGTTTTGATCTTCCTTCACATGTCCATTCTTTGGTCTGTTTCCCATTTGTACTTCTTTTTTCCTCTCTGCCCCTCTACTCTTTTATTGTGGCCCCCCATCCCCCTCTCTCTCATGCAGCTCTCCAAGCAGATGCAAATTTCTACCAAATAAAACATGAATAATTCATTCCCCAAAAGAGATGTCAGCCACTTAATTATACTTTCTAAATATTTATTTTTCTCCACTCCTCTGTCTCCTTCTCCCTAACCTTGCATTGTATGGTCAAAGGTTAGGGTCATATAATAAAGCTAACTGAAGTCTTAAACATTTGCATGATGTTAGCGTGAAAAATAGGCAACAGAAGACTTAGCAAATCATCTTATAGAGAATGCTCCACCAGCTTTGTTTATTTTTGGTGTGGGTATGTTGGAGGACAGCTTGATCTTATGCAAAATGGCTATAACACCATTGAATTCAGGCCCGAGAGCAGTATTCCCTTTATGTACTAGTAAGCAGTAGTTATAAGTAAGTAGTAACTATTATGCTACAGTGAGACAGGTGGTTTCATAATACTTCCACTAGCCATGGATAAGTCACACTACTGTAATCACATGCCCTAGCTGTGTGAAACTGCATCATGGCTTTTAGCCATGCTAGTGGCTCCAGAGAGGACAAAGTTGTTCAGCTGGACCACAACTTTGGTCCAGACCGAAATGTCTCAACTACTATTGGATAGATTGCCATGAAATTTGATACAAGCATTCATGGTGTCCAGAGGAAGAAGCCTGGTGACATTTTAGTAACATTAGTGGTTTTCAGCTTTTGGATTGATTGCCCTTATATTTGGTACAGAGATTCATGTTCCGCTCAGGATGAATTGCAATTGGCTTTGTTGATTGTGGCTTTTCATTGTGACATCAAAATGTCCTATACTTTGCTTTATGACCAAATACCTGCAAAACTAATGACATTCCTATCAATTTACTATTTTTTTTATGCTAATTAGAAAATGTGTTATCTTATATAGGTGCAAACAATCAGCATATTAGCATCACCATTGTGAGCAGAACGTTCAGCTCAAAGCACCGTTGTAAGTAAGTATAGCCTCATAGAACGTAGGCCCTTTTTTCATATTTTCACTGCATAAAACCTACAGGTAATACAGATTATTCAGTATGGCATAAATGCATTCTGCATTTGCATGTTAACATTTTAATTACACTTTAATGGTAACCAAAATAATCAACATTTTGTTTATTGTCATTATACCCTCAGCTGCTAAGGGTAGTTAGTATGCATTAACTATCAATCATTTAGTGATGGTTAATGGCCACTATGAACCTACTCAAGCAAGGACATTTCTTTGCTCTCTACATACACAATGTTGATACTGCATACCTAATAAAATGCTGTACATCTGTTTGAATGACAATC
This sequence comes from Seriola dumerili, assembly GCF_002260705.1. Classification (NCBI taxonomy): domain Eukaryota; kingdom Metazoa; phylum Chordata; class Actinopteri; order Carangiformes; family Carangidae; genus Seriola; species Seriola dumerili. The sequence goes on along the minus strand of NW_019174258.1, from coordinate 8,049,705 downwards.
TTGTCATGAACACTTGCAAATGCAGCGAGAATAAATTTTGCTGTGACATTAAATACACAGTTTATTGACATCGGCTGCACTTTTGATCTGGATTTGGTTGTGCACTCAAAGAGCGGGTATTTCATAGGGTACCTCTGGGGCATGTCAACAGTCCTTGACTCAGCAGTAAAAGTTGTGTGGCAGGCGGGGAGGAAAGGGGAATGTAACAGGGTTTAGATTAATGCCATCAGTCAGGTCCCAACTAATGAGAACAGCTCTTACTGTAAGGCAGAATCAGACTTAAGCTCCTCAACTTGTTGACAGCTGTGTCCTTGGGTTCATTGTACGGGAAAATCATGACTTAACCTCCACCAGGCACTGCCAAGTTGCTGCTATTGTTGGATGAAACCTACATTTTTTACATCATGGGGCTTTTTGAAGGCTTTTAAAATCAATCACAGAGATGACCAAATAAATATTCAGCCTAAATAAGGAAAACACTAAAGCTGCATGTTTTTGCTACTTCCCTGACAGCATTAATGAATTTCCAACCCTCGTAGAGAGGAAGGGACAACTCTATCAAGTGTAAACATATTTATCCCTCTGATGAATATTTACTGTATTTCCAAAGGTCTTGATTGGAGGATTGAAGTGGGGGAACAAAAGATCTCTAGAGCCTCTTCACCCTCAAATAATCAGCTTTGGGCCTCTTATTAACTATTCCCCAAAGAGCCATGTTTAATTGACAAGTGTTAATTAGAGATTTAAAGGGGAGGGCTGCAGAACCCCATTGCCATTTCTTTCTCTAGCCATTAGGGACTGGCATGCCACAACATGCTACTCATATACAGGTCCCTCTTGGGCATCTCTGATTTCATCACTGACTACTAACAACAACAGACCATCACTTAGCTATCCCACTATGAATAATATTAACAGCATACTGGTAAAAACCTGAGTGGAGAAATGCTGAAAAGGATCAGTGAGTTTCTATAAAGTAAGACAACATGGATCACAAGTCACCTACAAATGAATGAGATTATCTCTTTTGTTTGGTCTCCCCATCCCCATCTCTGTGGACTGTATAAATTTCCACAGTAGAGGGCCATAGTAACAGATAAGCGGTGGCTTACAGAGAGCTGGAGTGGCAGGCATACCCTGTATGCACAGTCACATGTGCAGCCATCTTGTGCCCCCAATCTGGAGAGCTGTAATTCTCTTCGTGTGATAATGGTTCTTAACATGCCTGAGACAAGAGGGGGGATCCTTGGGGGAATTTGACGGATGCTTAACCCATTCCAGCTCACAGTCTTTTAGATGGTCGTGTAGCAGAGCTGCTCGCTGGGTAATACAGGGGTTCAGTGTGGAGATGAGTGACTCAAAGAGATTAGTGAATATACTATTACTGCTGTATTATAATACTACAGGAGTCGATAATACAGTAACTAACTAAATCTTACAGTATTGTACTATTCTGTACTACAGTGTAATTCTACAGGAGTAAGATTCTGCTCCTGTAGAGACAGTTACAACTCATCTAATTAAAGGTGTTACAAAAAATTACTGATGTAAACATAAAGAAAAAAAAAAAGCTAATCACTGTTGAATCTGCTCAAGCCATGCATCAGGTCTTCTATCATATTTTTCAAATAGATACTGAATGCTTAAACAATTTGAATAACTATGAAGTCAATTTGATGTATGGCTAATTATTTAAGTCATTTATATAGCAACAAATGCCAAACAACAAATGGTTTCAGATTTTCAAATGGAGGAATTTTGCTGTTTTTTCTGTTTACTGTCATTGTAAATTGAATATATTTGGGTTGTGGACTGTTATTTGAACAAAACAAACAATGTGAACAGTTCATCTTGTGATCTGGGGACATTTTCACATTTTTTCCAGTTTATAGAGTAGAACAAAAGTGATATACAAATGAATCAGTATCTAACAAATATCTAATATATTAGATATTGCTTGAAGTGAACCAATGTTTCTGTCTAGGTTACTTAAATTAAGCACTTAATATTTATTCAATGAATTCTGTTGCATTTTCCTTTTTCTGCCTATTTTTCATGATGTAATGTGACGTTTCACTGCTTTTTTTATGAATTGAAGCTCAACTGACTTTCATAAAAACAAGTCCATGTCAGAGGACTGGCTGGTGCAATTAAACTTTACTCAACTAGCAGAGAGTACAGAGCTCAAATAAAGATAACACATTGCGCATCAGCACCTAAAGAGTAACTCAACACCTCCTAAATATTCCTTTCTTGCGGACCTCTAGTGGTTTCACGTCTTTCCTTGCTGCAGTGATGCACAGGTGTACTTCAGGACCCCGTGGCATCACTGCCAGGTATAGTTACAGGTGTTCATTTCTAACCCAATCACACCCATCAGTGATGCTAAGTGTGGTCAGAGGTAAAACAGGCTTAAAACGTTCAACCAGAGAGGGCAGCAACACACTGTCAGATTGGTGTTAAGCTACTCTTAAAATATAGCTACAATCTCTTGACTAGAGCACTCAGTAATTGGCTCTCTAGCACACGGAAGCATGGAGTAGAACAGGTAGCAATGAGGCAAAGCTCCAGCTCCAATCCGTTTCTCGTTTCAGATCTGATATGGACCCAACCTAATCTATGCAGTCAGATACACCTGCAACAAATTGAGTTGCCAGTAGGTAGAAAATGCACATGCTTTATTATTTTGCATCCACATGCCACAGCAAAAGACTGGCAACAAGTATTCATTTTTAGCAGAGAGAAAATAAATCTAATAAAGCTATTTTTCATCTCAGTGGGGCCACACTTTAACCCCTCGTATTTGGTGTGATTGCTGGGTGCAGTTAACAGGGCTGCCTGATTCCTGTTTAAGAGCTCATTTAAGTCTACTTGCTAGCTTCCGACAGCCCAGGCATTTATCACATGGAGCCATATTGTAATAGAATTCTATTCAGAAAAGATTATACCCGGGCTTTCTGATGATAATTTCACCATCTTTGAGAGCAGAGCTTTTTTTTTTTTTTTTTTTACTTCTTTCCTCTTTCCCGTCTGTACACTTCTGAGATTCCTTCTTAGTTTTCTTCATCACAGTCCCATAGAGGGGTTTCACTGATTTGTTTCACATCTAAATTTAACTGTTACCTGGACATCACTTCTGAATGCCAACAGGACAGATGGCCTCTCATATTGGCCCCTCAGCGATGTGTATGAGGGTCGCACATTCTCTTTTCTATAGCTCATTTACAGTGGTTGAATGTTCCTGTGTCACATCAAAACCAGCACAAGGCAGTTAAATGGGGCATTGGTGCTACTTGGCACAACAATGTTCTAGTTTTTTTTTTTCTTTTAACTTTTTTTATCAAACTAAATAGTGGTTGAAGTGTCTGTCACACTGTGAGCAGTGAGTGTGTTATCGTGCATTTGGGAGTTTGCCTCAGCTTGAATGTCATATACAACACAACTGTAATACAGATCGTACAAAAACTCCATGCTAGCTAATGTTCATTTTCATTTATACTCCCATCCACATTTGAATTTTAAAATGATTGTATAATAAGGAAGATTGTCGGAACACATCAGTGATTTATGGAGCCACACAGATAAGTAAAGCACAATCCACGCTTCTTCACAGACTGCTGGTGTATGCAAATGATGCAGTTTTGTAGTCTTGCTGACAGTATCTTTGGAATATCAACATGGGCATATTTGGCCACTGAGCACAAAAACTCCAAACTGCAAACTGCAGAGCTCCATTTCAGCTTGCCAACAGGCAACAGAAAAAAAGAGTGCTGGCATTTACAGCTTTTACTAATGAGTCAAAAATGTCTAATTCCTCATGTTTCATGGTCTGTAAACTGCAACATCAGCTATGCATGTGTTGAGTCAGATTTGCCAAATTAAGTATTAAAAGAGCGTCTCTGAACACTGTGATGCTTTTTAGAAGCTGTGACGGAGCTGTGGGTAAACACGTTTTTGAGCGCTGAAAGACAAAGCCACCGTCAAACATCTTGGAGATCACTAGATAGAAAGGTTTTTTCTATCAAAAGTGGCACATTTTGTGATCCACATTTCAAGCAATCAAAAAAATCTATGGTGACAGAAACTGTTAAATATGTGTTAATACAACTAATCTTTGTAAGCACTCTCGTAAAATAAGCCTTTAGTTCCAATTCTGGTCATTTCAGACACACAAAAAATTAGATATATTGGACTGTGTGTATGTGTATAGTAATATACCTCCTATTTATAATATAATATGATATTCACAAATTTGAAATTGGGCCTTGAATAAGGATAATATTATGTCTCTTCTATAAAAATAAATAAAATGGCAATACAAAACAAAATGAAAACAAACAATTTTTAATTACATAAAAATGTCTGTTTACTGTATAATTCATTCTATTTGAATGTTCTATGTTATCTAATAAATATCTAATATTGCTTTACTTATTATTATTTTCAAACATGGCTGTTTAGGCTACATATATTTAGTTTATTTGTATCTAAAAAATACATGAGCTTTCCATGAATTCTGTTACATCCCCACCCCCTCTCTTTCTCTTATTTTTCATGACACACTAAAAACAACAAACAGCCACTGTATGTGATCCTGTTTCAGACACTGTTACAAATATACACTACTTTTCATGAGAATGAAAGCTTTTCAATGGCCTTGTACTTTGAGCACCCACCCTGAGACTGAGTTTGTGAGTTCAATGAACTCAACATCAATGCATATACTGTTATTTATCCACCATATAATATGCAAATATGTAAAGAGATTGGGTACCTATGATTACAAAAAGAAATTAAGTGTTTCTTTTTGATATACCAAAGCTGCAGACTTAATGTTTATTCCATTTTTAATGTTTTTTTTCCATTAGTGCCTTAATGCACCATTACCTTTTCTGAGCAAACACAATAAGTGTGATATACTTCTCTGGACTTAAGAATAAAATATTATACTGTATATATCTGCTATATGCTGCTGCGGTTTAGCATCACTGTTTGGAATCATCAGGTATTTTATATTTACCTTATTTCTTTCATATTGCCATCCTCATATTGTGCATGGTTTATTAATAATTACATCTTCACCTGGCTGCTTAAACAGATGTGATGTGTTAATATGTTACATGGAACCACCACACCATACTCTACAGCATAATATCACTCATCCTAACAGACAGGTGTATATGATAACTTGGTGTATGGTGGCAGGTTGGATACTGGCTGCTGTGCTGGTGGTGTCTCCGTTAGTAGGTTTTTGTCCAGGCTGGTTCCCTGCGGACAGGAACAGCTGTCTCTGTCATGGCTCTCTGAGAACAGCCACCTGTCTCCTCAAAACTCCAGAGACTGACCGATGGATTGTCCACTTCTTGAGAGTGTGGATTATGGTATTAGTCTAGCACGGAAAAGCAGAGTGAAATCTCCAGGAAGCCAATCCCATTGTCACACGACTGATGCAGAGGCCAATGACAAAAAGGTTTATTCCTTTGAAGGAACTAACCCTGATAAAAGAGAACGGAGGAGTGGGTGTAGTACAGTGTAGTAGAAATGACTACTATCTGGCTCCCACAGCCAGATGAGCACGCAGCAACAGTGCACCCAGAGAGTTTCTTATCACTGAGGCATGTAGAAAGATAAATGAGAGAATCCGCACTCTTAAAAATTAATTGCAGTCTCCACTAATAACCTTTCTGCAGGCAGGCACCATGGGAAGCTGTGGGAGCACAGGGGAGCCTTTTTAGCTGGCTGGGGGATTCTTAAGGCGCCTGAGGGGGTGATCCCAGAAACGGCAGCAAATGGCTTTGGTAGCACATGCTGACTGGTGCTGAGACAGGCCAGCTGTTCAGTCTACTTGGCAGCAAGGCATCTCTAAAGCAGACCGGCAGACAAATGGACAGTGTTGAGCCTGGAGTTGGTTCACTCGTGTTTCATTAAACAGCTACTCAGATCAGTCGCATTAGTCATGTACCAACTTACATGTTTTACTTTTTGGATTTTTCATCTTTGCCGTTGTTAATTTGTTGGAAACTAGTCTCTTTGTTACTCACCCCTAGATTTGTCAGGTGTTAATTTATCCAGTGGCCTTTTTCTCCTTTTGAAGATGAATAACACGCAGCTATTACGTCAGCTAATCTGCTCCCCCTGCTTGTCTGCCTGGTTCTTTTCCTCTGGCCTCTTAACTCCCACTCTCCCTCTTTCATTCGGGTGGGGTCTCACGAGCTTCTGCCTCCATTCCCTGGAGGTCATCCTCTCCTGTCTCCTCCTCGCTACAGATGGTGGGCAGTGTGGCAGCCTTGGCCGCTCAGCTCATTATCACCCACGCTGGGCCCACTGAGGGCATGGCTCTGTGGAACACGTCTCGGCCTTCACGGCCAGCTGACAGGGCTTTCCTTTCCCTGAAATGGGGATGCTGGAGTTCCTGTCTGTGTGCATGTGATTCCACGGCAAATGCCCATCCAGGCAAAGATAAATAGATGTGGACACCTAGCACACTATGCCCTCATTTTTAGTAACAGTACTTTCTGTGCTCTTTGTCATACAAACAAACCTGGAAACAATGCTGTTTTTCTTAGCCTATGAAAAGCTGATATTTTGGAGATACATGGCTTTCAAGGGACAATGTTATGTCAGTCAAACGTCCTCTACTTGCCGGAACAAAATTGACAATTTCCTGGATTTAGTTTCCTCAGTACAAAAGAACATCTTCTACCTTGAACAGAGGTCACTAATAGGTGGATTGCTGTCTGGACCCAGACGCCATCTTATCTGGACCCATACATATAACCTTTAAATTATTGAGAATTGGACGACGCTTCTAATTTAACCAGCGCTGCTCTTGTAGTGTTTACGGCACTGGTCACGTGATGCTACTCAGCCAATCACTGCGACTTCAGCCATCAAAGCATAGCAGTATCAAAGTAACCCAGTGACAGGAAGTGCTAATAGCTAATATATCATCATTTTATTGGTGCCAATTTACCAATATTTAAGCAAATATAGATGTAAAATATAGAGCTGTATAGTATAGAGCTGTAACATAAAGTTTTGGAATTCAAAGTAAGACAAAAAATAACATTAATTATTCATCTAATTAATAAAATAATGTAGCACTATCAATAAGTTTTTTACAATAGTTACATTACAGGGGTTATCAGGGAGGCACAGCTGTCTTTTGTTAGAGGACTGATGGTGATTGTTTTCCCTTTTTGGAAGAGTGATGAAGGAGCTGCAATACCTACAAGTCAGAGTGTGTTCAGTGTCCGTAAAAACATCACAGAAATTCAATTTTGGGGGTTAACTGCCACATTAAACTACAAAACAAAACCGAGCTTTAAACTGAGGACGAGCAAGCACCCTACCCACCTACCACCGCTGTCCTCTCTTAAAAATAAATCCAGACACAATACAGCCATCAGCAACACGTTGTCTTTACTCACCTTCTCCTGGTACTGCCGTCGAGATGAGTCTAGAGATTGGATTAGCGCGGTGGCGTGGCCCACAAACATGGCGTAGCAGGTAGCGCCCACAATCATGCTGAGGATGGTCAGCCACACGTCTGTCATGCCCACCGGGGGGTACATGCCATAGCCAATACACAGCATGTGGCTCATAGCTTTGAAAAGTGCGTAGGAGTACTGCTGTCCCCATGTGTCATTCTGGATGAAACAGAAGAGACGGGGTTAGTCAGGGTGAGTACATCGGAACACTTTATCTCTCCATCTCACACTCTCCCTCTCATAAGGGTGTTGATGGCACATTAAAGGTCAATGAGCACTCTGACAGCTCACTCACAAACACGCACACATCCAACTACTTAAGACAAAACGAATGGCAGGTGCCCACTTCCAACCGTCTTAGTTCAATACGGAGCAGCTGGCGGGGTATAACATACTTCTCAATATGCAAATATTTGGAGCAAAGCAGACATTTGGGCAGGAGCCTAAAACAGAGCCCTGAGAATGGGAGGATGGAGCATGAGACACTAGAGGCTTGCATGACGGAAAGTAGGTCAGCTATTTAGAAAAATGTGATTTCTGTGTGAGTTTTCTCATTTGTAGATAAATTGCCCCTTTTTTTTCCTTTAGATCCCGATGGTAGTTCATGGCAAATCAATATCAACTCTCTCCTGGGGGTGACATGTCCAAATTGCTTTCAAACTCATTTCCACAGCGGAAAAAGCCAAGAGAGAGATAGCAATTTTATTAGTGCCCTCCTGAAAAGGTAAGGAGCGATGACCCGGCGAGATAACAGGACAGCTACTGTAAAAGAAGACAAAAAATGTCTCCTAATCAGGGTCAGGCCAAGTGTGACTGTGAGTCTATCAATACTAACAACCTCTTTGTCTACCAGGTAATGTGAGCAAAACATGAAGAGCTTTCCATCAGAGAGGTGCCTGCCCCTGAGGCTTGAATTAATTCAGAAAGATATATTTGTTATTCTGTCACATTGAGAACCGTTCTTCTATGTAATGCAATTAATTAGACAGTGTTTACCGTGTGAAACAAAACAAACTCTATTTTGATGTTAATGAAAGGCTACATCCATCACACGGGATTTTAAACTAAGTACATTAGGAGTGTTCCTCCTCAACATCTGAGGGCCTGTCTGCACCCCTACATGCAGAGGGCTGCTTTTCGGGAGCTACAGTCTCAGGAAACATCCAGTGCAAGTTCTGGAAATACGACTCTGAGCTGTAACAACATGAGAAGTAGAAAATGCCTAAATATAAGCTAGTCAGAACTGCATGAAATCATCTTGTGAGAAGGCATTTGGCATGTGAGCCCACACGCCAGAGTTGCTGAGATGGAGGTATTTGAACACTTTAAAAAAAAAAAAGAAGACTGGATTTTTAGGTTTTAATTGTAGAAGTAAAGGTAAAAGTAAAGCTTGTTATTAAGAAAGAGTAGAGGCAACAATTCTCTGAAAATGTGAACATACAAGAGATTTCTTTTATTTTTTTTTATGTAAAAAGCACAGCATGGCAAATGCCTCATATTGCTCTGAGGGACTATTTAAATCTGTTTTTCTTTGTCGTGGCTTTATGTATAATACAGTGTTATTTCTTCATGTACATGTGGTTCAAATATGTTTTTCCAGAATCAAGCAAAGAGATTAGAAGAGCAATCATATCCTTTATTTTTACTGCTGCAAAAAAGACATCAAATCCAATCCTAATCCATGCATACGGTACTGTACCTTAATGATGAGCTACAGTTTACATTATGTTGTCTGACAGCTCTGCCTTACGTAACTTAAGATAATCCCCTTACAACTTGGCTGTATGCATATTGAACTAGTAGTAAAATGCATCTTTCATGGCGCCAAAGGGAAAAGAAACATAAAACTTGGAAGAGGAAAATGTTTGAATGTAACCATATGCAACATAGAGGTCTTAATATATATTTTAGTTTTGGGTCTTAATCTATATCAGTCCAGACTGGAAGGTAAAGGTTGTGTCGTAGTTGCTCTTTTGATCCCTGTCCCTGAGCAGGACCAACTTACCTGAGTGTGCATGTATATCGCTGCACAGACAGGTATGGAAAAGAAGCTAAAATTAGCTAAAGTGTGAAACATCTCAAGGGACAGTGGTCTGCACACATCTGTCTTTTCTTATGATTAAATGTAAGAGAAGCAGATTCTGTGAAACATGTGAGCATGTCAGGGAGGCAGTGAGGCATGATGAACCAAATACATCACACCTTGAGCGATGTAACTACTCATGTGACATCTGTTCTGTCACACAGAGCTGAGCATACAGCTGACTAGAAGCTGGTTCATGTGAACTCAAAGTTGGCTTCTCTACCTGTGTTTTTTTGTTGTCACAGTTTAAGAATATGTTTATTCTGGCCTCCTCATCTTTCTGTTAATAAATTCAGCATTCTACCTGTGACTTGAATATTAATTCACTTCAAAAAAGTTAATTTAGTTACTAGTGTAAGTATTACATTCTAATTAAAACAATGTGTATTTTTCAACAGCGAGAAACTGCGATCACACAGGAAAACCTGCTTGATCAAAACTTCGCCAATAAATCTATTTTTGTTCTTCATTTTTATTGGTGAAGCAAGACAAACACATAACAAGTGATTTAACACAGGCAGACGTTAGATGACATCACACACATAAATATATAGAATACTACAGTGGGACAAACATTACATTGAATTGAACAGAGACTAGGATGAACTGAGATGATGCAAGAATATGAAAGAAAGAAAAGGCAAGGCAAATTCATTTGTATAGCACATTTTCATAAACATTCAATGTGCTTAACAGAAATAAAAGAAGCATAAAGGAGAATAAAAAAAAACTGGCAACTTTTTCATGTATAGTTGTAGATTTTCCTTTCTTCATATCCTTATACTTAAAGAAGAAGAAAAAACAAACAAATAAACAAACAGAAAAGCTTGTTGGATGCTTTCGGCAGAGATGGTTAATGGGACCGAGGCGGAAAGGTGGAGTGACAGGGGAGATGCAAGTTGTTTTGTTTTGTTTTGAATACATTTGTAGTGGCTAATGGATGAATAAATAACTATATACATTCTACAGGGCTGCCCCTGTAGCGGTTGTGCTCCAGACTCTTGGGAGCAGGGTTGACCACCAGATGACGAAACCCTGTCTCCCAACCTGAACTGCTTTTTTGTTCTTCTTCCCTCTCATCTTCCTCACCCCCTTTCCCTCTCTGGAACAAATATTGACATACATACACAAACAGATGCACGCACACACACACACACACACACACACACACACCCACACACACACACACACACACACACACACACCCACACACACACACACACACACACACACACACCCACACACACACACACACACACACACACACACCCACACACACACACACACACACACACACACACCCACACACACACACACACACACACACACACACCCACACACACACACACACACACACACACACACAGACACAAAACACACAGATGTATACAAACATACAGACAAACACGCACACAAACACACACATAATAAAAATATACAGTATGCACATGCACACGCGCGCACACACACACACACACACACACACCCACACACACACACACACACACACACCCACACACACACACACACACACACACCCACACACACACACACACACACACACCCACACACACACACACACACACACACCCACACACACACACACACACACACACCCACACACACACACACACACACACACCCACACACACACACACACACACACACATAAACACATACAGTATATATACACACACGGCTAAAACTACATTAATCAGACAGGACAGGAAGAGGGGGAAATGATTTTGTTATGTAATAACAGTAATAATAGTGATTAGACAAGACTTATATAGCAAGACTGTGTGGTAGAGAGCAGGGGTAAGAAAGGAGTATAAAGAGAAAAAGAAAGAAAGGAGCGAGAGCAGAGGAGAAAAAATGTGTTTGTCTATCGTGTGGGTGTTTGTGAATGCATGTTTGGGCGCCTATAAATCTATTAAATCTAGGAAGCTTTTATTGCACCATGTCGACATCTTTCAATGTTTCACTGCCGACCCCACAAAAGTCCAAACACTGCCCTATTGACACCTCCATTGCCATGTATATTGACAAGCCATCAGTTAGGGAACCATTGCTCAAGGGTTTAATATATGTTGATTTACTGGTGATTGCTGATTAGAGGAGCATTCACTGATGTTAGATCAGTCCCTATTGAGGTTTAGTGGTGGGGCCCACTAAACCTGACAATAAGTCTGATTCCTGTGGAGCTATACTCTTTGTGACACATTAAGTTAACATGAGGCCGTCAGCTGCGGGTGATTCACAGTCACACATCAGGTGTGACACAGTCCGCTTCCGTAAGCAAATAAAAGAGAACTCTATTATGAGTCAGGCTTTAACAGAGGCTCTACTCCGGCAGCTGTTAACAATGCAGCGAAATTAAAGCACAGCATGAGTGCTCACTGGAAACTGTCAATATGCAGCCAATATTGGATAAGGGCCGTCTGTCCTATTCAGGAAATCAATGTTCCATGCACAACCTCGCTGTCTCTCTCCTTTCACAGCAGGGACAGATGTCAAGAGCTCCAAATAAATAAAAACAACCAGCAAATTGAATAAAAGTGGGCAAATGTAGCAGATAAATATATTTGATTTATGGTTTAAATGACAGATATGCAAGGCAATCCTTTCCTAGGATGCTAAAGGGTTTTAGTACAGTAATTACTGAAGCTGACGGTTGAGATAAGACAGGGTATAATCTGATTTGAACAGGCAGGAGGACACGGCGCAGGAGCAGCACTTACCACCATCTTATTTTTGGACACCCAGCAGTCGGCGGGGAAGTCCTGCAGCATGGGCACCAGGAACTGCAAGCAGCCGTCCCAGTGACACAGCAGCAGCATCATGCCAATCAGGTTGACTATCCTCACCATGGCGCTGGCCAGGTCATAGGTCATGTGGAAGATCTGAGGGGTGGGAGAGAGAGGAAGCAGGAAATGGGTTAGGGTAGGATGACTCAACACGCTGATAGTGAAATCCCTGAAATCTCTCTAGATTGAAAAGTACACACATACATACACACACACACACACACACACACACACAGGCCTACATACATACACAAGCGCGCACGTCCTCAAGGGAGATTTTCCTCCTCCACAAGCAGTACAATGACTTCTGGATCTCTTCTTTGATCACGTCATACACAGGGTTTGTGGTTTAGGAATTAGATGACAATGTACTATCTGCCTGTGGAAACCACATCTTATTACACTGCACATAGATGAGCTGCTGGATGCAGATGTTGCCGTTCTGAGAACAATTCACTGGGGACGGTCGGCAGACTGCGACCAGAGTTTTACCTTCCCTGCTGCTGAATCGCTCTTATCAACAGCCTCTCAGCCAAACACAATAATGGTACAAGGGTAGAGGTGGCTGAGCTCCTGGGGTGAGAGTGTTCACAGGCTGGGTTTGTTAATCCTAATGATAAATATACTCATAAGGCGCTGCAGGACTTCTGGGCTGGTGTAGATTTTAATGGCCTCAACCATTCAAAGCCTCTTAATCCCAATGAAGACCACGGTGTACACTGCTAATCGCTCCACTCCTTATTAAAATCCACTCAGTGCCTTTTAAGAGGGCACATTCCATCTTCACTTTGTTGTTCAGCAGTAGGTGATGATGAGGAGGAAGATAAAGACATCATCATATTTGCCGCCCCAAAGTTTAATCTTTAGTGCTTGTTCCTGAAGCGCCGGGGTTGTTTATTTTTCAGTTTCTATCTGAATGCATATGACTGTGAGTGTGTGTTTTTTCGGTGTGCGTGTTAAGAGAGAAGCTGGCAGGGATCAGCATTGTGTTTGTCTGGGACAGTGTGGGCGCTGCTGCACCATCAAATCACATCAATTTAGCTCCGTCAACGGGCTGACATGAAGCCAGAGGTATGCTTAGGAAAATGTGCCCTGGCGAGGAGCGGAGCCAGGCTGTCTCGGAGTGGATGGAGACGTCCCCGCTCACGCACTCTCCATCCGTCTGTCCACACACACAGATACACAGGGAATCTCAGCGTGCCTCTCGCCTACTCTGTCCCTTTCCCTCTTCCTTTGTGTTCTTGTTCAAAATGTTTAGCCTTGGGCACTTTTACATCACCTAAGCTGAATCATCCGCCCAGCTGCACCTTTTTTATTTATTTATTTATTTATTTTTTCTATTTGCTCAACCCACCGAATGCTGTCGTTTTTCTACACCTCCCTTCACAGCTGCACTTCAAATGTGAGCTATTGTTTGTTTTTTAGGAGCCAGCCTTTCCTTTAAACACCGTGATAAATAAGTTATGTTATCTAATATGCAATGTTGTGTGATGTCAAATTTCTTGTTGGAGCCGTAATGGCGTTCCGTAACATTAAAGTGTTAAATTCACTCTGTGGCAAATGAATAAATCATGAGGTATCCCTTTCCATCTCCCACACTGAGCCTGATATATTTTTCATTTGTGAAATCGTATTTCCAGACAGGAAAGGGAAGCTATTTAAAACCAAGGCTGCTTTTAAAACTATGAAAAACTTGCCAAGCAATTTATGAATTTAAATACAACAATTCCTAGGACATTAAGATAGACAGAGATGTAAAGCATACCAACACACAGTGTATTATTTACATTTTGAATTGTCATTTTTAAAATTAGTTGTTTGAGATTCTGACTTGACTTCTGACTTGCCATTGCAATATTACATTTGCCCTCAGGCTATCTGCAAAAGGAAGCTGCACATTTTGTCGAAGGGGAAGAACAAAACTGTGAACTGTAAAGGCAGATATTTAGCTTCAAAGGAAGTGAGATATAGATGATAAATATTGAAATTAATTATTTTTTTCCAAATTTTTATTTTTATTTTCATCTTGTTCTGATAAAGGAAAAAAATTGGTATTAAAGGGGTATTCCACCAATTTCAGACATCAAAGAGGGGGTGAAAAAATGAATTCACATAAGAACTAGGGCTGAACGATATAAAATTAATTTTAAAAAAAAATCATATTGCAATTATTTCAACAGATATTGTGATTGCAATATGAGTCACAATTATAGTGGGAGTGGTAATTTTTGCTTTTAACTGTCACTGAAAAAAAAAAAAATTATGTTAATGTGCTTTTTGCTGTGGTCCGTACCAAACAGCATGTTACTTTCATCTGGAGAAAATGATTTGTAGACCAGGGCATCTCTATAGCATCACAATCCTTCATTTATGATATGTTGTGACACATTTTACCTTTATCAAAAAATTGCAGCTCCTAAGATTTGGACTTCATAATAATGCGATTCTGAAAATATTTCAATACATTTCTGAGCCTTTATATGAACCATGAAACTCATGTTTTATGATTCTGTAGATTCAGTTCATGAATGGCAAAAATCTGTTTTTGCACCAATGTTAGTTAATAATGTTATGTTGACAGAATTGGTTTTAAATCGAGAATCAACTCAATCAAATCATTACATCAAGAATTTCAGTAGTACTTAGTATGTGAAAAAGGTGAAACGTCATTTTACCTTGGGCTTGGAGACTTTTAAAAATGTTATAATCTGGGGATATGGGGTTTGAAAGACCTAGGCATTTACCAATGAAAGACATTATTAGGCTGCGTTATGGGAAATGTAGGATTAAGCATTTTAAGAGCACGTAGAAACTACAAGTCAGGATATCAGAGCCTCTGCTGCATTCTTTTTCTTTTAATCAGTTTCTTGTGAGTGTCCCTCCCTCCCTTACAGAGGTAGTACCCCTTTGATAACTATATTTAAAAGCAGAATTAATACTAGGGCTGAACAAGACACAAAAAACTCATATTGCAATTATTTTTGGCAGATATTGCGTTTGCAATTAGTCATGATTTCAGTTGGAATGATTGTTTTTGCATTTTAATTTTCACTGAGAAAAAATTAAAAACGATGATGTGATTTTTGTTGTTCCCTTACATCTGGAGAATATGATTTGTAGACTTTGTAGCACCACAACGCTTATGATGCTAACAACGCACAACAATTTTGTGACACATTTTACCTTATCATCATATATCAAAAAAATTACAGCTCCTGCGATTTGGATAGTGCATTTGGCTATATTGCGATTTCGATTATATTTCGATTAATTGTGCAGCTCTAATTAATACCATTGGGTTTCATGAGGGGTGTTACCTTTATCATCCAAAATTGTGCACAGCATTGACTCATCTTTGGTCATAACATTTAGTGTGAAAAATGAAATGGTTTACTGTCTTTAGTGCACCTGCCACTGTCTCTTTGCATTGTTTGGGTTGTCCTTCAACATGGCAATATACTGAAAACTAACAAACTTTCTCCAGTGTCAGTATATTTCATTTCTGAAGAAGGATAAATACATTTCAGTATCATGTAGAGCAACCTGAATGACTCATTACAGTTCAACAATAACTCCTGCTACATTCCTACCATAGAAGTGCCCTCAAAAGACCTCTGGCACTTAACCACTGTGTAGAGAATAAAGTCTATGAGAACTGTCAGGGGTAATGCCATGCAAATCTCCGGTTTGTAACCCAAACTGTACTGTCACTAGAGAAAGGTGATTCCCCTATCTCCCTTCACAGCTGTAATCAATTCAAATACACCCATGCCAAGCAGGAACAGACTTTCCAGTTACCAAAAATTGTTCCCAAGATTAGTTCTGTTCATAGGTTGTTAAAGGATCATTATTCTGAGGCAAAGGAAGGATGTTTCTGTATCTCTTCTCCATCTCTTTTAATTTCTTTATTCTTGTATATTTGAAGATAGCCTGACACTCTGTGTAATATAACAAAGCAATATGTACTGTAAACATGCACACATACAGTATTTAATAAAGACACACATGCATACACACATTGTTTTCACTCACAGCATTCCACAACCTGGCTTGTTAAATGGAGGATGATGGATTGCTGACCACTTTCTTTTAATTGATAGGGCCACAGAGTGAGGCTGGCTGTATTAGCATCAGAATAAACAAGAGAGCTTTGATTGATGAGGGCACAGAGACGCAACACAACAGCGTCTTACGGGGTCTCGTTGTTACTCTCACTACCCTCATTAAACCTCTCGATATGAGAGGCCATGCCGATATCTGCTTGCCTTTTCTTAAGACCAAAATCATGGGTCAGGTCACATCACCTATGGTAAGTCAACATCAATACAGTGGTTTCACAAGTGTAACTAATGAAACGGCAATTACATGGTTGCAAGCACTTTGAAGTGGGGGCTGTAATTGTGTGGGAAAAGCCACTTTAACCACAATCAAAGGCAATCAAAATAAAAAAAAAGGGGAAATCAAACACTGACAATTAAACTACTTGTATTACTAAACTGCTGCTGGAAATACAAATCTTGTAAACTATAGCTACTACTGCTGCTTCCAGCACTGCTTTTTAGATCCCAGTAAACCTGGTATCCAAACACACAGTGAGGCAGATACTGTTGTATATGAAAATGTAAATACAAACTGACTTATGCCATACTACTTCTAATATTCTTTCAATATGACGACTACGAATGGAGATAGACCAAACTTATTCACAATGCTCTGCAGATAAATAAAACTAATAAATAAAGATCAGTGTGCACGACAGGCGACAAAAACATTATTACGTGCTTAAGTAATAAAATAACTGTATCCTTGAGAGGCACCGATAAGGCCCAGACAGGCAGAGAGAGAGAGTGTAGAAAGCTGCCAAGTCATCTCACACAGATGGTGTGAGAAGAGTATGATCCAGGTGAGAGAATAGATGCATGGAGGTGATGGTAGCTGCCCAAACACAGTCAGTGTAATACTATACTGAGGCATCTGGCATTTGCTGCTAGCACTGCTAACGATGATGAATGTTTCGGGACACATAAGAGAAAACAAAAAAAGGCTTCACTCACATTGTTTTTCCTGATTCCATTTTGCTGACTGAACCTGTCCACCACAGGCCTTCAACCCCAACCCTCCCCTTCACTATCACTACTATGCTGCCATGTGATAGGCTTTATTAAAAAATGATGCTTCATTTACTTTAATTTGTTTTGAATAATTCACGTAATGATTAAGTTTGAGTGTAAAAGCTACACTCTACAGCAGTTATTTAATTATCAACACGGTGGACATTTCATTTTATCACACAGTTTTGGTTGCAGCAAATCAGCTCTCCAATTGAATAATTTATTATTGTATTTAATGCACTACTAAATCATTTAATTTGAGTAAATTCTGGTTTTGAGGAAACCATACCCGTACACATTGGAGCTCAGTGTGTTGATTTATTGTCATTTGTTTGTATTACGAAGATATTGTTTTAAATATAGATATGAAAGCACAAGACCAATCTTACTGATCAGGTAAAAATACATAATAAAAATAAAAATATTTTAAATTAACAGCTGCTACATATTAGAAAATCATAAAAAAAAATGTATGTTATGTTTAAGTTATGGATGAGCTGTCACTGTCATCTACCTTTTCTCTGACAATAGCGATAATTTTGCATGTACTAAGCAACAGGTAGTGTATGTCATACGTTCAGTACATTTACTGTGTTAATTGCCACATGCTGCATCTTCCTGTGTTGGAGCGAGACATGATTTCCTGTGATAAGTAATGAAGTTCATCAACTAAATCATTCCATGCGTGTTATTTTTAATCATCGAACATGATGGCAGATTCTAGGAGCAGACTGTGGGCAGGGGTTAGATTTCTCACTATAAATGCCTAGACCAAAATGTCATGCTCATGCATGCTGTCACGGTGGACGAAAGCACATGTGGAGAATGAGAAATAGGCCTGGGAGTGGACCACAGGGAACACCCTTCCATCATCTGTCTAAACAGGCCTGGAGGGCTCGGATCACAAAAACCACTCTAACTCTGCTCCCTACCAAGATGCGCCATTGGGTTTGTGCAGGATTACACATTTTTGTGTAATAGTTTTTTAAGCAAATCCACTGCGGGTATTCATATCGCACAAGGCTCATTCAGTGTTGAGGACCTGTCACTGTTGCTGGCAAGTCTCATTGTGCACTCAATAATAGCCCATTAAATCTATTCTTCCTGCTTTTCTTATCTCTGAAAGACCAGTCCTTGGCCAAGGTAATGGGTCAGTGGGGGGTTGGGGGGGGGGGGGGGGCTGATTAGTTGATTTAGATTACTTATTTAAATATTTTTGTATAGATTTACAGGGTGGAAATGAAAGGCACCTCACTCATTTTCTGGATCCACAGGGCGGCCACATGGCTGACTTTGATCAAAGAACCTGAGCATTTAACTGACATATCGTTTTGTTTCTCCTTAACTGCAGTGCACAGCCACTTAGGTGAGCTGAGCCATAAATCTTAACAATCCAAGACATGCCAATATTAATATATATAGACATTCTGCCACTTTTAATAAATGGACACAGGTGAGGTGGCACAGCTCCTAAAGTTATTTGACTACACACCTTACTATAAAATATCTTTGTTTTTTAAAATTCCCTGCCCCCTCAGTAACGGCCTCAGCTCTTGTCTCACAAACTCATCTCCATCCACGCTAAAAGCAACGTTTACAGGGTCGGCCAGTCGAGACGGTTATGTTGTAGGCATCAGGCATGATGAGAGGAAGCCCTCAGAGCTTAGTCATTAGTGCACTGCCTTGAATCTGATTTAACAGGATGACTAATCTCATCCAAGTCACTGGTTCGTCAACAGGAGACAACTCCAATGAGGAGAATATCCGGTCACAGACTTATTTTTATCCCGATGAAAAGTGACAAGAGGAAGCTGACAAGAGGGAGACAGGGGAGGCACCATAACGGCAATCTGCTGTGTGTATATGTGTGTGTGTGTGTGTGTGTGTGTGTGTGTGTGTGTGTGTGTTTGTGATGGAGATCTGCACACCATGTTGAATGTCATTATGCATGACAGTGTTATCACTGGAATATAGCCACCACCGCCAAAACCTCCTTGTTTGTTAACAACATTCTGTCAACATGGCGGTTGTAAAAACACCCTTAATTCTGAAGTATTTGTATAGGAAATGGAGGCAATCAGAGCTAATTTATGACAGCTGTGATAAAAAGGACATACACACGAGAGATTTCACGAGCTGGTGGGGGATCAGGGCATTGCTTCAGTTATGCAAAAGGATACTTATGATGTTAGTGGTGTTAGGATTAGAGTCTTTGAGGAGGTGAAGATGATACAATTGCAGCAACAGACGTCACTTTGCTTGCTGAAACCATTTTGTGCTTTGTATTTTAATGTGTCTTTTCTTTTTCCACTCCTAGACTGTGACCATGTTAGACTGTGAGTGGCAGAGACGCACTGATAACAACAGATTTCACACTGTTTCACAGGGCGGTGGGATAATGTAAATGTTATTAGTATACAAAATGGATTAGTGGCAAATCATTGTAGATTTTCGCTGGAGATGTACAGCTCTGGAGAAAAATTAAAGACACCAGCATCTCTACATGTCTCGCAGCCAACACAGAAACCCCTCATTCTACTTAGTGGGGCACTGATTAGGTGATCACATGAACCAAATCTTATTTAATGAGTATATCACCTCTATACTCCTGCAATAGGACCAGCTGGATGGCAAAAACAGAGCTAGTACTGCCTCAAAAAATAACTACTGACCATACCAAACCAGTTGAAAAGAGAGGTCAGGCAGAGAAGGGTTCACTGGCTTTACTGGCAGAGGGATACAGTGAGCATCAGGTTGCTTCCATCCTGAAAATTTCAAAGACAGTGGTTCATGTGAACAACGTCAAGCAGCAGACACTGGGGGACAAAAAAGCTACAGACTGGCGGAGGGTGAATACGACGGATGACCGCCAACTCACTCGAATGTCGCTCAACAACCGTAGCATGACATCAAGTGACCTACAAAAAGAGTGGCAAATGGCAGCTGGGGCCAAGTGCACAGCGAGGACGGTTTGAAACAGGTTGAAGGGGCTGAAGTCGTGCAAAGCTAGAACGAGGAACAAGACTGAAGTTTGGACTGTAGAGGACTGCGATAAGGTAAGCTTCTATGATCCAATTGTTGAAGACCTGGAGAGACCTATGAGGATAGGAGATGATCTGGGGGTGCTTCAGCAAGGGTGGAATTGTCTTTGTGAAGGACACATGAATTAAGCGATGTCCAAGGTCATCCATAAAGAAAACTTCTGCTCTGACAATGACACCAACTCTGAGGATTGTTTTGTCCAGTAGGACAGTGCTCCATGCCAAACTGCCAGGTCAATCAGGATATGGATGGAGGACCACCAGATCAAGACCCTGTCATGGCCAGTCTGATCTCCAGAACTGAACCCCATTGAAAACCACTGGAATATGAAGATGGATGCTCATAAGCCATCAAACAAAGCCAGGCTGCTTGAATCTTTGCGTCAGGAGTGGCATAAAGACACCCAACAGTAATGTGAAAGACTGCTGGACCGCATAACAAGATGTATGAAAGCTGTGATGGAAAATAAAGGTTATTACACCAAATATTGATTTCTGAATGCCTCCTAAGCTAAAACATTAGTATTGTGTTGTTTAAAAATGAATATGAACTTGATTTCTTTGCATTGTTTGCGGTCTGAAAACACCTTTTCTGTAAATAAATGCTCTAAATGACTTTGTTAGAAATGATGTCAGTAGTTTATAGAATAAAACAAAAATGTTCATTGTACTTAACATTTATATACATAGTAAAACCAGAGAAATATATATCATTTTGCAGAGTCACTTAATTTTTTTTTCTGAATAGCCACCCTGTGTAATATGAATTTTATACAGTACCGACATGTAAATCGGATAAGATTGTCAATCCCCCGTAGATAATGTATGATAGTAAGGATGGAAATACTGTGATCCTACATGAAAGAGAATACTGGAAACAACTTGCCATTTCGACTTTTGGCACTTAAATGGTACAATATAAAGATATTTATACCAACAGTAATTGTCATCATAACACCATGTCATTGAGCTGCAGTATATAGTGCACGGTGGCATTTCACAGAAGACTCCATCTCTGCTTTAACCCACAAACTCCGCCTCCTGTTCTCTCCTGGGAAGCCCCATTGGAGCAGTTTAGGGGTCAAGAATCACGCTCAAGGACACTTCGACAGTTTGTGGTTATGTGCCACCATGTCTGGGCTCCAGGCTACTAGCACTGTATGCTCTTCTAAGGACACGCTATTATAGTTCATGTTAACAAACCAGGCAAAAGCATGCTTACTTTAACACACAGGAAAACACAAGTGACATACATATACAGCAATGAATAGACATCTACTGCATACTGATTGCATATGTATGTACAAATGTGCATTTCAGATTATGGTCTACTTCCTTGACCTGTCACATAATTTCATAAAACCGAAGGTAACGGAGCTCTGAAAATAACATTTATATGTCCATGTCTTCACACATATTATTTCACTTACAAAATACTGACGCTATGACTGAAGATGACACTATGTGTGAGAGTTAGTTAACCGTCTTATGAAACAGATTTATGACTTGTTCGACCGGCCTATTGCTGCAAGAGTGCAGGTCACAGCAGTGCAATTCTTTTTGAGTGAGGATGTGAAACAGTGAATGGTTGATTTAGTGACCTTTTGAAAAAAGTTTCTATACATAATTTGTCCAGAGGTACTCTGTTCAGTATGCCACTATGATTTTATGAATCTATTTTCCTTAGGCACTTCACCTATAATACATTTGAGCTCTGCTTTTGTTATAATTTGCTTCTCCATCTCTTTGGTGCATCTGATAATGTTTTATTCCTTTGTCTTGTCTCGAATTCCTCAAAAGCTTTACTCACTGCAGCGAGTACATGAGAAAAGACCCTTATCCTAAAATTTGTTCCCAAAACTATCACCCTACGAGGCATTAAACCAGGCGGTTTAGTTCACTGAGCTGTATTCAACGCCTCCCAGCCGAAGTGTCCTTTGTGTGACTTCTTACTGAGGAGGAGATGAAACTCAAACAATAACAAACCAAATGAATTTGTGCAGGACTATTTATGGATTGCAGATACTTGTGAAATATGAGTAAAATAAATCGGCTTTGCCTTTTTGGAGGACATTGGGGCATCACAGGTCGGCAGATTCCGCCATGTCAGAGAACTGCATCTCATTGCGGCGCCATATTTAGAGTGGCAAGCAAAGCGGAATGGCATTCAGTGATGGTACAGGGGGGGGGCTAAAAATGTCATGGATCACAAGGATCCTGGCTTAATTCTGTGAGAGCCAGAAAACCAGTTTTGTTTGGTAGGTCAGTCTAGATATACAGCAAAGTATAAAACTGTGACCACAGAATTACTAGTTTTTTTTCTCTCTGAATTTCTCTCCAAAGCTCAATACGCAGGTGAATAGATCAAACTAAGGTCAACGTGAATGTTGCCACAATATTCAAATGGCTATA
Source organism: Seriola dumerili (assembly GCF_002260705.1). Taxonomy (NCBI): domain Eukaryota; kingdom Metazoa; phylum Chordata; class Actinopteri; order Carangiformes; family Carangidae; genus Seriola; species Seriola dumerili. Next base: position 8,026,761 of record NW_019174258.1, on the reverse strand, counting down.
AGATACACACACATTGTCTGAAGTGTACCTGTCAATAGTAAAAGTCAAAAAGTCAGTCAGGTGGTGAGATCTGGGCGACAAGTTATTCTGCAGTGACAGATGACATTTCTGTGAGGTTGCATCTGGAGTACTCTGGCGCTGAGGCAAAGCTGGCCTTTCACTCTGTCTGCCTAACTAGCATTCATCAGCAAGCCCTTACAAACACACACACTCACTCACACACACACACATACACACATACACACACACACACACACACACACACACACACACACACAACCCACATAGGCATAAAACACGTAAATGGCAGCTGGCTGTCCCCTCTCTTTGTCGTACTGTTTCAGCATTTTTGGGTGTTTTTTTTTTAGGGGCTGGAGTCATCTTTGTCCTGCAATGTCCTTGCAAGTTTTTTTTTTAATGACATGAATAGGAATTTGTGTTTTTCTTCTTTTTGTTTTTTGGTTTTCTCCCGTCCTACTCTTTTCCTTTATTTCTAAGCTTTAGTGCTGGTCTGGGGTGGTGGTCAATAACAATGAGACAAACAGCCCATGGCTATAATCTAGTTCAGCTAGTTCCTTCCTTTTTTTCTCCTCCACCGATGCCTTCTCTCTCCTCTCCTTCCTTTGTTGCCTTATTGCAGGCTCAACATGTGACAGCTCACTGTCAGTGTGTCCACTCTATTCAAATGAAAGTTGGCCTGAACTACATGTATCCCTGCCTACATTTTGGGCTCAGAGGTGGAGCAGCAGGCATGCATGGCGGCACAGCGCGGCAAAGGGATTCTCCCCCAGTGATTCATTTGAACTTTTCCTCTCTTTGAAATGGCATCACAGAGGCCCTGCATGATTAATGTCACCACACTTATATACACTGTTCTGCCCAGAGTGGCAGCTGAATAGCTGAAAACCAGGAACTTTTCTGAATGCCCGTGGGCAGATCTGGGGCTACTGTGGTTTGATTGGCAATCAGCTCACTATTCAACCTTTCCGGTTGCCCATGTAATATCATGCACTCAGGTGAACACACCCACCAACTAACGAAGCAGCGCTGCATTTTGACAACATTGTGCAAACAGGCTAATTAATGAATACCAGTACATTGTTGTTAGCATGTATTCTCGTGGCTCTGATGACAATTCGATTTGAAATCAGGGAAACACTCCACATAAAAATAAAATTACTATCTACTGTTACCATGACCCTGAACAACCCACTGTATGTTTTCTAAAATAGTCTAATTTGAAGCACAAGCTAAACCAAGACCGTAATTTCAGATTTTTTTTTTTTTTTAATTTAATTCATTGTTCCATAAACATGATCATTTTAAAGTTTACTTGTATTTGTATTTAAGACAACAAAAAAAATTATATGTACTTGTATGTGTTTCATAAATGATTTTAAACAAACCAGTAATACCATAAAGAAAGATGCGTATCAAGAGACTCACACTCCGCACCTGTGTGGATGTTTTGATGAAGACAAACAGAACTGTTCATCAGTAATATTGAAGCTAAATGAAGCTTCTTGAGATGAAATTACAGCAAAATTCAATTACTATTTAATAATGAATTTTTCTATTTATTGTCCTGGAGTAGGTCTACTCTGAGTGCTTAAAGTTTTGGGAATCCATTTTATGTAAACTGGAACGACTTTCAAATGTTTTTATACTCTAATAATGTGTATGTTCTCATTAAATAGCAACTACCAAAGCTGAGATCCAATTACAAAATGTCAGTATAATGAAATGAAAAGGTTTCAGAAAAGTCACAAAAATTTAATTCAAAATCTATAATAGCGACAGTGTCCCATACCAATTTATTTCTTTGGAATAAAATGAAAAAGTAATTTTTGTGATCATGTGGAATATTCAATATATGGACACAAAAAAATCATTTCTGGGTAATAAATACACTGGGAAATTCAATACAGTAGGGACCAGTAACATTTCAGTGTGTCACGAACTGCTTACATTAAGTGCAAGACTCATCTGTTAAATTGTTTCTGGTTCTGGAGGCACACAATCTCACTGGTAAAGAAAATATTGCTTTAATCCCTGACACTAATAACAGCATGTACTGCAGCAATGCAGAGCTGCTGCTATAACATCTGTATTATGACCATGCACACTGATTCTGCCAAAGTACTCTTCATCAAGACATTAAACCCTGCCTCGGAGAAATACAAGCATGTAGAGGGCTTTTGGTTATTTTTAGGGAGGATATGCGGAATGACAAACAGTAGTTTAATATGAAAGCACTGAGCCTCCAAGAAGCAGTCCTACTCCTGGGTTTGATTTATTAAATTATCCAGTGTTTTCTCTTATTCTGTGACTGGACAACATACATAACAAAAAACTCTTGTGTGTCTTTCTGCTCCCCTCAGCCTGAAAACATTACCTCCTATAATCTCACAACCAACCAGTGTAGCTCTGACTGTCCTGTATTATTCTCTAGTGGAGTGTCCTCTTGTTGACTCCACACTGAGTCTCTGATTCTCCACTTTGCACCTTTTACCACTGAGACTAAACAACAAGATCCATCCACTGAGAGCAATGGGAACTTTTCTAATTATTGCCGCAATTATAATCATGGTTGTATTGCAGCGAAGCCTCTCTGGGCTCTGTGGTCCCACTGCTAGCTGGATGGGCGCACAGAGAGAAAACGGTAATAACATCCCAGCTTCATCAACTTATTGGTGACTGGGGTACAGGAAAAGAGCCTCTTCACTCCTTTCAAGGGTGGATGTAATCAGAAGCAGCATCTATCTATATTTCCTTTTTAGGGAAAAGGGGAAAATACAGAGTTCTGCGAACATTCTTGCAGTATCTCCCAGGGATGGGAATACCATTGAGATTATAATTGGATTTAGGTGTGAAGTGAAACCCTATGTGTTTGATTAGCTTCATCAAACAGTAGGCTATCCCTGTACGACTGTCAATCATTGTGATTTCCTTGGTATTTCCTCTGTCTCTGCATCACTGACTTTTTGTCTCCATTGTCGACATCCGGGGGATCCACGTTGCCAAAGACAAATCAAAACAGCACTCATCAAAAATGTCATACACGAAAGTGGGCAACATTCAGCACAACTTTAAGTTATAAGCTTTAACATACAGTGTTACACACTCAGGTGTACTTTCTTACCTCTTCCCACTGGTGGATGTAGCGAATGAGTCTCGAGAGACGCAGGAGTCGCAGCAGGCTGAGGATCTTGGTGAAGCGGACAATCCGCAAGGCGCGCGCAGTCTTATAGAAATCTGAGTCGATGCGCGTCTCCACGATGAGGAAGATGTAGTCCACAGGGATGGAGGAGATGAAGTCCACCACAAACCAGCTCCGCAAGTACTTAATCTTGATCTGTTGCGGATCTAGAATGATCTCTGTGTTGTCCTCCTTGACGATACCCGTCCTGAAGTTCAGGACCAGGTCCATGAGGAAGAAAGTGTCAGAGACCACATTGAACACGATCCAGGGGGGCGTGTGCTCATCTTTGAAGAACGTGATGCCCACGGGGATGATGATGAGGTTTCCCACCATCAGCAGCAGCATGGTCAAGTCCCAGTAAAACCTTGTGAGAAAGAAATGGAGAAAGGCAGAAACGGGATGATCAAAGAGAGAACACTGAAGTCAAAAGATAACTGAAACTCTTCAACTAACCAACAACTGGTAATGTTCTGCACAGTTACAGGGTGACAGGTGTTGTTCTGTACACTTAGAGCATCTTCTCACATACACTGTCTAACAAACACATTCCCAAACAATCATGTGACCTTTTACCAAAGGCCTTGAAAATAATGTGTGCTAAAAACTGTACAATCCTCTTTGTTCATAGCATACAGTGTCTATGTCTATCACAATCATCCAGCAAGTTGAAATTAATGGAAAAATTTGCTATAAGTAATATATTATGCATACAAAAAGAAATGAAAAGAAATTCATTTGTAAATATCAATAGAGCAATGTCTTAACAATTGTGGCATTATGAGTAACACCTATACTGTAGTGTTCGATGTAATTGTCTTGCTTATTTGTTAATTTGTAATATTTTGTTGTAATTGTTGTAAAATCAGAAATTTTTGTGTAACTTTTTTTTTTTTTTTTACATTGAAGTATCAATAAATTATACAGATAAACTATACAGTATATGACACAGTGATGCCATATATATGTTAAATTATTTATTTTTGTTCACATTTTTTGTCATATTTTTGTTGTATTTGTCAACGTAGTATAACAGATGACATATTTGACACAGGCATACATAAACTGAACTCAAATCCCCTCTGATGTTATTAAAGTATGATTTCCTTGACCAGGATCTATAAATATGAACCTTTTCTCATCTTTTGAAAGTGACTTGACATTTTTATATGAAACACCAACCCACACACACAGTACAACAGCCTGACCACTGAGGAAGTATGTACAGTAAATTGTTCATTTATCTAACACCAGATTTACGCAACAGATATGTAATTAAATCCTCTCTGTGATACATCACTAGCCTATTTTAACCTTAGATACCTTTGGGTGTTGTGCAGTGTGGTGGAAGCAAGCGTATACACACACATGGCGTAATAATGGTATAATAACCTAAACATATGTAACCTCCTCACCATGCCAGTAGACAGCTTGACATGCAAGTTATTTGTGTTTCACCCATAAATCACAACTCAAAGGTCAATGAGGGTTAACTGTTAATTACAAACTGTACTGTGACCTCGTCCATCTTCCAGGCCTGAGAGTTTGGATATAAATTGCACTCTCTGTGCACTCTTGCTTGGTAATTGAATCCAGATTGGGTCGTTTGTGGTAAGGGTGATGTATCCTGGCTACTCCATAGGTTGCACCATGAGGGCGTTTTGCATGGTGCACTGGGCCATTGAGTTTGGGATGATTTACCCACTCACCTCTAACTGGGCCATAAAGATCTGTCTCTGTGCAAAAACCAATTTCAAGAACAGGACCATAAGAAATAAAGAAGAAAGGATGCTACATACATAACCAGGGCAGGAGATGCATTTTTAGTGTAAGCTAGCTAGAGTCCTGCAGGAAGTAATTACCACTCTTTCACTTCCTTGTCGCAGCTGATGTCTATTGATTTCATAGTTCCTTCACGGTGTGGTGAAGTAAATAACTCATGGGTTTACAGTGAACTGTTGCTCTCCTGGATCACAAGGCCTGATCCAAAAAGACCTACGGTCCAAGTCAAGTCAGGTTGAGCAAAAATCCGTTATTATTTTTTTATTAACACTTTGGTTCATACTATCAACCTCACGGGGCAAAAGCACAGCCAAAAATAACCAGCCACAACTGAGGTGTCTTCTATTTTTAGGAATTTTGTGTTTTTTTTCCTTGCCTCCCTGTGTTTCCTTTGTTGGATGATGTACAGTTTATCATTTCGTTGGTGATAAGTTTGATCTGAAATTGCCTTTTCTCTCTAAAGTCCTCTGTGATTAAGAGCTACATATGCTTAAACTTAAAGGGCTTTATCACTAGACCTTGATATCCCCATAGATACTGCTACAATCACTGGTGTTCCAACTGCTATTAAAGAAATCTCATTTTAAAGGTTGCAGACTTGGCCACAGCTAATAATACACATTTCTTTAGCTGTGTTCTACTTTCTTTTTCTTTCTCTGAGCATGACTAAATAAAAAACTCCAACAGCCATATTCTCCATGTTACTGTTTGTCATGTTAGCCTCTGGGGATGAGAGGTGTCATTGCCTCAACAACATTCATCTATGGACAGTCTTTACATCACTGAGTAAAAAAAATGCTATGGAGCAAATGCTTGGGTTTTAATGTGCTTGGATTACAGTTTACAAGAGCATCTCACACTTACACAAGCAGACATAAATATACAGTACATACCAGCACACATCTCAGTTTCATGTCTATTGCAGACACATGCAAAAACACACAAACACACACACACACACACACATGCACACTGAGGAAACAGTGACAGTAATTGGAATTCTTCAAAGTAAAAGGGTATCTACTGTTCCAGCTTGTTGTCAAGTGGAGTTATATTTAGACAGACCTTGCCACCACTGTGTTTGCTCATGTTAAGACTGAAAACCCAAGAGGACAAGAAAAACTTCAAAGGAAGAAATGCAAACATAGGTAATGACATTTATTCTTCATATTGCCATGTTCCCTAATATAACGAATACTAGATAGCTTGTGCATTTGTATGAGCTACACAACGTATTAATGGGATGTAAGCGTGCTCCCAGCACCTGACAGGGTCTACCAGCAATGAACTAAGATAATCGGTTTCTCTCAGTATCTTTAACAGCTGCAAATCCTTGCTATCTATTTGTACTACTAGAGGACCGTGTTAGGGTCTTTGCATTTCTACAGCTTCTTTACAACAAATTACAAAATACTAAAATACAAAATTAATGTAAAATTGACATACAAAAAAAAAAATATATATATATATATATATTTCTCATTACCACTAATGGAAATGTTATAGATATTTGGTCTTATATGGAAACTTTTACTCGATAAGGCCTTGTGAATGCCATCCCTAGACTGGTCAATAAAAATAAATGCAATCTGAATTCAACAACTGGGTTTCTCTCAGCACCAAAAAAAACAAAAACAAGAACAAGACAAGCCATAGAAGTGGGGGCCAGACAAAGATGTCTGGCTCATAAAACAAAAAATCAAACCTTACAACAAACCCTCAGCCAGCAGTTAGATGATGCCGTGTGAATGACAGAGCGAGGAAACAGAGTGAAAGAAATAGAAAAATAGTGCCAGAGGAGAGCTCCTCAACATCTTCTCAGAAAGAATAACAACACAGAATGCTGTTTAAGACCTCTGAATATCCCCCTGGCATAAAACAGCCACTGCTGCCACCTGTTTGAGCAAGCCTCACTTGTAATAGGAGTGTGGGGATTGGTAAGATTAACAGCAGCAGCTGTATAAATGAAAGGGGAAATGCATGACATGTTACAACACAAAAAAGAGAAAAATAAATCCGATAATGGTAATTTTTCATGGTACTATTGGATATTTTTTTCCAATTAAATCAATCTACCGGCTGAAGAAATCCATATGAAGCTTTAGGACATTCCAAGAACAAATACCATTGTTTTGTTTTGTGTTTTGGGAGAAGGAAATAGTTCAGTCAACAGAATTTCAAAGAGTCGTGTAGGAATCATTTTGCATTCTGTGTATGTTTTCATGTGTACATGCAGACAGTGGCTTTACATGCACGTTTGTGCGTGTGTGAGTTTGTGCATGCGTGCATGCATGTGTAGAGTAAACGCTCATGATTTCTCCTTTTCACTTTTGCAGTTGCCTCCTAATGGAGGTCAGGCCACCTAAACATAGCAAGGATCCATTTACTGTGTTTTATTATGCACTGGGACCCTGACATAGAAGAACATTGTTCTATAAATACAGTCGGGCAAGTGCGGGATGTTAGGCGGACATTTCAAAGGCATTAAACAATCCCTTATCTCTCCCTGTGTGCATCCCAAATCACAGACTCATGCTGTGTGGTGCTGTATCACCTGTCTTGAAACAAAACAGTGACCTAGCAGTGGTGATATGAAAGGGATACTCTCAGGTGTGGCAGGAGATAGAAAGATATAGTAATCTAAGGTACTATCCATTTTTTTTTCTACTTTTAGTTTTATTGTGTTTTGAGACCAAGTGAACTTCTGTGCCAAATTTGAAGAAATTCCCTCAGGTCATTCCTGACATACCATGCTCACAAGAATGGGAAGAACAGACGGACAATCCAAAAGCATAAAACTGAGGCCTACAGCAGCAGAGAAACATTGGAAACACTGAGAAAGAGAAGCAGCTGAATAGCTCACACCTAACTTGTTATGGTGCTGAGAGTTCACTGTACTGATGAAGGGAGCCCTGACATTCTGCAGTCTAAAGGGACAGAGCCACAGCCATCTCTGCTCTCCAGTGGGGTGACCAGAGACAGCAAGAACATGTTGTCACCCCTAGAGTGCATCTGACTACACGATAAGCTTCTCTCATTCTCCTCACCCTGCCAGCCAGGCTACCTGAAGGGACTATGAGAGCCAGCACAAACAGCAAGAGATGGACACACACTTAACTTTCACAGTAGCATTTAAATATTTAAATTAGGGGATATATTGTCATGCATTTACAGGGGATACACAGGGAGTACATGTTTGTATTTGTGCATGCATGTGTGCAAACTTGTTTACATTTCCCTTACAGATATATGTCTGTTTGTTGGCTACCATGCTGGGAGAGTGATGACATGCAAGCAGATCATGTGTTATGTCAGGTACAACTTTCAGACAGCATTTAACAGTGTCTCCCTTTATTCTGCACCACACTGACTGAATGGGAACAGCAGAGGAACAGTGGGTGCTCCCACAAAACACTTCCATGAGGGCACCAGCCAACATGGTTCGAATTGTAAATGTGATTTGGGCTGATTAAATGATTGAAATTTATCTGTTTATGCATAAAAAAGCAGTTTCTGTTTTGAATAATTCATTTGCTTTCTCTGTGGTGTGCGTGTGTGGGTGTGTGTGTGTGTGTGTGAGTGAGTGAGTGAGTGAGTGAGAGAGAGAGAGAGAGAGAGAGAGAGATTGACTTTGCTCCCATTTTCTCTCTGAAGATTAGTTATCAGGGGTCCTGACTCACCATATGCCTGAGAATTATGACTCATGTTAATGTAAATATTAGCAGCAAAAAAACCCTGTTTCATTTTGACCACTTCATTCCAACACACACTTCTCATAAACCACATTTTCTTACCTGAAACCTATTTCAACACGTAAACACCAGTGTTTAAGAGAACATGAAGGTTCTGGAGATATTGATACACCAACATTTTAGACTTGCAAATTTCATCAAAAAGATCTTATAGAAGGTTTATAAAATTGTTATATTTAAGGTTTGACTGTGACCATGAAACTAACGGAAATTGAAGGTAAATCATGTGAATGGGTCACATACCTGATCTGTTTACTCTTGTATATCAGACTGCGTTGTCCATCCGTCTGTCAGTCCCATTCTCATGGACTCAATATCTCAGTTACGCCTAAGGGGAATTTCTTCATATTTGTTACAAATATTAATTTGGACGCAGGGATAAACTGACTAGATTTTGGTGGCCAAAGGTCAAAGGTTAAGGTCACAGTGATACAGTTTTGGTCTTCTGATCATCTCAGGAACTCCTGAAGGGAATCCCTTCAAACTTGGTACAAATGTCCATTTGGACTAAAGGATGAACTTTCAAGTGTCACGGGGACATTATGTTTTTGGGAATCCAATATACCAAGAACACCCAGAGGGAATTTTATTACATCTGGGACAAACATTTACTTGGACTCAATGATCATAGGATAAAATAATGAAGTGATGACGTTTTATATCCAAATGGTCAAAGGTCAACTTCACTTTGACATCATGTTCTGCAAAAACACGTCTGGCCATTATTCAGTGCTGTAACTCAACTTGACCATATTTCCTGCAACTTGGCTGGTTGGCAGAGGTATACAACCACAGGGTGGTAATTCTAGTCTTAAAATACTGTTTTCTTTTCCCCACGGAAGTTGGTTTATGGCATAAATGCTTTTTGACCTACATTGTAAAAACTGCCACTAGATTTTACTGTATCTAATATTCAACTGAAACTAAGTAGGACTGGATACAGACAGACATCCACTTCAATGATCACTTTGAGCACAGATAGGGCAGAGGCTGAAAGTCTGCTCACGAATTCATCTGCACTGTCTGTGACATCAGCCTGACAGCTGTTAGCTAGCATTAGCTCTCTGGCAAGGGCAGACTGAATAAAGTAGAATCCACACACTGTTTTGTCAACTTCAACAGCTTCACATCTCATCGCCTGAGATAATATCTCTTCATACTCAAACCAAAAGAGTCTTTTCTCAGTCTATCCCTCTCTAGATCTGCAACAAGATAGTCAAAGTCAGCTAACCATGAGTCACAAGAGCCCGGTAAACTGTGTAAGGTCCACTTATACTTCAGCTATTGATTTTCACAAAGCAGACATTTTACACACCATGCCGCCCTAACTGAACCACTTTCAACAAGTAGCCACTGCCAACACATAACGGTTAGCACAAATGTACATGTTTACTGAGAAAAGGCACAAATGCAATGATTGATCTTGGGATTTGAAGAATCAATATTGTGTCATTTAAATAAAAATTTAGATTAAGTGGAAAAAAATTTTTTTGTTTGTTTGTTTTTAATCCAGCTCTAAACCTAAGGCATGAGGTTTAAAGGTTCATAACATAAATTACTGTTTTAGTTGTCTACTGCGAAGATAATTTTAATATCATAAAGCATTAATGTTTTGCCATGTATGGTATTTAAAAAAAACGTATTTTCTCTATTTGTTCATTTTATTTCAAATGTATCACATCAGCCTTTTAAAAGCCAGAGTGAGATTAATTTATTATTCTATTTTATTATTTTATTACTCGGCCAAAATCACATTAATTTAAAATAATTTATTATCAAAGCAAAAAAAAAAGTGCAAATCAATACAAAAAATATAGATTATAGAAATAGAAATATAGATTTGTACGGCATTTTTGGGTTTCCTTTGAAACATTTGTTTAGCACTACCTTCCATTTAAGCTGAATTTTAGCTGTGCAAAAAGAGCAGCAGACTCATTAAGTCCAATGCCAGTTTTGAATGAACAAATGAAGTAGACTGAATTAAAATTAAGCATGAAAGGCTCTTGTGAGAAAAAAAAATCACTTCACTTAACAGGAGAACAACATTTGTAACAATATCAGCAACAACAAAAAAAACGTCTGTGTATTGCACATAAAAGAGCAGCCCATCGGTTTTGTTATTAACAAGCTAGTTGGCAAACACAGCAAGATTTAAGTGTTTAGGAAAAAAAACATGGGGTCAAAAGGGTTAATCCTATTTTTGTTGTCACTCGCTCCAATGAACTGTCATAGCGGCGCTGTCTTTGCAAGGCACAGCCAGCAGGCACACTGCAAGCACATCACTGACACTGGGGCTGTGGAGTCACAGGTGGCTATATTTAGGTGAGGCACGCTGGTTTATCAAACCTAGGCTAAGAAGATTTCATCAGAGGTAGAGGCAAAGCTCCCCAACCTTAGGCTAAGAGAAAACAGAGGGATTTACTAAATACCTGCAAAGGGAGAGGAGAAGCAAAATCAACTGAAAGGAGTCAGCCTTACCTAACGCTGCTAAAAGAGGTCCATAAATAAGATTACAAGAGGTTCTACTGGTAGGACATCAAGGAAAGGGTACAGCGTATGATTTTTCATTCACCTCTAAAGCTCTGTCTAGGACTGTTATTCAACACAGCCAACAGAAAGACAATGCTATGACCAATGTCACGTCCGCTGCAGTGAAACACGTTTTCCAACAGACAGAGGTCTGACCCTTTACAGGTAAACAGTGGCAAATGTAAAAGAAGGAAATGCATAACCACTAAAATTCAAACACAAGAAAGGAACCACGAGACTACTATCACTCTGATTTATCTACAGGTCTTTTAAAGCTCAGACTAATACTAAAAACAACTAAATATAAGTTATAAAAAAAAAAACCTTTCCATCTCTTTATGTGTGTCATTGTAGTGTGTCATTTGGTGTTCAGTGCATTTTATATACTGTATAGTTGGCGTTGGATTCAAATAAAACATACACAGCACATTGCCATAATGATGATTCTATATTAATGGTCATATTAAAACCAATCAGTAATATAATAACTCCTGAATTGGTTGGAATTGAAAAGTTTCTTCATCTTTGTTCAAAATTGGAGATGAGGGGATGCGATTCAGACGTCCGGAACCAGGCTGACCATCTTAGGGAAATTCTCTGAATGCTGTAGCATCTGTAGCATCAGTCCCAGACACTCAAAATGATGCCCCAGATCCTCACATTGAAATAAGTCCAACCTAAACTTGTTCTGATGGTTGAATGGCTCACAAGTGTGCACTTAAGAGCCCTGACTAAATCATGAAATCACCAGAGCCACTTTACAAACTGACCAGATGTAATCAGGGAGTCCATTGAGAAGAATGCTCTGAAGTAGTCAAGTCTGTGTTTCCTGTCCCCTTGTCATACCAGTGGGAAGTTTCCTCCTTTATTTTTTTATTTTTTGGCTGTTTCTGGAGAGGCTCTACCTGGTGCCATGAGTGGCTACTCAGTGTCCCTGTCCTTGTCACTGCTGCCCTGCAGAGTCCTTCACAGCTTCCCAGAGAACAAGTTGCTACCTATCTGCTCCGAGAAACAAAAACTGTACCTGGGTAGTCTGCAGTCAGAAAATAAATATGCCCTCTGAGGAGAAAAACATAGAGAGACAGTGAGTGGCAGAGCTGTAGAAGACTCGGAAAGGAAAGAAGGCTCTCTAGCCGGTGCCATCAGCATTCACTTATCCTACCAGCATTTGCCAGTATCTGCACTCTGCGCTTCGTGGACTGTCATCCTGCCACTAATTGCATCTGTGTTTTATCATGATGCCTTGTTATCTCCCACAAGGTCCTTAGGGTCATGTCAAAAGGGTCCCCTGTCAGCCAGCCACAGAGTGTGGCCGAGGAAACACTGGCCAGGGCCTCCCAACTAAACGCAAAATGAAAAAGTCCTCCCCCACCAACACACTGCACTGGTCGACAGGAGAGAGCAAGGGGGAGAGAGAGAGAGAGAGAGACAGAGAGAGAGGAAAGGCGCAATGGGCTTTCTCTTAACATAAATGATGTGCTAAGATCATGTACTGTCTGTAATAGCAGGCGCTGGTCATGCTTTAGACCATCACCTCATGCCCTTGCTCTGGGCCGCACCACTGCTCGGCCATTATCTTCACAACTTCAGGTGCTGCAATCAGCGAATGGAGCAGTCACAATGAAAGCCTTTTCTATCCATCTCCAAAACGGTGATCTGAGGTCAAAGGGTGAGAGGAAGAGTAGGGGCACAAAAAGAAAAAAATAAGGCGAGAGAAAGTGTGGAAAACAGTGGGAGAAAATGAGACCGTACAACATATTAAGACTGAAGGGCAGAGACAGCCGACAGTGTATGCGAGTGTATGAGGAGAGAGCCATGTCAGTATGGTCTTCTGGACATAGGGGTCATCTCTTTTTGTTGCATGCTGTAGTTTTGAGACCAAAATATTTTTTCTGGGATCACCATCTCTTGAAAAAAAAAAAGATGCAAGGGAAAAACAAAAAGAATGAGGTTAATAAATACCAAAATTAATACAGCTTAAAAGCTGATGGAAAACCCTCACTAAGAAGACACTCTGAGCATGAAATCTAATCAAATCGGAGAGAAGATGCAGTTTATCTGATTTTTGCTGGTCTGCGTGAGTAAGAAAAAGCGGAGGCTTATCTGACTGTTAAACCAAATAGGGCAGGATTTATTATTTTGTTAGCTCTATACATTCTCGATTGTACATGCTAGACAAGGTCAGATATTTGATTTATACTATTGATTTTATTTGATTTAACTTTGCTGCTGCCTTCCTATTGAATCAAGCACTGGGTAACTTGGTACAACCAAAGCTGGCATGGGCTAAAAGAGGACGTGCAATTGACTAAAGAGATAGCGAAGATAAATCAGGAGTCACTCCCCCCACCCATAGCAGAGGAGTGGGAACAGTCTGTCTCTCACCACTGCATGTCTTCTAGACACCCAGCGTGTGGCAGGGCCAGGCCTAACACATTGATCCAGGGTAACATTTCCTGTGAATCACGCCAGCCACACACAGAGTTTTTTAGTCAGCGCACTGGACTCTGGTGCTCTCTGAGTGGAAACCCCACTGTTTCCAAAGCACTTTAGCCTTCTATACATTCTTACAGAGTAAAGCATGGAGAAGTCCTTCATGGAAATGCAATCCTCCTGCCATGTGTGTTGTTATATATACAGACGAGTGACAAATTAAAAGGAAAACCCTGAATAAATGAGTGGAGACTTACAGTATAACAAATGCAGATGCTTCCACAAAGGAGGAAAAGATCTAAGTGACTTTAAAAGAGGGTTCATTGGAGGGGCATGGATGGCAGGACCTTCGACTACTCAAATGGCTGCTGTTTCAATAGGAACAGTGATTAAAGTGACATCTGCATTTACATCTATGGGAAAGAAATCAGTAAATAGAATTGGAAATTGTGGTTAACAGCACACATTTGATGACCATGATGTCCATGCATTTGTGCGATATGTAATCAAAAACAGAAGATCAACTCTTCCTCAGGAGACTGAGAATGTGAGTGCAGGATGTCATCAGACTGCGTCCGCAAGAACAGTCCATCAACAATTACATAGAGAGGGATGTTATAGTAGGGTTGCAGTGAATAAACCCCTCATTACAAAGATGAACATTTTTCACATTTGAGAATTCACTGGTGCAAATACAGGGATGCGGTAAAAAGTGACATGGACCAAGAGAACACTACAGACCTGAATGTATACAGTATAGAGACAAAAGTGGCCACAAACTCACATATTTCAATTTGACACAATAGTCTTAACTCAAGTTCCAGCTTTTGTTGCATCTCATGGTTTTCATCAGCAAATGTGTGCATATGCACAGTTGGTTCAGTTACATATTATTCATTATATTTTTTAACACATTAAGAAATAACAACTAAAACATCATAACAACTGAACCAATGCCATTTGCAGATGAAAACCATAAAATGCAGTTGAAGCAGTGGGCCTTGAGTTAAGGTTTAGTGAAGTATGAATGATATGCTTTTGACATTATATTTGGCAAAACGCTTCACATAAAAACATAGAAACATTTTTTTTAACTACAGTTTGATCTACTTTGATTTTGTAAAGCTTTTTTTTGTTTTCTTTTTAATTATATTATCATATAATTAGATTAAATATAAATGATGATATTGATTTAATAACCAACTCCAGCACATGGTAATCATTTGTAATAGCCATACACAGATGGTAAAATAGAACAGAGAAAAAAGAAATTTTTCTCTTTCTTTGCTGTTTACATTTTTTTTTTTAGCATTTTACACATTACTTGATAGTTAAAAGATAAGAAAGACAGAAAGAAGATTTGGAAATGTAGAGGAATGAACTGCAATGTATCTGTCACTGTTACATGCCACATGGTCTTCCACTTGAGTCACCTACAGGTGGAAATGATAATTATTTCTGGCACATTTTGCTAATTGGCTCTGAATTTAATAGACATTGCCTGTTAAGCTGACTTTGAAACGGAGACTGTCTTACATTAAATTCAAAGTGCTTTTTAATATGGTGTTTCTCATATTTTGTCCACCCCCTGAAGCAACATATCAGCGCCAGTTTCACATCTTGGCCATTTCCTATCTAGGCTGATAGGAAAAAAGCAATCCAATTTCAGAGAGACAAGGGGTGTGAGAATCCACCTGGGACACAGGCAGGGCTGAAAAGGTCAACCTGTATGTACTAGATATAGCAGAATCTGTGTGAGGAGGAATGAGCGTGTTGGGGCTGTAGCATGCATGCAGAGGTCAACACATGGGAAGTTGTGATTTTATGTGTGTGTGTGTGTGTGTGTGTGTGTGTGTGTGTGTGTGTGTGTGTGTGTGTGTGTGTGTGTGTGTGTGTGTGTGTGTGTGAATAGCGTGCCTGGATGCTGAATGAAAGATATCAGAGAGAAGCAGGAGATAGAATACAGGAGGTATTTTAACCAAATCAATCTTAATTATTCATTCCAACCATGCTGACAATTCCCATATAATACAGCTCCTGTGCTTACTTGATTGCTGGCAATCAAGTGATTCCTTGTTTTCAAAATGTTCCTGTTTTATGTTAAATAAATAATGTGTTAATGTTAATAAAAACAAAAATACAAGAGAGAGTATTCTTTAGTCTATAAATTAGGTGATGATGCAGACGGCTGGATCACTGCAGTGTCCATAATCAAAGTAAAGAATGCCCTCTTGGGATTCATTGGAAGATAACACCTATATAATCAGTGTTGATGTTGATTACTTTTACGTCCAGCGCTGATTACATGTCAAATGCCACAGTAAAATCAAAACTAACTAACTGTAAAATTATATTTATAACCAGAGTCACTACTGTATGTGAATGCAAAATAATTGTCACTGTGCCACAGGCCAAAATAAAAGCATAAAAAGCAAATAGTAAGCATCAGTATCACATTCAGTCAATCTCCACAGTTACAATCACTTTGCTAGCGGTGAGTTGCAGCCCCTTTTGCAAAATTTACACGTTAAGTGTCACTAGGGTCAACAATCCTGTTGTAACTTGTTCCCTCCCCTTCTCAACGTCTGCCCTGCATGAGCCAAGTGGACAGGTGAAGTCAACTAGGGATCGATGTCAGTCCATTGTAGGGAGAGAGCAGACTCTGAAGACACACATTTGCACTTTTCTCTTTCCCAAAACAGGATATGGTGCTAAAATTATGCTGTAGCATAGCCAGAGGCAGAATGTACAAAAAGGTCTTCAGAGGTCGTGGTTACTCTAATGTCACATACAAGGAACTTCAAATGTGACTTCACTATTGGGTGATAAATTGTTAAAAAAAAATAAATAAATACACGTTTTCTCCATCAACCACCCTGAAATGTTGACATAAGTGAAAGTGACATATTTACCTCTGGTCAGTGGGGCAATAATCACATCTGTACAGTGGCAAGAGAAATAAATTTGACACTGAAATGTGTTAAAAGAGGAAAAACTCGAGAATGGGATCTTGGCTGCCTAGTGCTGTGTATCCACCTGGAGAGATTATAAATTGATGTTGCAGTGCAGAGGATGGTGAAGCGGGAAGGACACACAACATTACATTTGTCAGGTGACCAAAATACATCAAGCATAACAGCTGGGTGACATGCGGCACAGAGAATGCTTCCAGCAGGTTTCCCATTTTCAAAATGTATATAATGTCCAATCAATCAATATAATCTCACCTCGAGATTACTTTTCCAAGGTTAAATTCAGCTCTCTGCAAAATACATAAAGCTGAATTAAGTGATGTGTGTGTGTGTGTGTGTGTGTGTGTGTGTGTGTGTGTGTTGTGTGGGGGGGGGGGGGGGGGGGGGGGGGGGGGGGGGGGGGGGGGGGGGGGGGGGGGGGGGGGGGGGGGGGGGGGGGGGGGGGGGGGGGGGGGGGGGCGGGGGGGGGGGGGGGGGGGGGGGGGGGGGGGGGGGGGGGGGGGGGGGGGGGGGGGGGGGGGGGGGGGGGGGGGGGGGGGGGGGGGGGGGGGGGGGGGGGGGGGGGGGGGGGGGGGGGGGGGGGGGGGGGGGGGGGGGGGGGGGGGGGGGGGGGGGGGGGGGGGGGGGGGGGGGGGGGGGGGTGGGGGGGGGGGGGGGGGGGTGGGGGGGGAGGGGGGGGGGGGGGGGGGGGGGGGGGGGGGGGGGGGGGGGGGGGGGGGGGGAGGGGGGGGGGCGGGGGGGGGGGGGGGTGGGGGGGGGAGGGGGGGGGGGGGGGGGGGGGGCGGGGGGGGGGGGGGGTGGGGGGAGGGGGGGGGGGGGGGGGGGGGGGGGGGGGGGGGGGGTTGGGGGGGGGGGGGGGGGGGGGGTGGAGTGGGGGGGGGCGGGGGGGGGGGGGGGGGGGGGGGGTGGGGGGGGGGGGGGGGGGGGGGGGGGGGGGGGGGGGGGGGGGGGGGGGGGGGGGGGGGGGGGGGAATTACAGACATGCAGAAGAAAAAAAAAAAGCCATTCTTTTACAGTTGTGATCCCATGTCCTGATTTCACACTCCCACACAAGTGTGCCTGGCGAGGTCACACGGTACCGTTCAATCATTCTGTCACTATTACAGGCAACCTTCCACCCACCGGCCACGCACATCCTCCCTGGGCTCCCTCCATTAAATAAATTGTGCTGTAATAATCTCTTGGCTCCTAATATTCGTGGTTGAGCACAGCAGCCTATTTTGATTACCCCACTTTCAGGCCCAGCCAGAACCATCTGTAATCCCCATGTTTTACCCTCACTAAATTAAAGGAGGAATTATTTAATGGAGACCGAAAGGAATAGTGTCATTCATCCTATGTAGTCTCACGCAGCCCTTTTCTCCACCTTCCCATGCAGATTAGCACTATAAGACAAGAAGACATGGCCCATGAAGGCACAGGCTAACACTCTACAGTCTGGATTCAGCTCATGAATTTCTTATTTAACGTGATGATCTCATATGGATATTACAGTCATTGGCATTAAGACTTACAGCACTGAAAAACTGACAAAAGCTGTTTAAATTGGGCTCTATATGTCCAGGCTTTATAGCATCTCATCTTGACTTTGTGTGTAACTCTCAATCAGGCTCCTGCCAACAGCCCCACAGAGGGGAATCACCCTCGCTGCAGCCGTTTATGTTTCTCCATCTCATTTTTCAATGAATCCACTGCCACCGATGGCAAGCTGGAGGCCTCGCAAGACCCAAACAAATCAATAGCAAAACGTAGTCTCAAATCAACCGTAATCAACCTGACTGAAATAGAGAATGTTGTTATTCAATCTGATCCTTCTACACTAACAAACACGACACACACGGACACACACTCTGGTACAGTAAGCATACTATATTTTCAACAAAAAGCCTGTAGCTGTTAGTGGCTGCTAATGCTCGATAAGGACTGCAAAGCTAAGGTTCAAAATTTGTGCAAGATTTATCAACATTCATCAAAGGAATAATAACCATGGAAATTATTTCCCCCAGATTTCCTACAAAATACAAGGGCAGTCTAAGTTCAGGTAGCTCAGCGACCATTCCCTCTTTATTCTTATCGAGTACAGTGAGATTTTCCTGAGCATTTTAGTCTCTTGAAGATTAAGATATGCAGAAATGAACAAGTAAACAGAGCTATGCTAATACCGTGAGAAGCTGTCCAAAAAACACTTTTCTATTTGGGCTAATGGAGGACATTAAAAATGCTATGACTCACTTTAAGCAAGGGAAAGAAATCATCAAATTAGAAAATGGTTAAATTCATATGAATTTGAGAACACTGCGGGCTTTTATTTGGTCAACACTTTGCCTAAAAGTTAACTTCTCTTTAACTGTATCACAGCCTTAATGTGTACTACATTTGCTCTACTTTTCTTTAATATATTCTCTGCAAAAAATAACAGAAGCCAAATTGTAAGGTGTCTTTTCAGAGGATTTATTTTTGCCACTGTCTAGGTATGTGTCCTCTGGGAAACAGAACTGGATGTGCAGGAGGAATGAAAAGGCTGTTGAAAAAGTGGACTTTGGAGAGGGGATGGAAGGATTCGCCTGACTGTTGCAAGGGGATTTAACTGATTGACAGACACTGCAGGACAGCCGACCCCCCTCTCTGATAGTGTTGGCAACACAGTTCTAAAGGAAAAAGGGGGGCTTAATAGAGCCTTCAGTGTAAAGAAGAGTTCTAATGTGCGACATCTTCTTTTCTATCTCTCCAGGGAAATGTGGAAGTCTTTCCAACAGATGTGTCCCCTGGGCTCTGAATCACAAGATAATTAAAAGGCACTTGACGATCAGAGGGATGCATTCTAATATTGTGCCGCATCATTTGTCTAGAACACTGCACAGTGCCGTTGTCAGAGGGCTCTATGCAAATAGGTAAGAAAAAAAGTCATCACCTGGTTTTCATCATGCAACGATAGGGAGGGGTATTATTTTGTCAAACACTGAGATAGCACAGAAATCTGGTTACCTCTAAAAAGGGCACAAGTATTATATGACTTTTGTCACTCTATTTACTACCAAGGACATGCCATATCAGTAGGTCTCAGCACAGCGTATGGTACAGCATCTTTTAAATAACAATCATAAAGTCACATTTTCGGGACAAGTAAGCAGAGCAGATATCCAGCCGAAGCATCCAGTGAGGAGCAGGGCAGAGGGCGCAGTTATCTCAGCACCAATCATATGTATTGCTCAACAATCCTATCAAACCTCCACAGATATTTTATGGTCACCGTGTTCTTAAGGTCAGTAATAATCATATTTATTTTCAGACTCCATAAAAATCAGTCATCTTGTAGGAAAGCTTGTCTCCCCTTTTTCGGGTTGTAGAAGTCACCCTCTGGTTAACTGACCATATCTGTTCACTGGGAGATGCTTGCTCAGAATCGAAGGAGGCTGTTCAGCTTTGGATCTGGAATTGAGGCTGTAGATTGGATTATGATGCCATTTTTAATCCGTCTTTTTCCCTTGCAAGATATTGCTCCACCCCTGCTTCTTAGCGTTATACAATACTTGACAAGAGGAGATTTTGCTGAATTCCGCCACAGTGATGACTATGTGATTCCTTGTGACACTCTAATTTGAGCTTATAGTGCCAAAGCTTTGATGCAGACATGGGAATAGAACTTTTAGTCACAGAGACCCTTCTCTCCTCTGGGTCCATTTAAAAGGTCCCACTCATCTCCTTGTGTACTTTAATTACAGTCATCTTGTCCTGTCCCTGATCCTCATTTTGGAGGAAGTAGGCATCCAAGTATCATGTTTCTCCTTTAGTTCATTAAAAATAAAGTACTAGCTGAAACTCATCTTAACATGCTGTGTTAACTGACATGAAGTAATGTTTTTCTCCAGCTAACATGTGATGGGTTTTAGGAGTTTAATACTGATAAAAGGGTGTCATAGATGTTGCCTTCCTTCAGTAATGGGCTATTATCCTTTAATTGACTTGTATATCTATTAGTTAATTAAGTTTATTTATCTGTTTATGTTTATATGTATGTCTTTCCCCTGTTACCAAGAGAGAAATATATGAGAATCTTTTCCCAAACAGTGATAACCAACCAGCACAGTCTCAGTTTTTTATTCTCCTGATTGAGTGCCACATCTGTGGTTTTAATTGTAGAGTTGATTGATTATGTAATCATAGTGTTGAGTGCTTGAACCGCAAGCAAACTGCTCTCAGATCGCCAAAATGTTTAATTATGGTAATATACAGTATCCACCCTCAGACCCCGGACAAGTGGGTGGCTAACCTCATTTTTTAGAACACTTCTCTCTCAGCACATTTTCATTTATCTATTTATTTTTGGTACATCTCACTGAAAGAGACACACATGCATCTATTTCACTGAGAGCAGTGTGAAACAGATTCCCTGTTTCGTTTGTGTCTTGCTCAAAGACACTTCAAAACTGATGGCTGGTGCCAAATCTCTGACCTTTCACTATCAGGACAGACTCCCCAAGCCCAAAATCACCCTTCCTCATGACATTTAACACAGTGAGTAAGAGAGCAGAGAGGGTCAGAGGAAACACAACCAGCTGGGAGGAGCACAACAAAAATGGCAGACTGTCTAATACATATCTCACTTCTTCACGATGACCTGTCCAGACTGTGTGTTTATTCGGAAATAGGAATCCCTAACCAACATACTATCTGAGTGGTATGAGTATAAAAAACAATATGCCAAGATGCCTGGTATACTTGTTAAAGGTTTTGACTGAGCAGACACAGACAAAATACTATATGGAAACTGACAGCTTATTAATGCAGAATTACCCAATCACCGATTGGAAACACTAAATAACAGAACTGATCACCTGAGTCTGGTTCTACCTGAATGAAACAACTGGCTGAAAGGCAAGCACACGAAATCCTATCATGGTTGTACAGATATCTCTTCTCTCTCTTTCTGTCTAACTCTCAATCATACACACAAACAACTAATAAAAAATAAATAAATAAATAAAAACTTTTCATGACAGCTTAAGATAGTCCATCTTAAATACAAAATTAAGCAGGAAAAATCCAACGATCTCAGCCACCACGGTGTATTTGTCCCTTCTCTCAGGATAAACAGACAGATAAACATGTCTGTTTTCTATTCTAGGAAGAGTCTTATTTAGCCTTTGCCTCCGACACCCCAGGCCTGTAAGCAGCTCGCACTACAACTCACATGTCTCTCAAAGTCAGACATCTTGTTCTTGAGGGAGAAAAAACCCCTCTCTGTGATAAGTGATAGTTTCGATATCGCATGTCATTAAATCATCATAGTCAATCAAACACCAGGCAGCCGAGACAACAGTCAATGTCACAGACAAGGAGAAATGTTACAGTACGTGTAACAATGATGATACTGCTCTATATCCCTTTACACCAGCACTAATGTCTCCACATGATTTAAATGATAGGTGGTGAATGCACTGGTGAACTAAATGCCAAGGCTGACACAGCTTGTAATGAAATAGTTTTGCCTGAATTATTTAACTAGAGAAAAATGTGTTCAATTAAAAGAGGCTAAGGTTCATTCCCTACGTACAATACAAGCGATGAGGTTGTCAAAATAAATGTATTTTGTCAAATTTATTTAAACTATTTTAGTTGAAGGAAGCAAATTATGTGAGCAGTTTCGATCAAAAGGCATTTCATCCTATGAGGCCCGTCTAATAATATCAACTCTGTATACACACCTGTTTATACTATAGAGTGTTTAGTGTGTACAGTATGCAGATCAAGCCACAGCATTGGCAACTGCCTCTGTTTTTGGCAATGAATAACAAGTGCAGACAAACAGCTCATACAAACAGGACATCTGAGATGCTAAAAATCTGAGATGCTAAAAAAGCCATATGCATATGTATGCATTTGCTTATGAGTTTAATTTCATCCACTATTTAAAAGCACTCTTTGATAACCCTTCCGAAATCTTAAAAGCGAGGACCTTAAATCCAGTTAAGAGCCTCCATGTGGCCATGAATCAGATGCATATGGCCAATAACATACTCAAGGGCACTACGACGGAATCTGTCCGACAACGACAGTGCCTATGGACTTTCTCTATTCGCTTTTACTGCGGTATTTTGTCAATAGTACAGACAACACTATTAAATGCTGAAAATGTGTTGATCAATTCAAAATTGCCCTACAAGTATAATTATTAATCACATTTAATTAAGTGTAAATAATTTAACACTGTTGCTTTTCAAAATAAAGAAAGAAGAATAAGAAAATCAATATGTAAGCCTGTAAAGACAATGTGAAGTGAAGGCCTCATCACTAACCCTAATCAGTGATAAATGAAGCCCCCTGAACACAGGTTTTCTCAAATAAAGGAGAAGAAACCACTAAAGGGATTCAATTATGTATCCATTTGGACAGCATCTGCACAAGATAGGTAAACTGGCCTAATTAGCAATGGTTGATATATCAGAGGGTTGTTTCATAACACAACACAGTGTGTCTTCAGGCCTCCTAACTAGTGAATAGAATTTTTCTTCCGTTATGGTACTGAAAAATTCCTCATTCATTTAGCCTATAAATAAATAGATGAATTGTAGGGGTTTCATAAAGCAGCCAAGCACATCAATAACAGTTATGTCTTTGGTCTTTTGTCTGTCTTTGGAAAATGTAATCTCTCAGCATGAAGGAGTAAGATAAGTGATGAAGGTGGTATAAAGCTGGATAAAACGATGACTGGGCTTCTCTTAAGGTGATGAATGCCCTAATAAATGATAAACACACTGAGAAAAAACATCTGGGCCTGTGCAAGGCATCTACGTCAAAGTGACGCCTTATGCTTAAACATTTGTTGTGAGGAGAGCACGTGTAAGGTGTCTGAATTTACCTGAAATCACTGTAAGGATGAATTATCCAAAATCCGGCGGATTTAACCCGCTCTTGTTCCCGTTCAACCGCCTTCTCACTTCCAAACATCCTCAGGGAGAACTTGTTGACCCCTGGTTGAAGCATCGCTCCAAACTGTCTGTGCATGAACCCAGCTTGATATAATCTCTCATCGTCCGGCAGAATTTGATCAATGCCATCCAACTTTATAAACCCTGCCTGCTGGCCTGGGGAGTCGTTTTGGGTACCACCGCCACCGCTGGCACCTTGCGCGCCTTGATCCGGCGGCCCATCACCGATGGCTCCGGGGGGGCTCTCCTCGCTTGGGGTGACATCCCCCTCGGTGATGAGGCGCCTCTCCTCCGCCGAGTCCGAGTCGTGCACATGCCGACTTGTGATGGACGAGAGGCTGCCTCGAAACCTCCGACAATCTCCATTTGAGCTGGTCTTCATCGGTCTCCCTATGTCCGTCTCCATGATCACAGACTCCCCACCTTTGCTCTCCCCGATGCCTTTGCAGCTTCCCCCAGAGGTCGGCGACGGTAGAGGTTTCATCCTAATACTCTTCCTCCGGGTGTCCTTGTCTGCGTCTTCTCCTTCGCCCATTATAGATGCTTTCTGTCCAATGTGCTGTGGCAAACTGTAGAGCCTTTTACGCATGGAGGAGTGCAACCTGTCCATTATGACATTGAGACACAGTGGAGAAAATTAAATGAATCCTGATTGTTAGGCTGTATTGAAACGATTATTGCCACCAGCCCCGCGCTCCCCTATCTGTTTGTGAGAGCGATCAGTCTGGAGCTAATCTGAATCCCTGAAAGCCTGCTACACATGACATGGACCGCCGTGGCTCTACTGAAACAGATGGGAGACACTCTTTTTCATAATTAGACTACCTGACAGTTTGCATATGTCCTCACGCACAGTCTGGGCGGTCCGCTTGGCCACTGCGTCCCCGATGTACATCTTTGTGCCGTTTCGACATTGTGCGCAAAAGTGGAAAAACTGCTTGAAAGTCACCTTTGCGTGACATGTGAGGGATGTGCCGACGGACGGTGATACGGAGACGAGAGAAAGGTCATGCGCGACGAAGGATGCTCTTTTCGTCAGATGTCTTGCCAGCTGCCGTCAAACAACGCGACACAATCATGCAAAATACAGTAGAGCATTCCAGGGACCGCTGACATCACTGATCCATAGTCAGGGTGCGTTTTGGTGAATTGTGAATATTCATGATGCTGATCTATTGGGTTGCCATAGGAGCGAGAACTGCAAATAAGCTCAGCCCACCTTGTTTAAAGGGGAATGCTCTTCCCATTCTTAAAACGCTCCACTGTTCTCTCAAGTTAAGGCTACAGGTAGGCGATGCAAACCCATTGTTCAGCTCGGCGAGGCAGGAGGCTCCAGATGGATAAACCAAGCAGTCTGTTTGCGATCCAGATGATCACGCTGATCCACTGCGTAATTTGCGCACACAAATACAGTTGAAGCTAGAAGAGGCTCGCGTTTTAGGCTCTCATAGGGAACGCAGAGTATGCGCGTGACTTCTCAAATGGTAACAAATACAAACAAATACATGCATTCTTTGACATTTGATATCATTTGTCAACCCAATTAGAAGTTATTATCCACAAAGTAACCTTTTTACAGACGGTGTCACAACAAAAGCACTGTTAAAATAAATAGTTTAACTCGGCTTAATTTCGAATTTGACATATTCTCTTCACGTCCAAGCTGATAACAAACAAAACCATTTTTAGAAAGGTGTACTGTCTTCAGAATAATGCACTTAAGTATTTTGATCTTATGAGTAAACCCTTCCGACAAATATGTAGGCTATTCTTTAATATCTTCAGTAATGATGTGTAATACTAACTTCACCATCGCCCCCCCCAACACACACACACACACACACACACACACACGCTCACACACTCACACACGCACGCGCGCGCACGCATGCACACACACACACACACACACACACACACACACACACACACCACCACCACCACCACCACCACCACCCCACACACAGCCAATAATTAAACATTTACCACATTCATGTGAAAATAGAGGTACCTTCAAGCCTTTATGTCATTCATTCAAGTCCTAAGTAGGCAAATGGGAGTTTCAATATATGAAGATCCCTTTCTTTCTGTCATAAATATCAATATGATCATAACAAAAAAAAACATGATAGTCTAATGTAAGTTTACAAGCAGATCCAGATTAATCCTACAAGAACATGGGAATATATAGGGAGAGCATTTCAGGATTTGTATAATAAAATTAAACCAATCTAACTTATCTATTGATTTATCTTTGCTTTATATTAAAGTGATGAATACAATTTGATTTTCATTTTGGTGAAAATAAAGACTTTTTGTGTTGGATTTTTAAAACTTTCTTGTTTCTAAAAATAATACTCTGCTATGATTAATATTTGTTTAGAAGAGATTTTCTAAGAGAAACATTTAGGAACCCTAAAGGAGTTTTAAATCAAAACGCAACTGGACTTGATTATTTGTCTGGGAAGACGTTTCACCTCTCATCCAAGAGGCTTCATCAGTTCGTGTACGCATCTGACCAGGCTGGGACTGGCTCCTTTAGGATACCATGACCTGGACAAATGAGAATATGCACAGGCAAACATTTAGGAACAAATGTTGCACACACTCCTTTCAGACCTTATAATTTAAGACAAAGAGAGAGGGAGAAAGACCGGTGTTTGTGACTACCATGCTAAACTAATGTCACAGAAATACAAATACAACGCTCCACACGTATAATCTGTAGTATTTTCCCATACTGAACATACCTTCTTTCACAGTGTTGTAAAACTGCCACACAGCCCATGTCAGAAACGTTTGCTTCCACACACTGAATGTACAGCAAACCTAGACAATATAAGTCACATGGCTGCACACTTTAGCATATTCTTGCTTATGTCCTACCTGTGCAGTGCGTTCCTTGTGATGAGTGTTCTCTTGTTAGGCAAGCTGACAGGCTGCCACAGGTATCTGACACAGCTGGACCAATGAAATGTCCAGATGGCTATATCGGCTGATATTAGTTGTTTTATATATATATATATATATATATATATTATATATATGTTTGTGTGTGTGTGTGTGTATTGTATACTGAGGCACTATATGTCAGCTGGTAAGTAAGAAGAAAATGTAGTACAGAAATGCCAAACTAGTTTTGAGGTAATTTAGAAACAATATCCTTTACACACATCTCTAGTGTAGAGCACTGACAAGTGGATTTTTAATCCTAATAATAAATGGAAAAATCTGATGAATCAAGGAATCTCTGTCCGTCTGTTTTTATGTGAGAACACAAATCTACTCAAGTGCACAAACCACTAGACAACAGAAAGTAACAAACTCAGCCTGCGTGCCTCAAACAACTCAACATCTTACCAGACAAGTTACCAGAGCTTGTTAGGGAACAGGACAGAGTTACTGAAACACAGCCATCCATGGAACAAGAAAAAAGATAAAAACCCCAATCTACTGAGGAAGCAGCTCGTGAGCCAGGCCAAAGGCCTCAGCCAGTCAACCCTGGGAGTACTAAAAATCTCAACGTGGTTGACCTTGTGGAGCCATCAACTCAACGACACAGAGTTTCCTTCTCTCCAGAGAGCACCATCAAAACGGCACATAAAGGAGGGACAGAGGACCAGCAAGAAAGAGAGGACTCGGCCTCAGAGGAAGACGGCTTCCACTGATCCATTCAACTTTGTCTTTGGATTGACTGTGATTCCATGACAGCCTGCAGCAAAACCAAAAGAACATTCTTCACTGAAGATGGAAGCAGAGGCAGCTGTGTCAAATTCTGTGTCTACTGACACACAGTCTGCAGAGACAGATGAAGCACAGTCTGCACTGAGGATGGAAGCAGAGGCAGCTGTCTCAACTGCTGTGTCTACTGATACAAAGTCTGGAGTGAAGACAGAAGCAGGAACAGATGTGTCTTTGCCTCTATCTGAAGAAGACCCCGATATGGAAATGGAGCTGACCAAACAGGCCCTCCATCAAATACCTGAGCTAGAGCTAAATCGGTTCATGGGTGAGACAGAGGAGAAGATATAGCTGCTGGAAGTAGAGAACCGAGCCTTGATAATGGAGGCAGAGCAGTTGAGACTAGAACTGACAGACATCACAGAGGAGAAGATGCCTTATAGTTGACCTGTCCACATCATGGAAGATGGAATGGGATGCTTCCCTAAAAATACAAAAACTGGAGGAAGCTCTCAAAGAGGCAACAGAGAAGAAGAAATCCAGGCACCTTCCAGCCTTAAAGCATCATTGATCAAGGTGCAGGAAGACCTGGACAAGAAAAGGCTCTGGACGGCAAGGAACAAGAGATCAAGGGATCAAATGATGGCTAAATCAATCAATCTGAAAAAGTGTTCTTCAGTGATTGAGGTTTACCACTGTATCAAAGTGTTCTCATATGTCTTGGACTAGTTCAACTTTGCAATGAGGATCTGGGCATAAAAACGTACTTTTGACTTCAATCTTAAGGCATGGTGCATTTTTGAAGTTTCAGTTTTCAACTTTTATTCCCAAAAAATGTTGGTACTAGTAAGTCAAAGTAGCTCTAACCCACACCTACAATCTTGTTTCATTGACCTGACTCCAGGTTTGATAACTCCTGACTCCAAGCTAGCTTTTTTGTTTTGGTTAACTTTTGTTAATGCCACTATCCGAGGGTTTCCCATACTTTCTCCTGCCTACACTGTGAATGTTTGAAATGTTTTCAAAATGGACAAGAACAATACAATGATTTGTGTGTTGTTAGTTATTAGTTAGTTTGTTCATAATTGTAACTTGGATGAAGATGTGACCACACTTTAGGACAAATTTATACATAAATGGAGGTAATTCCAAAGGGTTCATTTACATTTTCTTGCCACTGTATTTATAAACACATTTCCTCCATGAACAGAATATGGGGAGAAGTCAGCAGGTTCTTAGTCTCACCTGTAGGGCAGACATGTTGGTGGCTTGAAGAGCTTGCTGTAGAGCCTGGCTGAAGAGATCGTTACTGACTGGGGTCCCTGCTGGCATGGGAGCTACACCACTGGAGGGGTCAGACTAAATCAAAGACAGAATGACAGTTAAGAAAAAAAATAAAATAAATGTATTCATCTGCACGAAGGTGGCCAGGTTTTGTTGCAGAGATCATATTTCAGAAAAATATAAATGTATTGTCATCAGTTCACTGGTTTGAATAAAAATAATGGGTCTGTATATCTTTTTCAAAATGTAAATAAATCTCACCTGGCTTGCTGTTGTGGGAGTGACTGCACTGCTGTCAGGAGTGCTAGCGAGGGCCAAAGCTGTTGCCAGCTCACTCTGTGTTATTGGTCGAGGGCCTGTCGCTCCAATGTGGCTCAGATAAGGAAACATCCTGCCTGTTTCTTAGGAGCACCAAGCAAGCTCTGGGCAACAAGGAGGAAGAGAGATAAAACTTTAGGGATAAACTGATGGGGAGATTAAACAATCAAGGAAATCAGATGCAGGAGGTTCAGAGCAAAACAAAGAAGAAACCTATGTGGAGATGATTCTTCCAGCTATACAAGAACTGTGGGGGGGGGCATGATTCAGTGATCAGGACAGCCTTACAGAAAGCAGCTAAAACAATTTCTTCTTTCTGTGAAAAAAAATTGATGTAATCACATTGTCAATAAAAAATAACAAAAAGTGTAATCTTACAAGCCTTCATTTTGACTCAAACTCAATATGAATTTGTCATCAGTGGGCATTCATAGCAGATCCACAACAGTTTTCAATAGTGCAGCACTGACTGAGGGGGATGCATGCTGGACTTCAAACAATGCTTGCTGGTTTGAAATTTTGCCCAACATTCACTGGTGCTGCAAAACGTCATCAAGACACATGAGATTAAAACCTCACAGCAGCAACCACTTGGAGCCACCTCTGTGACAACAGACCTTTAAACAAGTTGGCTTAAGGCTTAAATGACAACGTGGTAAGTTGACATGACATGTGGTATGTTTTTATTCAAAGAACTTCAAATTAATTATCTCATATTGTCATCTCTCACACAGGGTATGCCATTTGTTTGACCTCCTTCTTCTGGCAGATCTTTTTTTTTTTTTTTTTTACATATGGGAAACATAGACTATAGTTTTCATATCTAGCAAAAAAGTTACCCTTGTAGGTAATAGTTTTATCTTTTAGATTTCTTTTCTTTTCACCCTCCTAGCAATATTTTTCTCGCTCTCTCTCTCTTTTTGATACTTTCAAGTCTATGGTTCTAATCAACATCAAGATCCATAGATTATTACCTTAGAAATTGATTTTTTGTTAAATGCTTTATCTCACAAAAAATCCTGGATCCACCCCTTTAACTTGATGGGCACCAAATTTGAATGGGTTCCTCTATGACCCAAGACCCATAAAGTTTGGTGCAAATCAGTTCAGTACTTTTTGCATAATCGTGCTGACAAACAAACATGAGGTAATAAAGAATGTTATCTCTCTAATACCTGCTCTATTAGGTATTCCATGTGTGACTTCCCTCCCATACACCTTAACCCATCCCCCTAGGTGTTTCCATAAAACATTACTCACATGTTATTTCACATGTGTCAAAAGACTAATGTAACCTTGAGTCTGGCCTGAAAATATTTTAGAACAGCATATGTTTGGGTGAGTAAACAATGTAACAGTGCATTTTGCCTGACATACTGAGAATGGCCCCCTTATTTGAAATGCTGGCCCCCATACACTCATCTTTTAAAATGCAAAAGCACACAACAGCTGTGCATGCACAAGATCACTCAGTGTTGTGAGCTGGCTGACACTACAGGATGTAGAATGTGCCCGACTTGACGGCAGTCTTTTTTTTACCCCACCCCTGCAGTCACCAGCAGCATCACGTCAGTCAAGTCAGTCAGCCTAAGTCAAAATGAATGCAGTTGTTGGTATTAGTAGGTTATTGTAAAATCGTGTAATGTCTGACTCAAGTGATCTGTATCAAGATATTATGTTCATGTTATTTCACTATATGGTAAAAAAAAATCCAATGGCAGAGATCATTTTAGATATTGTAACTCCCAAAATCAGTATCAGTCGGGATATATTATCAAGCCCCAGTTAGTTTCTAGTTTTCTCAAAGGCAGCAGCCAGATGTCAATGGATGGCTGCAGAAGGGTGGCCAGGGGCACCAGCATTACAAATGAGCTGGTATTCTTGAGAGCATCTTTGAACAGAGACCAGGGTTATTTTCTCCCATCAATATATGACGACTTGTCACTTGTTCAGCCATGAGACCATGTGATTCTGCTGAAATATGCTTTTACTGTATTTACACTGGCTGTATATGCATTCTATTATACTAATACTACTTTCGTTCTGTGTATGAAGTCGTAAGGTTAATTAATACAGTATTAATTAATACGGTACATTCATTTTGTCTCCACTTTATACATTTTTATTTCCTGGTATGTCCAGGCCATTAGTTTCTTTAATACTCAGTACTCAGCTACAACATACCAGACTAGATTATGACAAGAACGTAAAAAAGATGCAATCCTAGCTGACTTTTGTAAAATTTAATATGTTTCCCTTATTTTGCTGAGCACATTATCTATCTGTCTATCAGTGGCATGACTTTTACAGACTGGCAAGCAGAGCTAAGCAAAATATTTAGCATTACCTGAGAATGACACACTCCAATGATAATTCAGAATCCTGCACTTCCCTGCTGCAGTGTTGTTACCCTTTCCTGGCTTATATCATCGGGACTGTAGTTGGGAAGCACAAGGGAGAAGCAGGCACTTGGGTCTTGAGGAGTCGTAGCATTTATTTAGTGGCAATCCGCCTGAAGTGCACATATATTTACTGTTATGTAAAAAACTGCACTGCTAACTGCTAACTAATAAGCTAACTCTCTGCTCTTGTTGCCAGCCTAATCTCTCTCTCTCTCTCGCCCGCTACGCACACAACCTACATACTGAGCCATTCCTGAAAGGAGCTGCCGTACTTGTGTAGCAATATTCTGTCTCAAACTTCTCACAGAGATGATAAATCGGTGTAATTTCCACGTTAAACTTGCTACTGCTGCCTAGTAAGTTTAATGCACAAGTTTAGCTTCCGTGTATTCTCAATGCGCATGCGCAAACCTCCAAAAAAAGGAAAGAATTTGTTTTCTGGAAAATGGCCACCAACCAGGTATGGAGATTGAAACGCTATGGGCGTTTCGTCCCAGGCATCAAAGACAAAAGAGGACAGCCTTGGAAGGTAATTACTCGTTTTTAATGAAAGCCGTTATGATTACTAGACAGTTAACATTAGTTTTATTAAGCTAACGTTAGCTCTGTGTAGTAATACATTGTCTGACATTAGAAGCCGCTTGCGCAACTACCATTGTTGCTGGTGTATTGGTTCATTAGCATTGTGTGCGTACATATGAATTACAATTCCCTTATATTGTTGGTGGAGTTCTACCTGCTAGCTAGGATACTCGTTTTGGGGTATCCTAGTTGGCAGGTAGTTAGGTAGGTGGGTCTAAGGGCTGCTGATGTCAGACCACGCGATACTACACAGAACGCGGGTTATTACTTTGAGTCATGGAGCTATTTTTTTTTTTTTTTCTAACTTTCTCTGCATATTGAACTCTGGCTATTTTGATTCCGCCGTATTCATAATACTCTTTTCTATTTTTCCTTTCATTTTCTCCTATTTTTTGAGTAATCCATTGATGATTAAGTGTATGAAAGCTGTCTTTATCATGTTACTAGAGCTCATAAAGCTAGATGACCTGAAAATGTTTATTTTGCCACAGTCACAAAACATAAAGGTATTTTTAGTTAATGACATGGCAAAGATAAACGTTGCTTGTATTGCATACACCTTTTTTTATGTTGGAATCTGTACAGAAGAATTTAGAGATGTTGCAGTTCCAGTTTTTGTTAGTGGGAACTCATGTTAACTGATACGATTTCGTTTGAAGCTTCACTCTCAAGTAAAACAGTTCTGCAATGATTCCCAGTCCTGTTTTAAATTCACTTTTGGAACATGACACAAAATACTCACATGACAAAAACTCTGATTTCCAGAAATATAAATTTTAACAATAGCTTATTAATAATCGTATGAAAGGGATAAATATCTGTCAAAGTTGATACTGAACACGGTTGATTTTGGGGCTCAAGATATATTACTGTAGATCATATATTATAGCAATGATTTGACTTCTACTGTCTGGAAGGCTTGTGGAAGTGTATATTGCCTAATGTTATTTGAGTTTCAAAATATCAGTTCAGTTGTGAGCTGGGAAGATAGTTAACAAGTTGTAATAGTTGTAACAAATTGAGTAAGTGTAGCTTTAAGGATTGTGGCTTTGTCTTTCATTGACTGCATCAGACTCTAGATGGCAAGCTGGAGCTGCATGTTTTGTGTGAAAACAATGGTGATGGAGGACTGTGAAACTGAATTCCACCTACTTTATACTGTATTCTGCGTGACAACTCTGAGAGCAGAACTACAATAATATTCCAAACTATTAATTTAGATGGAATTTAGTTACATTTACAATAAGACTCGCACATAACAGGGTGTAACACACAGTTCAACTCAGTTTGTGATCATGGAAATATAAGCTTTCATCTGATTGATTTTATTTAAAAAATGAATCTGATCAACATTCATTAGCACTTTAAAAAAAACCCAATGATATTGAAAATGATATCAAATACACAGTGTCTTAACAAACAGTCAGTGAAATCATGTTCTCAAAATCTGATAGAATTGAGAACCTTATAAAGCAGTACTTATGAAATGCCTCATTTTATCTCATTTAATTACATCATCATTTAACCAAAGACCCAACACCCTCCAAAATGTATATTTGGAACCATCATGAGATTATCAGGAAAACTAACCAGTCACTGTAAATTTGCTCTGGTTAATATCCTCTTCTCTTCACCAGGTATTTAAGACAAATGACAGTAAACCTGAGATTGTCCTTACAATTGTGGAATCTGGATATTTGCTCGTATTGCAAGGACAGGAAAGCTTGGTAAGAGAACTATGTGGCTAGATTGACTGTTTTTGCTTTTCTTTATTTATATTTTGTTTTCATAAATTGTCCCTTATGCTGTACCCACAACATCTGAAGATTAACCATTATTTTCCATATTCTAGTACACTGCATGTTGTGATCCAGCCTTATGGGTGTGCTTGTTGGTAGTGAGAAGGCTGTTCTTTTAACTAACTTGTTTCTTTACAGCTTTCTGAAACTTGTGCAGTGGTTAATACCATATATGGGATTCGCGTCATTGCTGATTCCAATTCTACCATTTCACTGTAAAGCCTTACTGTCTTTCAAATTATTGGTTTGAAATGTGATTCAACCCTTCAGGAAAAAGAACAAAAAATGCAATAAGACACTAAAATATACCCTGAAAGATTAGCAATTATAGATTGAAATATACAAAAATTGTGCTGCAATAGCATGTACAAAGGGTATTCAAGTGATGATTAAAATTAAAATAGAGTTAGATTTAGGATAGACTTCAGTCTCACAAATACATAAAAATCATAAGTTGAAATTTGGTGGAGCAGCATGGTGCCTCAATTAATTCTTATATTCAAATACAGACTTTCAGCTCAGGGTTAGACCCTGATATTTCAGCTCTGACTGTAGCAGATGTCAGTGCATAAAACACTGTGTTGCATAGGTGTTGCAATGTGCCTTTACATGAAGCTATGTAATTCCAAAAATAAATTGTGGCTATAGGGGAATTGGTTGAAATCATTTAAGGCTGCAGCTGCGAATGTCATGCTCCAACACTGGCAATTTGTAGTACGTCACAGTTATTATTGGTTGTCCTCCCCCATATGGAAGGGAACATTGAATATGAATTCTATTAATTATAAGTAATGCTGGTCCAAAGTGGCATTCCTGGATGAAACATGACTGCTCTGCAGAGTGTACATATAGCATGTATCACTACACTGTAGCTTTTGCGTTTCTTTTTGTGCTTTGTTATTTACCAAGGATTCTATGTGAATATAAAGAAATTAACAAAAAATTATGTTTATGTAGAGACAGTATAATTACTATGTAATAGCATTTTTTTAATAACACCTTTTACAAAAAGGCTAAAAAGCAGATTTACCATTTTCTCAGCAGATTTTTTGGGACGTAAATGAGAAACAGAAATCTGCTTTCCAGATAAAAGGCTTCGATGAAGGCCATATGAAATATTCTGCTGAAGAGCTTGACATTTCTGCTCAAATCTTATGGGACTTGACTGGAGTGTTGGTTCAAGCCACAGGTCCCTCAGAACTTTCTGGGTACAGGTTCAAAATCAGTTAAAGACTATTATTGGGAACAATTTGGGCTCAGGCTCACAAAAAGCCTAAAACCACCTCAGCCTTGGTTCAGATTTTGATCTGGTAGTCAGGTTAGGCAAGAATTTGCATGCCTTTATTCCATTTCTATTTTATGATAAGATGGACTGTGTACATGTACAACTCCACAAGTAGGACAATACCAGTTGTGGAAAATCAGAGCAAGAAACTGAAGCTACCACAACAAATAATGGTAAACAGTGTGGTAATCCAACTGTTTCTGCACATAATCTTTTATCAGGTGTGCTACACTGTAGAAGTCAGCTTAAGCATGTAAAATAGTAAGAGTAGAACACAAATTTGGCATTTTCACGAGTTATTGTGGCCTAAGTTAGCTTCCTGCTCTGCAGACAAAAGACATTTGAGGGACTAACCAATGTCTCATTAATGGCGTTCTGGCAGGACACAAGGCTATCTTGCTGCGCCAGGGTGTCGAGCCAGACAGATATTCAGGTCAGACTGCAGAGAGCTTTCACTGGGGATGATAGACTGGTCTATTATGGCTTGGTGCAGTGAATGCTCAGGAACTTTCAATACAGAGAGCTCAGGCCTCTAGGCTACATGATAAGGTCTGAAAGAAACTTCTGGAATTGTCTTTGAACATCACTAAAATTTTGTTGAATTAGAGAAAGTCAAGCGGGGACTGATGAGCTTAAGTCCTCTCCTTAAAATATGATACTCTTGACTTAACAAAATAACAAAAAAAGCAAAACAAAAAAGTAAAGTCGGTAGTGTTTAATGCTTAATATCTTTTGCATTCATTCTTTCTGCATAAGTGTCAAACGAAGGAAAAAACCCACCACGAGCCACTAGAACAGCTTCAGTGCACCTTGGCATAGATTCTCAGGAAATCCTCTTGACAGATTGACACCATACTTCCGAGGAATATTCCCTCATTTGGTACTGTCACGATGGTTGTGGAGAAAGCTGGCTAACATGCCAGTCCAGAATGCACCAGAGGTGTTCAGTTAGTTTGAGATCTGGTGACTGAGAAGGCTATAGCATGTGATTCATATCATTTTCATAAACCATTCACTGAGCACTGCATGGAAGTATTTGCAGTGAAGATGAGTTTATGTTTTGTTTTCTAGCAAACAGTACAGTGGTCACCTAAGTTTGAATTTTAATACAAATTCATACCAAAGAACATGCTTCAGCATTTATATATCCCACGGAAAATCACATCTTTCTTTCACTGCAACTTAATTGAGACGATTCCCCCCTTGAATTACAAATCATAATATTGCTCAGTCTCAAAAATGTTTGAAAAAATTTTTATATCTACACTCATAATTATAAAGTCAAAAAAAAAATCAAATTTATCAAAATAGGTCATAATATTAGGCTATTGTTACATACATCTGCTTGTTTAAATGTGTGTGTGAATGAGCTTGTAAGCCTCAAACCTGAGGTTTAGAGGTTACTGAGTAAATAGAGACCCCTGCAGGCAGTTTCAGGTAACTATTTTTTTCTTCCTGATAAATCTAGAATACTTACTTTTGTCCTTGAATTTCATTCAGTAGTTGTTTCTGAGTGAATGAGTGGAAATCGAGCTGATGGAGCAGTAGAAAATTTGAATGTTTTTTAATTCAGTGTTTTTTTATGTTATCCATCAGGTAATGTAGCCTGTGGATAGAAATTCCCTGTCCTGGCTGCTAAAGATGTTCATTCTCTTGTCTTTTCTCAGGATACAATCCCATTGCTCTGTGGCTCAGACTCTCTCAAAGTACAGCAGAAATCTGATAACCTGATGCTTCAAGTTACTGTAAAGGTGAGTTGTGAGATGGATTCATACACGCAGTCATATGGTGGGTAGTGGCCTCTCAAGGTCTGGCCTAATACCTTGATTCTCTTGCAAGATCAAGATCCTCATATTTATTACTATAACAAATTGTAAAAGAAAACTATTAATACTCAAAATGTGGATTATTAGGTTTTTTTATACAGTTTATTCCAATGCTGTACTGCTGAACAGCCTCTCCATAGTGAAATTATCACTTGTATGATTTGCTGTTAACATTAAGCGTTTCATCATAGTTGCCTTCATGTGTACCAAACCCTTTTTATCTTAATGAGATGCTGATCCCACAAAAACATCATACAGACAGAAGAATATGTTTTCATTAGACTGACAGATAGAGATCAAATGTGTTTGTGGATTTCTGCAGGGAGAAAGTCGCATGATAAGGATGCAGTTTGATGGAAGTAGCAGGGCAGAGGCTATAAAGGAGTGTTCAAGTGCTGTGGAAAAACTGATGGAGTACTTGCCTGTCACCACTCAGGATGACACCCCACCACCCCATAATCAGCCCCCCACTGAAGTCTCTGCACCAGTGATACAGGTTGCCAACTTTACAGTTCACTAAATAAATTGTCTGTTCTGTAACCAGCACCGACACTGACAAAATGTGTAGCCTATAGAAATCCCCTAAAATATGGCTGTGACATTAAGAGTCTGGTTTGTAGCTGCTGCTTTTTTCTCCCTGCCATAGTCCTTGTTTGATGGGAATGAGACATTGATCTCTATGCAACTATGTATTTTACTCTATTTTTTTAAATTTAAAGATATATCAGTGTAATGTAAATTGCCATAGCTGAAGATATGCAGTTATTATTCACTGCTTAGTCAACAGTATTGTCACAATGCTGTGGTCAGCTTCATCAACAGTGGCCATATCATCCTCACTAGATGGTGCTATTTGCAATACTGTTTTATTCTTAGAGGTGACACTACAACTGCAGTAGGTGGAGTGAGATAGACTATATACTGCACATGTCTCATTAGCCAATTACAATGCAATATATGGTGTAGAATACAGTATGTCCCACCCCAAACACACACGCACAGACAGGAATGTAGAACAATAATATAATTAATTCATAAATACAACCATCAAAGTGGCATACCCCTTAAGCCACTGAAGAAAATAGTTCTTAATATTGCCTGTAACAGTCAAATTGTTGATAAGGAAAACAAACATTTTTGTCCAAAAGCTAAAAACCAACAACAATGACAACAAAAGGAAAAGAAAAAACATTGTCATCAAAGCATTTAACCAGCTGAAATGTACACTCTACAAATGACACAGGGATGAGATTGTTGGTGCCTCATGTCAGTACTTGCCTTTTATTTATTTTCAAACTTGAAAACACTCAAGAGGATATGGTTAATTAGAAACTGGATTCTGAGTTAAACTTAGATCCAGCTCCTCTGGGCTTCATAACATTTAACACGAAGGACTGAGAAAGGAATGGACTCTGCCACAGGGTTGAATTTGACCTTTAACAAACAGACTCACTGAAGGAGTTCACAGTGAAGATGAAAGGGCTTTGAGGGGTGGATATCTTTCAATTAGTAATGAAGCCATTGATTGGCCTCTTAACCCTGTGGTGTCATGCCGGGTTTGTCAAATCTTTTTTCTTCTTTTGTGTGTCACCCTGTGTCTGCAAACTTGGCAGGGAAAGGCTGTTGGAGTTGAGGCTGAGGTTGTCCAAGGATCAGTGTCCATCAAGCATCTTACACAGGTATTCATTCTTAAAAGTTAGAGGAAGCAAACAGCAGGTTATCCACAGCTAACAGCTGCTAAAATTTATCAGTCACTGTGCAATATATTGATTGTAAATTTGTGTTAAGTTTAACTAAGGAGCCAATGTTTTTATTGATTCTTACTGGGGTAAAGGGTTCTCAGTGAATTCACTTTGAACTGTTTCCCATTTTCTCACTGAAATATTCTTTGGACCATCCACAGCACTTCCTGGGAGAGACTGCTGTCACTCTACCTCAAGTATATCACCACGATTCTTTGGCACAGGGTGACTTTGAGCCAATCCTTCGTGTTTGTTTGCTGGATCCCAGCTTTCCTGCATTTGTGGAGAAGGTGGAGGGGGAGCTGCGGAAATTGCTTCAAGAGTGAAGACTTAACAACAGCTGAAGGCAGATAGGTCGAGTCAGTGCAATGGGTTTTTTCTTATACAGTTTGTGTAGGCAGTACCTGGTGGTGGTTTCTTGCTGTGCTGCCGATGATGAAATGTTGTTACATATTAGTTGTTATGGTATATGGCCCAAAGAGGATGTTTTCAGTTGCATCGAATTTAGGTGTTCAGAGGAAGAATTTGCAAAACAAACAAAAAAAAAATCTAGATTCATTTTTTAACGTTTTATTCAGAAAAAAAGTATTGGTCTCACTCATGTTTGATCGTGGCTATATACTCTGGTCCCTCTGTTCCCACCTTAATGCAGGTCCATTCCCACCGCAACACACATGGATACATTGTATTGAAAGAGGAGTCATGCAGCTACAGCAGTGAATTTTGCTATGCCAGCTTCCAAGTGATCCCACAATATTAAAGCTTCACTGAGTAAAACAAACTGCCCTCCATATATCTATTTAAGAATACATATTGCATAGGATTATAGCCATGCTATACAGTTAAAGAGAAAAAAATAAAAAATAAAAATCAATTCATGAAATTGGGAAATATAAAAAAAATATTTTTTTACAGATTTCCTATCATTTGAACACTCATACTTCAACATATACAAGACACCTAAGTTACTCTGGAAATAAAGTAAAAATAATACACATTATCATTTTAGTTTAGATAGTTAAACACACAGTAGTCATTTTCTGTAATCACTCTCAATTAAAGTTAAATACTGCCAGTCATTGAAGCCCTTGCTTCACAATAAAAGATCTGTTAAAATAGGACTTCTTGTCACAAACTCAAACAGTTAAATGACAATGATATGCTGTACAAATCTTTAAGAATAAAGCAAACTATATGTGTATATATATATATATATATATATGTGTGTGTATATATATATATTTATATATATATATATATATGTATGTTAAGGATGACTCCATAAAAAACATAGGTCATTTTCGATGCAAAAAAGCCACACGAGGGATAACAACAGAAAATGTCTATTCTGAGTATCCTATTGCGTAATTATCTTGCATGCATTGTACATGATATGTAATACAAAAGGGATCACCTCATTTGAGGACATGATAAAATTAATAAAGGAGACATCAACAGCACATTAAAAATGTGTACACCTTTGTGGTGGTTTTCGTCATTATTCGTCATCCTGCAAACTCCATGTAAGACTGAATAAGGCATGCTTAAGACAGCCATTATGTTCTTTTTGTTGCCAGTGTTATGCTGATATTGTTTCTCATAAAATGAGACAAGATATGCTTTTTTGAAAACTGCCCGGATCTCTATCCACCGCTGACACCTTCATGTTGTCAAAAAATGCAGTTTAGCCATCTCACCTGTGAAGAGAAAATCAAGAGAAGGTATAACTATGGCTAATCCTCACATTGAGTTCTATATCCAGCCCCATCCTCTACAACAGTGTCTTACTTGAGTAAATTGCTTATTTTGTATTCCTCTGGCGAATGTTTTTGTCCTTGTGGTTGTTCGTTGAATTTGTTTTCCTAGAAAAGAAGCAGTTGCGATTTAGTAACCTGAAGGTAATAGCAATTCAAATTACAGTACCAATATGAGTTATATGTATAGCAAGAAGAATACTTATTTACTTACATTGGTCCAACTGGTTCATCATCTATGACATGAGGATGAGAATTGGACAAAAACAGAACAAAGTCAAATATGAGATAAAGATAAAAGGAAAAAACGTGTTGTATGTTTCAGTACATTTTCAGTTTTCACAGTTATCCCTTTTTTCCCAGGCAGCTATTAGTTTACCATGACTTCACTATGGTATGGAAATCTATTTTCAGAAACTTGAAATTTGTTAGAGATCAGTTACCAAATCCTTCAAACAGTAAACATTAATACTGTGTGATAAAGCAGCTGAAAGCACAGATTTCTTTGAAATATTGTAATACTGGTGTAGCAGAGTCATGCACTGGTGGGAGGCTCTGACATCAGAGACATGGGAGTCAGCTGCCGAACAGCTTTGTATGCAAGAGCTCTGTGTCTTGTAAACAGACTCAGAAGGAAAATACTAAGCACAAACAGGAGTGTAACTTTAGTAGCGTTTTACATTAAAGAAGGTTTCTGGACACTACAGGCTGCTTGGGAGGTGGCAAAAACTCATTCAGAAAGAAGATATATAAGTGTATGCTTTAAATGGTCAGCAGTGACATATTTGTAGTAGAAGGGCTTCAGTGTGGAAAAAACTCTTATGATCTTGTAAACAACCACAGCTTTAACGCCAAGCATTCTTAATTTAACCTCACATGCCATCTGAATCTCAAGGGGTTCCAGTTCATTTCAGACTGAGCATATGTGTAGGAGAGTTACAGATGGCTCACTTAAAGCCATCTTTTAATTACACTAAGAAATGTCATAGTGATTTTGAAAATGCCGAGTACATGGTTGTGATATTATAACTGACTTGGCATAAAAACATGGATCTATTCAAAGATTTCTCTCAGCATCTAGAGGTGTATCAATTCCCTGCAGTGCACGGTGGTAAATATCTCTATGCAGTGCAAATTTCATTCAGATTTTTGACACATAAAACATTTTTAAGTAATAATTTTCTCAGTACTGCAAACATATACATAGATATCCTTTTCTCACATACAGCAGTGCAATAAATGACATATAGTACACTGTCACAGTAAGAAACACTGCAGGAAGAGGAACTGGTGAATAATAGTGAATATTGTGGCACCGAGTGACAAGTTAGTTCGAAAACCCACAGCCTCTGGGTTGACAAGGTGGTTGGTGTTTGGCATACAGATGACAATGTGTCAACAGGTAAGTAACCAGTCACAGTGAGATATTTTCCATGCAGTTATAAGTCTGAGATAAGCAGCATTAGCAGCATTCCATGGCATTAATATGGAGCAGGTTATGGCAGTTATAATGTTAGACAAAAAACATGGTTCTGTGATCTTTTGGAGGAGGAACATCTGTTGGCATATCCCACCCTTTTCACATGTCATATGTGAAAACCACAAAAGCTATGTTTAATATACATAACAAATAACAAATTTTTACTGTGTGAGATTGATAGTTGAATAATAATTACTGTAGTGACCAATATTGTATCTTTTGTAGTTCGTTTTTTGTGTGACTTCAAAAGTGGGTGCACGTTTTTTAGCTTAAATAGAGCTGTTAGTAAGCAAATCATCACACAGCAAAATCTGTAATTTTAGCAACTGGTTTTGAAACACAGGATAGAAATGTCAGCCTCTGCCTCAGAGCCCTTGGCTGCGGAGTATAAAAGTGTTCAAACACAGCTAAGCCATCAGGAGACTAGAATTCATAATGCACGCAGACAGGGGCCAAAACCTCCGGGAATACGGGATGCTAAAAGGAGATTTTAGAGAGGCAGTGCATCGTGAGCAGGGAGTCCTCATTCCTGATTTGAATGGCATAAACATGGCAAATATAATCCACCTTAATCTCTTCATTTTTCCGGTAGATGAAACCAAACTAGAGGCCATGCACAAAGCTTACTT
Organism: Seriola dumerili; assembly: GCF_002260705.1. Lineage (NCBI taxonomy): Eukaryota > Metazoa > Chordata > Actinopteri > Carangiformes > Carangidae > Seriola > Seriola dumerili. Next base: position 7,984,383 of record NW_019174258.1, on the reverse strand, counting down.
GAGCTGCGTGTTTTGTGTATGTGTGTGCGTGCATGTATTTTGAGCAAGCAGTGCACTAGAGCATTTTTTGTTTTTTTTTTTGTTTTTTTTAAATTATCAAGTAATTAACTATTTTAACAGATCACAAACAAATACTGTTATATATTATCCTATATATCTAAAAGATATGCTTAACTAAGTGAGTTAGAATTTACATATGCCATTATACATTAGCGCTAGATATAGATGACAGATTATTATAGATGTGGTTAACCACCATGGTGTCTCATTTGTCTGGTAAAGAAATTAATTCTATATAAAATATTGGTTAGTAATTAATAACCTTTAAGAAATTAGTTCTAGTTGCTATTATAAACTGATATCTACAGTACTTTGTTAAAGATTATACTCATTAAATGGTTAATAAGTGAAATATCAGTAAACACTATTTTGGACCCCATTAAATGACTGATTCAAATTCAGCATGTCACCCTAACCCTTGCTGAAGAACAGCTAAAGTGTAGCCTATATGATGAGTAAATAGGAAGAAAATGGCAGAGAGAAGAAACATGAGATCTGAAGAAGATCTTTCAGAGATTTAAGTCTAAAACAGATTTATCTATTTAATATTCCTTATACATTTGACTGAGTAAATCTTATTTTGTTTGGGCTATGTAAATGAAAAGCAGGATTGACAATGAAGCTTTATTTGTGTAGTCTGTATTAGATTGTGGCATACAACTGTTGCCCAGCTGGCATGATTCATATTAAGGGGGCGAATGTTATGGTTCTGTATTTTTGCTTGTGTTCATGTTTCATTCCAAAATGAAAAGAAGGCAGAGCCACATGAGTAGAAGTCAGTCAGAACCTTTGGTGCCTTTGGGCCTTCTGGACATTTCTCATCTCGTCACATTCTTATCATGTGATTTTTGTCTTCCTCCTGAAGCACAGGTCACTTCTTTCATCAAATGGAAAAAATCAACTTGCATAGAGGGTACTAGATTTGACAAAACTAAAGTTAAATTAACATTTAAAATAAATGTATACATTTCTTTCATGTTTGACAAGATGAACAAAGGAATGAGTAAATGGATACAGAATTTGAGGAATGAATCCTCCTGTAGTAATTTCTCTTTAATAATTATTCTGTTTTCTCATTCTTGTGTTTGTTTTTGCATTTCTTTGTCCACATTAGATGTGGTTTTGATATTTAGGCATAATGGTCGGTCCAAGGCTGCAGATACTTCAGTGTAACCTCAATTGGCTACCAGAGTAGGAGCCCTGGAAGGTTTTTGTTGCTCTTACTTACTACAATTGTACTGTTCTGAATAGAGTACATTGCTTTTTATTCTGTATAGTGGATTAAAAAATGAGGGTCAACCAGTAAGTCAGACATTTAATTATTCATAACAGTAGTTGTTCTTGCTAAATCGAGCAACTACCAGTGTGTTACAGATTTGGCTTGTTAGTGAAAAAAAGCGTCATGGGTGGTTTAAAGCATTAATGTTGCTCGGTTAGATGGGTCTACCCGCCCATCTACAGCATGTTTGTTTGAGTTAGTCAGTGTCCAGTAAGCTCAGTTTGTTTGAGGCGCTAACATGGAGTTCTTGAAAATGTCTTAGGGAGTCATCACAATGAGCAATGAGTACATCAAGCAATGCTCAAAAGAATGTTCTGGCCAATGCAGGCAGCACAGTAACGTCTTTCATCACAGTGCCATGGCCATGCTAAAGTTGTCATGAAAAGAACACAGTACCATTACTGTTTGAGCAGAGTAAAAAAGTTCCATTGACTGTTTCTAGCTGCAGACTGAATTTACAAATGTAGTCTGGGGTTGATAACTATGCATAGATATCACAGATACCACATTCTACTTATTTTCTGATTTATCTATAGACCTTACTTTATACTTAATGAATTTGAAGGTGCTAACATTTTGTTTTAAATTCTATATCAGCAAACCGATGACGCAGGGGCCACAAATAATTGTAAAATTGAATCAAAGCATGTTGTTGATTTGGATTTTAATGTGTAAAAGTACAATTGAATACTAGGAAATGCCCAAGCCTAAAGGTTTGATCTGGTTTGGGCTTTAAATTGTTGGGTTTTTTTCTCCACTTCTTTCACTTACAACATTGGCTTTGTTGGTGACATTAGGACTGCTAACATACTTGTACAGGCCTTTTTTTATTATTATTTCAAATTAGTCGAGAAACACATGCTTATTTATTTTATGAATTCAAACTCAAAAAAAAACAACTTATCTAAAGTTGTCGTAATAGTTGTAGTTGATAATGTATGGTTAAAAATTGGGCTGATTTGGCTTTGAATGTGACTAAAGATTGTGGTTCCTCAGAAAATGTACGAAATTTAATCCAACATACATCCAAACATCTGACTATCACCTGTGGAAATGCAACACTTTATGGGTTTGACCTAATGGAAATGGAAATGAATGGAGACATTAAATTTATCATAACTGACAGTAAATAAAAAATAAACAATTGTATTAAAATCTCAGCAATATCGAGGCAAAGGTCGTAATGTTTTTGGATGGACTGTAGGCTCGTAAAAACATACAAACTGACAGAAAGAAAAAAAAATCTCTTAAAACCATGCAGGATCTCTCACTTACCACCCATTTAGATTATGTTGCCATTTGGAAAGAAGGGGGGAGGGGAAAAGAATAGTAACCAATTAAGTTATATATATTGGGACTGGTGTGATTTCTAGCTACAGGCTGATAACCCCACGTTTATGAACTCTGTCATTCTATCAACATGGAAACATGCTGTTTCCATTGCTATGAGTACAGCACAGAAATAGCCAACTGTTGGAAAGGTTAGCTGTGGGCCCCCTGCTGTTGTTCACCTAATGTGGATCTATAAATGTCACATATTTCCATACATCTAATATGTGGCATATATGTGCCAATTTCCTTCCTCTCTCTTTCATCACACCAGTCAAGAGGCGAGGAGACAAGTCCTTTGATAGTCAGTTGGCCACTACAGACCTCTAATGCAACCTGATGGATGAAAATCTTACTTGCATCTGTAAACATGCCTGAGGCTTAAGCTCTGACACCATCGTCTGTAGATGACATTTGACCTTACAGTCATTGGCCTTTTGGGTTATTTCTGTACTTGCTTAATTTTCTTATCTGACACTTTAAAGCAAACACATACTGATTTATCATCATTAAGACTTTACTTCTTACAGCAAGTGTCAGGGCAGTATGTACATTAATGTATTCGTAAAATATTGCATATTGCAATATTGCTACTATGGCAAAAAAACTCTTGAGTGTCTCAAGGTTTTGAATTGTTATGTTGTAATTTGAACATAAATAATGTCATATCTATTTTCATAGTTTATTATTTAGTGTTTGCTGCTAGTGACGGAGTAAAAGTTGTCTTACCATCAATAATGTCGTCTGGCCTCTTGCGTTTCTCGTACACAACGATGATGACTACTAGGATTATAATCTCTGCAAGTACACCCAGGAAAGGCCAAAGTGGCGCAAGATGGCTGCGCACCCGTAGTATAGTGGTCTCAGCAGTGTTTCCAATCACGTTAGTGGCATTGCATTCATATATTCCAGGATCTGTAGTTATATCCAGGTTTAATATGTTCAGCTCTGTGTAGTTGTCTCTGTTAGTGATGAAGAAGCGTCCGGTAGAGTTGTCAATGTCCTGGAAAACAAAGACCATTTCTCAGAGTTATTTACATTAAAAACATGCTAAAAATGCTTGATTTGGAGTAGATATATAGCATGCCCTCTATTGTGTCTATCCACACACACACACACATATAAAACATACTGTACATGTACCGTGTAGGATGTTCCGTCCACTTTACGCCATGTCCAGGTGGGATGTGGGTAACCAACAGACTTACAGTACATCATTGCATTTTCCCCCTCGTTCTTATTTTCACTTCTCTTGTGGCCAGTGATATCAGGTTTTGCTGAGAAGGTAAAATAAATAAATAAAAATGATAATTAGCTGAGTTGGCAGAAGTAAAACATTCAAAGGAACGTTTTAACTCGTACCAGATGGCATGAATAAGGGAAGCATGATTGGCTGTTCTGTCTACGGTAATAATTTGAGTTATTCAGATGTCTATATAAGAGAGAGGAGTCTCTATAGCAGGGTGGATTCACTGAAGCAGCTCAGTCTCTTTTGAAATTATCATAACTGTTGCAGACAAGAAGAAGCTTAGTGGGCTCTTTTAAGATATGTTTTAATCATATAAATCGCATTGCACCATTAACTTAAGTCACATTATTTTATCATTCAGTATCTCACACAGATGTTACAGAATTTGTGTGTGTGTGTGTGTGTGTGTGTGCCATGTTTTCCACATTTCCAGGCTATCCTCTATCCTTTTCCACTTGACTCCACAAACTACTCATAGGGTTATTTTTTATCATTCTGTCTAAAAAGGCTCAAACATACTATAAAGGTATTCATCTCATAGTGGGTGTCAAACATTTTAACATGTAGCATAAATTATTTAGTTAGCTCTTAAAGGCTACAGCTCCCATTAGTCTTTGGCATAGGCGTTATGGGGGCTGTAGTTGTTGAATGATTGCAAAGTAACCTTGTTATGAGAGGAATACCACTCTGGGATAGACAAAAGCATTTCAATACGATTCATAATGAGGTCATGGAAGAGGGGGATCAGTATGATATGAGAGCCTCCAGATGTTCCCATTCAAAATAATTCCACAATGAATTCCACAGGAGAGATTTTGAGCCAAAGGAAAACAGTGTAAACTGGCTCTTATTAATGAAATAACTGATAATAAAAATGCAACACAAAGGTTATGAATTTAATAAATTCAGGCATATGTTATAAAGCACTGCAACAGATGCCAAGACAAACTGATCTAGCAATAAGAACAGAGTCTTTCTCAAAGGTGAGACACAGATTCTCTATTTAACTATGCACACCATCAGGAAGATAACAGTTCCTGCTTTTCCGCTAATCCTCAAAATTACAATAATTCCTTCCATGCAATTAAGCAGGATAAGGGAGAGGCCTGGAGTGAGCATTTTTCAGTAGTGCATGGATAATAGAGCAGGAGGGGTCTGAGCTCTTTGGTGACATCACCCCACTCTAATTATGGTGCACACGTGCTCCCTGAGCAGGGGAGTGGCCAAGCTCATTTGTGCCTTATCCTGACTGTATTATGTCAGTGACTGACAGCAGAGAGACAGCGCTCAGAGAGGCGCAAACACGGGCAGAAACCTCTATTTCACACTCCTGACTGCGATTACTGCGATTATTAATCTGCATGTGCCAGACAGTGGTAAAGTGACGTATGAATGTGAGAGGGATGTGTGAAGAGAAGCAAGTTCATGGCTGTCAGAAAGAGGAAGATGACATTAACATGTTAAAGAGCCATTAAATCAAATCCTTCATCAGCTGCTTTCCATATTTTATGTAGCTACATGTAGCTTTAAGTAGCTAGACGTTGTGATTTTTGGCAATTTAAGTGTAAAATTGTATAATCTCGAAGAGTCAAATGTATTTCTTTAGGATACTGTGAAATTATTAGTACGCATGTTAAATCATTTCCATAGAGAAGTGTGCGAAAAATTGAGTAAAACTGGAGAAATATGAGGGACCAAATATGTATCTGTGGTAAGCTTAGTATCACAGACAATAAACTCCACTCCCGCCACCGAGATGGCTGGGACAGGATTCAGAGCCTTAATCCTACAACATCACAGAACCCTCCATCTGTTGCCTCTGAGCTGAGTCCTGCAAGGATGAGTGTGCCAAGGACACTGTAGGCGAGGGATCTCAGTGAACTGCTGCCAGAAGCACGATGCAAAGCTGGCTAGCATAACAGTGGGTTTGCTACCTGGGTCACAAAAGATCTCAAACACCTCTATAAAATCACAAGAACATTTAAAAACTGAAGAAAAATGCTTTGTTTAGACCCAGCACTGGTTCCTACTCTCAATGTCAAAACATTATTTTTTTAATAATCTTTAGACATGGTCTATAGGCCTATTTAAAGGACAAAATCATGCATCATCAGTTTAGTTAAAGCACTGACTCTTTTCTCCAGGGGACAGATAGCAAGCCTCAACAATCACAGGCCTGCAGTCTAGTGAAGGCTCGGACACTTCAGTTTGAATGGCGATGAGTCCCGTCATCTCACAACCCAGTGAAAGCAGGACACACACGGTCATCACCCATGTTACGCAATCAGGCAGCGCTTGAAGACAGCCACAGAATAAGAGGCAGGGCATGCTCAGTATGCACCATAGCCATGCCACGGCAAATTGGCTTAAGCACTACACACAACCAAGATTCCCTTGAACAGGGTTTCACTTGCCCTTTCTCAGAGAGGATTCCTAATTCAAGTTGATGGCTTCGCTGTCAGCTTGAATGAAACCAACACAGTAGTTTAGCTTTGATTAGCTTTGCCAGCTATTACATAGACTGTAGTTAACTTTGTCTGTTGTATTAGCTCTCTGATATTGAAACCAACAAAAAAAAGTAATTAACAGATGTTAAACCATTCTGCTCTTAAAAGAGAATATCTACTCTGAAGGATGCCTCCTCGTGGGCCTAGTGTTTGCATGTTTTGGTGAGCATGTGCTGTGCCTGTCCACTTTGCTAGACTGTCCTCTCAGTGAAAGCCAAGAGTGACAACAGCCTCAGGAATGCTCCCTGTCACTGAGACTGCACTGCATGAATTCAAACATCTTTGTCAACACAATCTCTCTTTACACAGCTTTAGGTGGTTAACTTTTCTAGGACACCTTTATCTCTCCATCTCTCAGCAGAAACCCACAGAAAAAATCATCACGTCATCATGTGGTGAGCTATTTCAGAATTTGAGTACACGATAGAGGACTTTTTTTTTTTTAAGCAATATTTTTGATATTCATGTTACAGAGGTTTAGTTGTCACAGAGGAATCTTACCTTTTACTTCAATTGTTGCGTTTGCATTTGGTGCCATGTCAAATGTGTAAACACACATGTATTCCCCAGAATCATCTGCCCTTGGTTTAGTGATTCTGCAAAAACATACAGCACACCAACTTATTTCATCATTTGAATTTACCAGTCACTTTATTACAAGTAATCAAGTAAATAAAGTCAACTAATTCCAGTTAAACTCTAGTAATTAGTTTGGACTACAGTAGTGAAAGCTTGAGGGGCCTCCAAGGCCATCGGAGACAACATGTTGGCATTATGCTGTTATATTACGGAACAGCAGCTCTGTATTCTGCAGGAAAGGGCACCACGGGCATTTTAGCTGTAATCTTCAGAGTATCACTGATGTAATGTGACAAGGAAGTGACCAATTGGTCTTATCTTGTGGCTAGGGAGAGTCTGTGGTAAGTCTACGGGGGCGACAGAAGCTTTGTGCTCCAATGGTTACATTGTGTGACAGCAGGAACTAACAACTAGTTGGTTCCTTAGGCTATAATAGAGTTTTTCTAGTTAGATGCATAGGTATAGTTAAACATTTGGTTTAAGGCAGTAATATGCTACATAATGTTGAGAGAGTCTGAGGGTATCATATTTGGCAGGGTTATTCACAGTCTCTGGCTTTTGACTATTCTTGACTATTTCAATATATTGCAGATTAAGGCAAAAATAAACAATGAACCATACACTTCAAATTCTGAATTACAATGTACTGACATTTTGTAGCAGCTTGCTAGTAAACCTAGCAGCATAATGCAGTGAAATGTGCTGTAAAATGGAAGTGCAATGTTGCACCATGTCATTTGTTTAGCCATCAATAGCACACTGTCAGCCACAAGATCAAGGTGCTATAAGTACCTGCAATCAAGACACTTTTTCATAAAGAACACAACTCAATAGCAAAGCATTTTTTCTGGTAAAATGTATTTAAATATATGTATTAATTGCCTCAGTAACTTCTTGAGCAAACAATCAAGCTTTGATGAGTTGTTATCTCCATGTCTGTAGGAAATGCACAAACCATACACACTAACTGCTCATTACAGAATAGAAAATGTCTGCAACTCTAGGGTCTGACCCATTTACAAGCAAGCACCAACAGTTAGTTAGCCAAGCAGAAAAGCAAACCTGAGTTACTCCCATTTTAAACTTAGAGCCAATCAGTGCACTGTCTTCGTCTCAGCAAGCTCTTCTTCTCCAGCATTTCCTGACAAGTATCTCTCCTGACTTCCACTGTTGACCGAGACATGACTATGCAAGATTATCTCAGCGTTGTTTTGTTTTGTTTTTTTTTGCTTGCATAGCCATTTTCATTTAACAGTAAAAAAATTTTCAGATAAATTCTCATTCACTTTCCATTGCTGGGAGCACTTACTGTCTGCATTATCTCACTTCCTACACAGAGGCAAGGCTGTTTGTCACCTGTATACTGTGTTCCTCTGCTCTGTCCTTGTATTGCTGATCTCCTTTCCATTCTTCATCCAGAAGCTTTCCTGGTAAGGAGTGTGGGCAGTGGTGAGGTTACACTGCAGGGTAACTGGTTTGCTAGAGGAGTCCGCTGACAGGATGGTCTGATCAGAGGCACTGATCTTTGGTTCTGAAAGACAGAGACAGTCAAACCTTATCACAGAACTGGGGCTCAATGCTGGTTTAATGCTTCCTCCCATGCTGTAGTAGCTGTAGGCTGTATGCTGTTTTTATACGATCTGTGTAGGAGGGTGTCTATGAAGTAAAGACAAGAGTGCACACAACAAATAAACATAATACATCATAAGTATATGAAACAGCTGGAATGTCTTGTGTCAACCATTAATCTTTTGAGTAAAAATGTAATAAGTGAATATTATTTTTGGTTGATGTTGAGCATGTGAATGCTAAATTTGTCTCATGACCTACAGTAATACACATTAATGACACATGACAAGTGTATAAGAGGAGCTGTTTGCATAACATCTCTGATAACTTCTCTGATATTAAAAGATGCATCAAATATTAATTTGATTGGTTATACCTATTTCACACCTATCTCTTGGTCACAGCACTGCATTCATAAATGACTTTCTGAACCCTCTTAATGTGCTGTACAGTCATGCAGACTCCTGGAGGATATTTGACAGATAGAAGATACACAGTAGCTGATAACGGCACTAATTTTTATGTTCCATCGTAATAAGAGGAAACTGGATGGGTTCTTAAATATGCCTTACCCTAAGCTTGCATGTAAATGTCATCAGAATATAGTGGAGAGGTAAAATGTGCCATGTGCTTGGAGATCTGGGCTAAAGACTAATAAACTGAACAGTCATTTGACATTTTTACATTACTGCTGAATGACTACTTGAATTACTTCAGCTTCTAAACTGCTAAGCACACTGGTTACTAAACAATACCAGGGTCCATTTCTCAAGGACGTTGAGGGAAGCAGGAGGTGTCATCTGAGAGCGAGGTGCCCTTTGCTCTGCCTTGAGTAGTGAGCAGGAAGCCTCCTCCGCCCTGCCCCTCCTCCTCCTCCTCCTCCTCCTCCTCCTCCAGGGCGGGCCAACCATGGCAACGATGGAGCCCCCGAGGGGAGGAGCAGAGAGGAGAAGCATCATAATCCTACTACTGGCTGCTGCTGCTGCAAGGCCACTAGCAAGGCAAAAGGGAGGAGAGGGGGGAAAGAAGGGCTACTGAGACTGGCGAGTGACTTCTATTAGCATTCATGGCACCTTCTTCCTGCTATTCTGTATACTCAATAGCTAAGGGGATATCTCTCCCCTCCCCCCCTTACATCTCTCTCTCCCCCACCAAGCAGAACCACATGTACTATTAATAGTATCTTTGAGACATGCGAACACACACAACATGAGGTACATAAATTAACATTTAGCAAACACGGCACAGTGGTCCACAGGCAGTTTAACCAAAAGGTTGTTTGTAGGACACCTTGTCACAACTTAAAATGTGGTAACTACTGGATAATGCATCACCATATCAGGATGTAATGAAATATAAAAAGCTGCTCTAAATGAGTCAAGATGTAGGGAAACCTGATTCCCCCCTTTCCTCTTGCTGGTACTCTAATACAGTGCTGCATTTTGATTAATACTTTATCCAATTAACTGACAAATATTACGTAATGAGGGATGTTATTTTTCTTTTAATTATTGCATTATCAGTACAAATGTGTTTTCTTTTTTACATCATCTGTTACATTTTGCCAAGATGTATGAAATCAATTACACAAAACAGCTGAGGCATAGTAACCAACTTGGCAAGGTCTATATTTAGGGGAGCATTATGTCATTGTAAAAGGCAAAGCAGGGCTCAATTTGTAGCATATTACAATAGAAGAGGTGTACTCCAGAGATAGGTGCCAGTAACTGTGCTGGCACAGGGACAACAGTGGGCCTCATGAGCACGTGGTTGGGCTAAATGGTTTGAGCCAGTCATTCTTAATAAGAATATGCAATACATTTCAATACATGTCTGATTTCAAACAACACACATTTGTGTTACTTTGCAATACATAACAGTAGAAATTCACATACCATTATGAGGGTTTTAAAAAGCAAAGTCTCACAAACGTGCATACTACAAAACAGCTGCTTGGCTTTTAAATGTACAGTATATCTGTACTCAAAATCCACTGAGATCTGTGTAATTAGTGAAAGTGATACTACATGCAAAGGTTACGTGTATGTATTTGAGTATGAGACACTCATCACTTGAAAAGTGGCTGAAAATTTTTTTGGGTTTGCTTTTTCACAAAGACACCAGCTGTGTTTAGCTTGAATTCATGTGGGCCATGAGGAATTCCAAAGGTGAAAAGTTTTCCACCCTGAAATCAAAAGACAACTGAGAATTATCCACACAAACACTCAAGCCATTCCTGCACCACAATCCACTTTTAGCATTCACTTCTCTGGCCATTTGTATCTTGAGTTATGTTCCAAACAGCCATTTTACCAAAACATGGCTAAACAGACATCCATGGGAATGTCACGAGATTCAAGAAGGGTGTAGAAATGGATGTACGACACAGAAGCCGTGTATTTAACCATATTTTGGTGTAACAATCAACAGTGATGGAGGAGTGAATGGAGAACTCTCTACAGACATCCATGCTTTTTTTTTCTGGCATGAAAACTTGTCACCATTGGAATCAATCATAACTGGCATAAATTAAAGCTGATGACAGCTGATGTTCTTTGTTAAAGCAATAGTACAACATTTTGAGAAATATGCTTATTTGTTTTTTTTCATGGAGTTGGATTAGAAGATCAATACCACTCTTATGTCTGTAAATATTAAGTTACAGCCAGTGGCCTCTCATCCTTGGTTAGCATAAAGACCGGAATCAAGGGAAAACAACTAGCCTGGCTTTAGGCAATCACTGCTCCCGGTCAAGAATAAAACCACAAAGTGCCATTTTTGCACTTCGGTTTTCGTATGGATTACTGGGCTGTAAATGTGCTGCTTTACTTTTTACCTTTGGACAGAGGTAGGCTAGCAGCCATTTCCGAAATGTATGCTAAACTAAGCTAAACAGCTATTAGCTGTAACTTATCTTTACCATTTAGACCAGTGAGTGGTATCACTGTTGTCATAAAAAAAAAAAACAACAAACAAATAAGTGTATTTACAAAATGTCAAACTATTCATTTCACTTTTTTTGAGAGTTCCATACTCAAAAGACAGATTAAGTACACATATTTTAAGTACACATAAAAAGCATACATTCAAAAGAGGTATCGACAGTAGATTTTGTCCATGCATGCATGCATGAGGTTTTTTTTTTTGTTGTTGTTGTTGTTTTTGGAAAATTCAACATTAAAATTGCATTTAATCAAAATCCAAATTCCAAATAGAATAGCAATTAAAGAGCTTTGTAATGGGAATGAAATACTGTATATACATATATACATATACTGATTTGGGGAATACTGATTTAGAGCGATTCACATTCACAAACTAAATTAAGCAAAACTAGGAGGCCAAAACAAGACAATCAGACTTCAGCATGTTTCCTCAGCTACAAACTATACATTCATATCAAGTGGCTATTATGTATAGCCTGTTATATACATGTAATAACTTGGATATTACATGTATATGCAAAGAACATTTACTCCTCAGTAATGACAGAATATATGTAGTTATGATTTGAATTGCAGGTTTGGGGGAACATGGGGAACAACTAAATGAAACAAGTGAACAGCTGCTGTCTATTGCACTTCTTATAAGAGTTGAAATTTCATCAACCTGACACCTAATCCAATAGTGCTCACCAGAAGTCAAAATTTGTCAGTCCAATCAGAAGAGCCAGCAAAAATCAGACTCCTCTAAGCTTCTCAGAGAGCTTCACTATGACTAACAACATTCCACATCTCCCTGTGCTCCAGTGGGCAAAGCGCTGAAGCATACACAGATTAGAAGAGTCCAGTTGAAATTCAGTTTGTTTGAATGTTAGTATGCATAGAGCAGAGGGGTTAAAGGATATAATGTCATTACTGATTCACAGTCACACGCTTAATGGCTGAGAAGGCACAAGGTTACACATTGCACAGGCAAGTCCAGAGAGACTTTTGTAGAGGTGAAATCTCTGTCTCGAAGGCCCTCGCGTGGTCATATCCTTTATTTGGATTACCACACACAAATTTGAAAGCAGAAAATGTTTGCTTTTATCAGGAAACAGCTGACAGCAGGAATCACTCTTTTACGCCTTAACGGATCCCTCCTTGTGTCTTCTTACAGTCCCATTTACACTGCGCCCAGAGTGAGAAAGCCAAATCAAAAGCACCATTACTTCAAAGCGCCACTAGGTTTCCGCTGCATTTAGCAGGCAGGGCTTTGAAGTAAATAAAACAATCCACGTAACGCAAAGGACACAACATAATGTTGAGGGAGTAAGTATCACAAATAAATCCAGGAATAGGGAATGGATCAAATTAGGATATAGAGAAAAAGTTAATGATCAGAATATTGCAAAAGGACACATGAGACAGTAAGAACAAAGGTCTGGTGTAGGAGGAAAGAGGGAAATGTAGATAGAGACTGGGTAAAGTTCCTCGGTTTGTGGTCATTTACAACAAGATGCTCAAGGGATTTTGGGAGAGACAGGGGGTTTACTGACTTCAGTGGAAGAGAACATAAATTCTTTCCAAACCAAATAAGGAACAAAATGTAATATTAATGAAAACCAAACAGGAAAAAGCAACCACTGGCATAAGGGATTTAGACGATTAGAATTTTTTTTTCTATTTTTACTACTATAAAAAGAAACTTAAAAAAGGAACATGAATAAATAACGTTGTTTGTTTTATTTTTGCCTGGCCAGTGACCACTGTGGTGAGGGTGAGCTCTTGAGAGGTTTTTACGGGTTGGAGTGGTTGGGACAGGGGTAGTTCGTTCACCATCTAGGTACTACGGGACATAGACCACTCACTCTGTAGCACCGAAATGGTGGCCTGGGCACGGATCCAGGTGATGGCTGGGTTTTGTCGGAGGTCATTGCGCCTGGGGTCGTTGCTGGCCCGGCACTCATAGGTCCCAGAGTCCTCCAGTGTGAGGCGCGTGATGCCGAGCACACTGACCCCATTGGTGCCGTAGGCCGTGTTGATAGATACCCGACGCTTGCGGGCTCCGTCCCACAGCTGCTTGAAGGAGTCGGCCCGGTTGATCTCAGCATACCACCACTGGATCTCTGGAGTGGGGTTACCAACCACGTCGCAGTACAGCTCAAAGGTGTCCCCCGTAAGCTTAGTCTCAGACATGGGCGACTTCACAAACCCAGCTGGAGAGGAAAAGCGCATCGGGGTGGCAGGAAGGAAAGGGCAGAAGAGGGTTAGAGAAATAGGAAGATGTGGAAAGGTCAAGGGATGGAGAAGGAAACAAATTTAAACAAAAGAGAGGATGATTAAAGCCAAAGGAAAAAGAAGCAAGCTTAAAATCATTGATAGGTGAAAAAGAAAAGATTGATGATTGTCTAACACCAGTCCGTTCAACGTCAAGGTTCCCTGGCCCACTGAGGCCTACAACTGTCAAACAAAGTCATAGTCAACCAGTCTTAAGTCTGTACCAGCAAATCATGCTAGTATCTTGTGTATTTTCTTTTTCTTTTATCTCTTTCTTTCTCACATGTAATCTTACAATGGTTAGTGTACCAGGATTTTTAAGGAATAAACTTTCATGTTATTATGCTTGAACAAACAGTGTAAACATTAGTACAGTACAGTGAATGCAGTACATATAAATCTTAAAATTGAACAAAACACTTACAATATATAGACAGTGAAGGAGAGAGCTATCGTAGCATCCTCACTGAGTTTGATCAGTCTCAGCCAGTTCCTTAAAGGTTTGTTTATCAGAGAGCCTTGTCAAGATGAGCAATCACCCAACCCTTTCCTACATTCACTGTGATGCAACAATCAGTGGCACCACTCTTACTTGACCCCATTGAAATGAAAAGTCCTCACGAATGTGCCACACATTTGTCAGTGCTGAAAAAGAAGACTACACAAAAAAATCATGGGACTCATCAAAATCAGCGGCTTAGAGATTTTCCCCTTGACCTTAAGTCTCATTGACACCACTCTATCAGAGGAATGAATGTTATTTAAGAGTTATTAAACCTGCTGAAATGGAAAGCTATGATAATGTGCGTCCTGGGTACAGCGAGCGTCTTCGGGCTTCTAAACTATCAGGTTATTACCTCCACCAGAGATGTTAGTAAGTGTTGTTAGTTAGAACAATGTCTCATCAATAAAATCTTGAAAGTTAGGTCAAGGGGAGTTTGTTTTTGGTTTGGAAAATCCCATAATGTGTCAGAAAGGTGTGCATATCAGGAATACTGATTCCCCCCACATCTCTTGAGAAAGTGCAGTGGAAATCTGTCGTTGAGTGTGATGGTATAAATAGTCTTGCTCCGGTCTGTTCGATTTTTTTGCAAATAAACTCGAAACTTCGAATCCACAAGTCACAGTTCCAGTCTCATCTATTACATCACCCCTTTGGGGCCAAGACAAGTACACCCTGGACATGCCGCCAGTCTGTCACAGGGCTAACACATCCAGATGGACAACCATATTTACACTCACATTCACACCTACGGGCAATTTACTGTCACCAGTTCATAATAATCTGCATGTCACGGGACTATGGGAGGAAACTGGGAGGAGTTCCTGAAGGAAACTCATGCAGACTCAGATTCAAACGCATTGCCTTCTTGCGTCACTGTTTTCTTGCAAATGATATTCTAGAATGCTAAATAATAATAATAATAATAATAATAATGATAATAATGATAATAATAATAATAATAATAGTAATAATAATAATAATACCTATTTTAAAACACAGAATGAAAATGCTCAGATCTATTTTAAAAGTCTGTATAGTTATTTGTCATTATAATATACTTGCACAAAAACTAATACATTTAAATAAAGCTGGAAATGCCCATTAAAAGCAATTCACAGAAATCATCACAAACAGACATAACTGTAAGTATATATGTATAAACCTGATCTCTTTTCGTCCATATCAGCTATTGCTGGTAACACCATAAATTAGGTCAACCAGCTTTCATTTTGGATAAGCTGGAATTTAAGAGCAGGTTTTCAAAACTCACATCTGGTCAGAGTGGAACAGGATAGTTCAACCAGCTTCTGCGTAAAACCCTGAATGAACTGACAGTTTGGAATCACACAGTTGATTTGGGCTTTTAAAGCAAAATTTGCTTCATATAAGTAACACATGGAAACTAAATATGCACCAATATCCCCAATACATCTCGTCAGTGGCATTTAAGGTTATGGAGTCAGACAGACAGCCCCCATTTTTTCTAACACTGCCGGACTACCTCACTTGCATGTGAAGCAGGAAATGCATTTAAAACATGAAACATAGTGGAATTCAAAATAAAATGGGATCCATAGGCATTATTATCACAACTGTAAGCGCACCATGCTGTGTCTGTGCCTGATTCATGACCCTGTTCCACATCAGTAGTTAGCCCAACAATACACTGCCAGCCTTAATGAACCTCATCTAATGACAAATCACCTGGACCACAGACACTGTTCTCTGCAGCCCCTGCAGCCTGTCAGCTGTAAACCACATGTGCTTAAATAAATCAGAAAAAATACACTGCCTTAACTCTGCCCTGAATTGTTGTAGAGGAAATGGGAACAAAGAGCCTGTGGTCTCTTGAGTGTTGTGTCTAACTACAACAGCTTACAGGGCCTCCCAGATCTGTCTGCCTTGCTCAAAGTAATGCATCATAGGCACATGAACAGATAAGCCTGTAGAAGCCAGAGGAAGGAGTGTCAGCAACTGCAGTATTCAGCTCACTCCCACAATGAAACCAGGTACATTTTATTTAAATAAGTTTATTGAAGGTTTAATTGCCAAGTGAAAATAAATACCACTCCCAAGGTTTACATGGTTTATTTTGGTCATTTTCCACAATGCGGTATTGCACAATGTTTGCAAAGCTTGAGAACATTATTCCCATTGCACTGGACTCCAACAGGCTGTCAAAATACAGCCAAAATATTTGACATACTTGACAATGCATGGATTCTAGTTAGTGCCATGGTAACAAGTCTGTTGCCCAACACCAGTTTGTGACTCACAGCCAAACGAAAATAAATTAGACAATAGGAGAGTGAGATTATGAACAGAATTTAGCAAAAAAATTGCAGTCTTCCTATTGGGAGATGTGTCTGAGGATATTAGGTGCTTCCAACTTGTGTTTCTATGTGCAATGCCTAGAGATATGCAGAGTAATTAGCATTTGTTTCCTTTCTCTGGAAACATCTGGGCCCATCAAGCTCACCACATAATCCCAGAGGGTGAATCCAAGCCTATCCGCCTACACTTTGAAAGCAATATTTCAATTTGACAGAACATTTACTATGGCATTCTCTACTATTATTATGGATATGACAGTAAATTGGCTTACCACATGGCATAGATAACCATTGTCAGCCATGCATAAGAGCTCATAATCACAGTATAGTATCTGCTTAAAAAAAGTAATGAATGTCCTCCAAGGTGATGGCAAATTAAATCAGAAAAAGGAACAGATGACTTCATTTAAATTCAGGCTCAGGGAGGCTCTGAGGAGAAATACGCACAGAACAAACTACAGACAACACTCGGCCAATGAGCAGACCAATTTTCATGTTGTTTAAACAAGGAGCTTACACTGGCAGTGAAAACAAAACACAAAGCAGCCAGCCGGTACTCATTCATTTCAAATGCAAGCTGGGAGACAAGAAGTGACAAAGACTGTGGACGGTAGAAATATCTCAGCAACTACAACAGTAGAGGAAAGATGAGCAGAGTTCATCTTTATGCAAATGAGTGGGGAGGCGGTCGACTGAAGGGCAGATGTGTTGACTTTAGTTCAGTTTGTTCTGAACAAATGCAAAAAAAAGAAAAAAGCTGATGCTTTCTATTTATTGTGCATTGACATCAGAAACAGGAAAAAGTGTGAAGGAAAATTACAGAAAACAAATAGTTTTCCAGTCAATTTAATGTTGTTATGGCATGTTATGTAATTCCTCAAAATTCACAGTATGGACAGCAGAGGAAAGACACAGGGTGAACTTCCAGTGCATGACAAAGTCACTATCAGCGTTAGCAAACAGTTAAAATGGACATGTATGCAAATAAAAATAGGACATAAAAAAGCTCTCTAACACACAGTTTGAGAAAGAACATACTGTACATAACAAAAAATACAGTAGGTCTAAAAACAAGTAGATTGGTCTGTTTGAAATCCTAAATGCTGGTGATGGCAGTTTTCATATGTAGACTAAAAGCTTCATTTGAGCTTTAGTAAGTGAAACTATCACCTTAAAGCTCTGTCGATCAGGCTTCTGTCCACTGTTTACACCTAAAATCTATCTTTTAGTATCAGACACTTGCCTTCTATAGGCTTTAAAGGTAGATTATGGATCATGAGTAGCTTGCTCCTTTACGGTGATACTTATATGGCCAGTGGTGTATTGACATTTGCTCAGTTGCTGGACGGGGCTGATTGCTAATGCTTGCAGAGTTAACATAGGGATGTTGTTTCAGCTAATACCTCCGAGTGGCTGCTGGTTGCTGTGTATTGTAATGTCACAAGCATTATTTGTAAGACCAACATAATGCTTGTACCGACACAGATGAAACACAAACTAAAGTGTTAAGTAAGCAGACATTGCTGTGGTGGGGTTTTCTTGCTGGTTAGTGTCACTGTAAATTGGTGGGTGTTATTATTATATATTATTAAATGTGGTATTCTTAAAAGAATATTACGGGATACTTGAAACAAATGAGAGTTTCACTGCAGGGGGAGACATGATGTTTCTCCCTGTTTGGACAAGTGTTTATATGAGTGGATGGTTTAACAGAAATTATTCAAGACAAATGAATTAAGTCCTTCACAGTGCCATGTCTGACTTGCACGCTTTGCCTCACTTTACTCCCAGTCCCAGGTTGACATGTGCACAATAGTATCACAAAATAACCCGTAGTCTTCTGTGACAAGCTCTGTCCAAGGCTGCATGGAAGTCACAGTCATTACAGCCTACCTACTCCAGTGATGTAGGTAGAGAGGAGAGCTTCCCTGAGGACTGACAGCTCGCCACACACCACCACCGTGCAGCCTGAGAGTGAGTCAGCTGCCTGCCTACAACCTGGATCCCTGTCCGCAGTCGCACAACACAGACAGAGAAAGCAGCGAGTAGGAAACCCCCTGGGGCCACTGAACTGGTTATGTGCTAGGCAGTGTGTGTGTGTGTGTTTGTGTTTGTGCGTGTGTGTATGCGTGTGTGTGTGTTTGAGGTTGTGGGTGTGGATGCATCTTCGTTGTACATGGTACTGCGACTGAGAAAGATGTGTGCCTTTACAGGTCATTTGTAGGACACAAAAGATTACAATTGCGCCTATCATTTAGATTTTAGTATCTTTCACTCCCTGTTGTCTATCATGTTGCAAGATCACCTACTGCATTGTAATTTGCAAGGTAAAATGTTACTACTGAGTAACATTTTCTTTGATTTACTCAAAGAAAACCAAGGGATTAGGATCTAATTTAGTGACGGATTTTGGTGAAATCTAAATTCCGATCATGTCCACATTAGACCTAATTTTGTGTTGAAGTTGGGCAGAACTATCCTGGGGGTGTGTCAAGGTCACTGAATACCCAGAAAGAATCATAAAGGTGTAGCTTGGCCTGCGCCGACAGGTGCCACAAAACAAATACTGTGAGTCAGGGAGCTGTCAGTCAAGCATAGTGTGCACACACCCACACAGTCCTGACAAACGGTCAGATTAGGTTTAGGTGACAATGGATGTGTGAGTCTCAATCGGCCATAATATCTTTAAAATTTGTCTACACCCTCTCTCTACTGTTTAATCTACCAGAGGGTGGATAACACGCTTTGACACTGCCTTAATTTAACTTCTCCTGATACATAGTGTGTCAAAAACATTCAATTTAAAGGGCCACATTGGTGATTTTGTGTGCTAGAGCCCATTCACTATAAATCACATGTTCTTTATATTACTGCCAACCATTTCTTTACATTCTACAATCTTTAAGTCTAAGTTTTTAAATGATTGTCTTACCTAACAAACATCCAGTGGTTTCTATTCATTGTCTCCATGTTTGACAAGGGTCATCACCAAAACTGTACTGTTTAACCTGTGTAGAGAGGGGCTGTTTTTTTACATTCTTTTACAGGTTTAATCACTGGCTGTTGAGAAAAACATGGCATTCTCATTCTTTGTTGCTGGAAAATCAAACCCAGAGGCCAAACAAGACTTTCGGTTTGTAAGTTTGATAGATTCTTGTATTAAAATGGTTGCTGTTCGGCAGCCGAAATATGCAGTGCTCACAAATGAATAACCAAAACCACTTACACACAATGATATCAGTAAATAAATATAGTACATTCTTCTAAATGTTTACCATGCTGAGTTACCAGCATCAACCAAGTTTCAAGTTTTTGTAAGGTGACATTCATGTATGCTAGAATGAATGTAAAACAATCTCTGCGTCTCTACAAGCAAATGTACAGGAATATACAGGAAAAAAAGTATGGCTGTGATGATGTACACAAGGCGGCTCTCACCACACGACAAAGCGGTTAGAATTTTCCTCACTGACTTTATCACATCACTGATCTGCCTTATGTGATGTCACTGTGGTTGAGCAACGTGACAAAAGATTGCCGTTCTTTGCAAATCTGAATTTCAAGAGAAAAAATATGACATTTGCGCCGACCATTTCAATCTTACTAATAATACAGGAGTCTGTCACTCAGATCATAGAAGAGAAGAAACAGCTTAATAAGATTTAAACCCCAATAACCCCTGTTCTGGGTAGAAATTCGCTAATCCTATCCTCTAATCACAACCAGCAAACACTTGCTAGTTCTCTTTCAGAGGTCAAAACAAGGGAATTCAAATGATTTGATGTAAAACCTGAGAAGCATGGAGATAGACGCGTCATGTTACACTGATTTTCATCGCTGAAATAACAAGAAAATTCCAAAATTAGAAAAATCACACCTCCACGAAAGTGTCTTCCACCACTAACCATAGTTTTCTTCATGGGCAACTAATGGTATTCCCCAATCTCCTACATCTATCCTATCAAGTATTATTATATATCAACTTAAATGACTCTGCTTTGCTGAACATCAGCTGGCAAGAGTCTGTAGGTAAAAAAAAAAAGCAACCTTGTGTCTGCTACGTCACTTGTTAAAATACCCAGGCCGATGGGAGAAATAAGGCCAGGTTTAAATGAAAATAACCTCTTTGAGTGTTCTGTCTCTGAGCTGCCCTTGTGCCCTTGCTCCGACACAACAGCCAGTAGTACAGAGCTGTGGCTAAATTGGGGAACCTCCAGCTGCGGCTGAGTGTAACTGTATGAATGTGAAGCAGGGTGAGGCTGAAAAAAAAAAAAAAGCACAGCATGCATGCTCAGCAAAAACCTTCCCTTGACAAATCACTATTTAAAAAAAAGAAAAACACTGCTCACCTTACGGCCGTGCATCAGTATGTCCCTGCATTGTGTTTTATATGCTGCTCCTAATCAGTGCAGTTCATATCAGATTTCACAGTGGACAAGCATGACTCATTTTAAGAGCTGGCTTGAGTCCTACAGAATATTTTCCAGACTCACGAATGTAACTTTCTCCACAGCCGGGACAGTAATGTGATTATGGACAAGCTGCTGGATCATGTTGGTCTATTGATTGAATGGTACATAGCTGTTAAATGCTGTTGGTCTGCAGCATACATTGCAATACATGTATAGCTTTCTCTACATCATGTCTTTATACTTCGATAGTGTAACCTTTGGAGGAACTAATCTTTGCTGTTGTGCGTGCCTAGTGGTCATAAGGAACCAGTTAAATGAAAGAAAACAAACGTAAAATGGTTCATTTTTAACATGAAAGTCATTATATCAGCTCATGATTCTAGAGGCTATCTTGACATGAGCTGTGTGTTTGGGCTCACAAAAGCAGTGATAATACAGCAACAGAGTTGGCAGCAGAAGCAGGCTACATGCTTTGTATTGGGAAATTATGTAAGACACAGAGGCACTTCTTCAGGTCAGCCACAGCCACCTTCTCAACAGCCTTTATATTCTTTGCATAAAGATCACATCATCTCTCAGCTTAAATGATTCACAGCCACCTAAGCGAGTCTTTAGAAGGCTGTGCAGCTGTGCAGCTGTGCACAAGGAGGCCGTCCATTAAGAGTTAATGGATTCACTTTCACAAAAGGACCTTAAAGCCACAGTTCTCAGTGCTGTGGCTTGGTGGTAAAAATAGAAACGAGGCAGAATGGACGGATGCTATTTACAGTCCTCCAAATATCTGTCGCAGAAACTAGGCACCTATAGTAGACCTACTTTTCCCTAAACGCGAGGGAGTAATGGCATGAATTCCCTCTGCTTCCCAGATCGTCTCTTGCACTTATAATTATTATTCTCCCTACGTCACTCCCTGAACTCTGTAATATCACAGGAAAATCTAGGATTGCATAAGAAGCCATGCACCGATTACCCTTAATCTGAACTGTGAGAGAGAAATGAAATGGCTTTTGGATGCATGCAAATGTGAGTAAATCTCAGAATATTACCTTCAGTGTTAAACTAACTGTAGCTTAATACAGCTGTGGTCAAACATGTAATAAAAGTAGGGTCTATTTACTGGAAATGAAATGCATCTATATACTTGCTATGAATTTAGGATCTCTGCATACAGTATACAACAGATAACGCACTGATATCCCACTGAACCCTGACTGCGTATATACTGTAAATATATATATATATATATATACACAAATATATACACAGTGTATATGTGTACATTTACAATATTCGTGGGGTCCAAAAACCGGAAGCCCACTATACTTTGTTTGGAACCAAAATACTGGACGCCACATGTTTAAGTGGCTGTTTGAAGGTTAAGGCTTGGTTTTAGGTTAGGGGGTTAGGCATCCATTTGTGATGGTTAAGGTTACTGTAAGGAGCTAGGGAGTGCATAATGTTAGCAATGGGTACCTATGAATATAGTACAACAAGGGTGTGTGTGTGTGTGTGTGTGTGTGTGTGTGTGTGTGTGTTTCTGTGGAGTGAACTGGGCCTCAGTGAGTGGGAGCTAACACAGCGCAGAGACCACAGGAAATGCTTGGAATGCCTTTGCTTGGACATTATCATACAATAGAGGGATTATTGGATGTTTGATTTTTTCCAGCTAGCAAGTTGAGAGAGCGCCTCACTGTGTGTGCACACACTTTAAGCACCTCTGAGACATTAACAAAGAAGAAAGAAAGGAATTCGAGGGATAATATTTTGTTATATAATTCCTGTGGCATTTAAGTTTCCTTTTTTTATCTCCTCACATGCTGAAGATCTAGGCTGATTTTGTGATTTCTTGTAGTATCATCTACATTTCAATAACTATGCACTGTGCTTTGCATATTAGCATTAATCAAAAAAGTGTAGTAATTAATTACACTAGAGTTGTTGAGACTCAAATAGTGTTGAGCATTCTCCATTTCAAATACTTGCTAAATTAAATCCTTAAGGTAGGACAGTGGTGGAGTGAAGTTTTTCACAACCTTCTCATCCTATCATCAAAATACATGTCTTATTAAGTTTTGCACAGTGGGTGTCTGATTATCCCACAGAAAAGACGAAGTGAACATTAAGCATTAAAATTATAAGTATGCGGAGTAATTCTCTGCCTTATCTCATTTTTATTTTATTTTTTTGAAAGGCGATTAGATGATGTCAGTGACGTTGATTTGTCAACACGAGGCCTTGACATGTGGGTATAGCAGCTTCTGAAAAGAAAGGCAATGATTACTTTGTTAACAAAAACTGAAATAGACTGGGCCATTTGCATACTAAAGCACCGACTTGTCGGGGTTGCTCACGGAAGCTATTGAGGTTCTTTTAAAAATTGGAGAAAAAAAAATTCACTTTCATTTCATGAATGTCTGCTGATTTGTGTGCCCCTCTGGGTGATGTGATTCAACAGAATTTGATAACAGGACATGCTGTAGCAGAAGAGGACAGCCTGGAACACCCAACAGCATGTTGCTGCTGACATTTATTTAAACCACATCAAATTGTTTTTATTGTGATTACTGCACAGTGAACTTTTGAAATTAAACTCGCAAATGAACATGCTTTGCAGCTCTGAATGTCTGACAACCAAATGTCTTATGCACTCTATCTGGATACTTGCAGAGAAGAAACATCTGATGCTCAAACACTGAACATCAGATAAGGACATAAGGAAGTTAATTTTGTATTTAGGTTTGCAATAACCAAAGTTAGGCAAAAAAGTAAGGCCCACACTTACTATGGCATTAGTGGAAATGTGGCATAATAGGGAAGCAGTTTTCTCTATGAACAGATGCAGAAGTCCAACACCTGTGAGACAGAAGGGCCTGGAATTTACAGTATTTCAAACACACACTGGGCGAGACTTTAGTCTGTGCTTGTGTGTGTTGACAATACTTCATCAGCATCCAGAGCAGGTTAGTCTTGCTTGACATACTCTGCTCCCTAACCCCCTTTGACTAAACAAACTGCACACTGACAGCCCCAGGCTACCCATAGACTGTACGTAAATATTCACAACTAATTCCATGAAGGTACAAGCCCCAGTTTTGCTCCCAGCAACAACGCACTTTGCCTGTTTTAAAACACATTTGACAACACATTCTATTTGCCCAACAGTGACAGTTAATTCAGTCGCATCTACACTATAGTACAGTGGTTGGCATTACATGAGATAACCTTGCAAAAAAAAAAGAAAAAAAAGATGTCACAACAACGTCAGTTTTCCTTCTGTTTTCTCTGGTTAAAGCTCCGTAAAGGTTTGACTGTGTGGTCAGTGACTGAATCAGATTTGTTGGTGTCTAACTCTGGCCTTCTTGTCGAGATGCGTGAAACTACAGTGTAGTAGAGGCTTTATCGCAGTCATTCTCAAAATCCTCTGTGGCAACATATCGCTCGGGCGTCCTCACACAAGTCAAGTCACTTTCCCTCAACGCGATGTTTACAATTATGCCATGGTCAAATCTGCTTTCTTACCGTTTTGAGCCGAGATGAAAGGCAGCATCAAGTTCCCTAAAAGGGCCACCGCCAGCAGCATCACTGCGTTAGGATGCATTGTTGGGTCTCTCGGTGAGAGTACCAGGGTCTCGGTCGGACGAATGTGGGAGGAGAGCTCGTGTATTGATCACAGGATCTAGAGAGATGGGCCCAGCATAGCACCGGGTGCTTTAAAAATAAGCAGCCGAGGATTATTTGAAAAAAAAAAAAAATGTCTCCCAGATTCAAAGACCTTAAAAGGACAGCGACGGGTGAAGGGTCCGGGGACGAGGCCAGCGGCTCAGGGATGCCGATGTGCAGCCATAGGCGGTGAAGAAGCCTCGTCGGATTGCGGAGGAGAGGTCTTTGGATGTCAGGGAGATTGTCCACAGTGTAGTTGTGAAGATTCAAAGATGCGCAGACCGATGCGCATTTGCGCTCTCACGCTCACGGTTCGGTGATTAAAATGAAAGTGGCGCACAAATTATTCCCGAAGGGAAGTGATGTAGCCGAAACATAAGTCTGTTATCAGCACCGGTCTATTTTTAATACCAAAAAAAAAAGAGAGGAACAGATGCTGGTAGGACACCAACGGCAGCAACGACAAGCTGCGCGTGCCCTATGCGCTCATGACCGTGGATAAACACACATGTACACAGAGAGACACGCTGACACACACACACACACACACACACACACACACACACACACACACACACACACACACACACACACACACACACACACACACACACACACACTTAACACGGATGTAATGTTGTTTGTGAACTCAGGCAGTTACAATGTAGCTCCTCAGCCTTCATTTCCTTATCTGCAGATAAGCTTCAATTTTTTATAAATTTTATTATGAGATGACAGGTCCACATTTCCATCTCCTGCCATTTGGAGGAAGGTGTTCCTGCTCATTCACTATTTCCTGACTCCAGGAATAATCTAGCTGTATAATTTCATAACCCTGTTTAGCCGCTCTTTCAGCAATACTAATGCAACCTATAGATTGCCAGCTGGTTTACACCAGCATACAACTATGCAGAGCAAGTGACAGATGTCTTTAAAATTAAGACATGAGTGGTTGCAATTAAGAAAAAAATGCAAGGGTTAATATGCAAATGAACTGAAGGCAATCCTGCCAGAGTTTTCACCAGTCACATCCTGTGTCTCCAAGCCTGTTTCACAGTGCCTCAATACTCGCTCTTGTCAGGTTTTACTGTGAGGAGATTATGGTGATGCTCTTGAGCTCACTGAGGTCATTTATAAATTATGTCATCACATCAGTGGCCTGGGTGTTCTCAAGCTGTATGTACCACATCCCCTTCAAAGTTCAACATGGCCTCCTGTAATCCGCTCTATCTTTTATCTGTGCTGCTGCATGGGCGCCCTCATGTGGCCAGTTGAGGTAAACTGGCAAGAGTCTGAATGCATCTCTTTTTTTTTTTATTTCACACAATTCAAAAAAAGAAGGAAAAACACCTGAACACATGATACATTTCAAAATAGACGAGCAGTTTTAAGAGGTTAAATAAAATAGGTAAATTATGTGACATTTCTTTCACTAAATATCTTTTACCTGTAACAGTTCCTGCTTTTATTTAGTTGTAGTGTAAATTTGGGCGTGTAACTTGATTATTCAATGTAAAGGCTTACCCTTTGATTTGTGCGAACACCTCCATGCATTTGTTTTTTGCTGAACTACTGCAGAGGGCCAGTCTGTGCTAAACTGCAGAACAAACTTCCCTCCACTTTACAGCCCTCCCTCCAGTTTGTCCATGGGAGACCGCATTTAAAATGTAACCCCACCTGAAACCTCACACAGACCAATCAGCCAGAGAAATGTCAGAGCAGACGGCACACCCTCCTTTGTTCAAAACCAATCAGAGTGGAAGTGTGGCATTTTGCCCGAGGGGAAAACTTACCCCTGGATGAGTTAATTACGCATCACTTAGCTGTTGCCAATGTGTTCACAACGGTGGACCCTCTTTTGGGCTTTTTACAACGATTGTCTTCATTTTTCGGTCAATCTAGTATGGAAAGTAGACAACAATGGCTTACCAGGCTGAAAAATGAACTTAGCAACAGTCCTCTGGTATCAAATGTGGCTTTTGGCTTTATCCTCATGGGACTAGAGAAGCTGGTGGAGCTGGAGTTTGAGTGTCCTTGCAACCCTACATGGAACGGAGTGTTTTCATCAGCATTCTTCATCATTCCTGCCGTCATGGCCTTCACCTTGATGCTAATCATTCAAGGATGCAGATGTGATACGTGGTGCAGGAAAACTGTTTCCCTCTCCAGTTTCGTTCCTGCTATCGTGTGGCTGATTTTGTTGTTCCTCGATGGCCAATACTTTGCTTGTGCTATGACAGACTGGGAGGGTAGATTTGTACTTGTTGACAAGGCAGCTCCGCAGAAGTGGTGTGAGCCAATTAGTGAGGGAGATGTCACCCCACAAGAACTAATGCTCCGCTCGCAGCAGCTGTTTGTTTTTTCTCAGGTGAGTTTAATATTTTTCTAGTTTACAGAGGATTATGTGGGATGAGAGGAGTGGAAACACCTCCACCTCAGACTGTGCACTGTAGAGTATATATCCAAAATGCCAAACGAATTCCCTTTGAAAAGAATTAATATAGCTTTGTTAGTAGTCTTTGTTAACCAAAAATACACGTCCTCTGTTGATATCTACTAAACCAAGTGTTGCTTCACTCTTTTGCACCCCAGGTTATAGGCATAGTCCTCCTCATTTTCATCTGTGTGGGTCTCGTAGTGTATGTAATCAGAGAAAGCTGCCAGCAAGAGGTGGAGATGCAGGATGCAGATGTAGCTGAGCTCACTGTGCTCAGGATGAGCTCTCTTCGGACCAGGCCATCATGAGAGGACTTACACCGCCCACCACACCTGCCCTGCTGGCATGGACACTTTGTAAATACCCTGAAAAGACTTAACTATGACTTTTCATGACTATTGTCATTAAGTGTAGTTTAAAAGTATTTTCCCCTATAAAATTTGGACAGTGATGGTCAATGATGCTGGTATTAGGCTGCGTAAATACAGATCTAACTGAAAACAGTGATTCTGTTATTTTCTCTGTATGTACCCGGTGCTGTACCTGTGCTCATCTGATGCTTCAGTGCAACAAGTTATTAGGTTTTATCTGTCTTAAAGGAATAGTGTCAAATGGGAAGTACACTGATGTTACTCTCACGTCCAGTAAATATGAAGCTAATGCCAGCAGTTATCTTAGCTTAGCATAAAAAGTGGAAATAGTTGGAAACATCTAGCCTGGCTGTGTCGAAAAGTAACAGAATTCATCTTACAGCACCTCTTAAGGTCACTGATTCATCTGTTATGTTTCATGTTTTTTGATCTATGCAAACACCCAAGTGTAAAAATGATAATTCTGCATATTATGGGGGTTATGTGCTGGACTATTCCTCGACTGGAATAGTGCTGTGTATAATCCCCCTTAAATGGTTTCCTTCTTTTTCCAGTCTTCATGCAGAGCTAAGCTAACAGGCTGCTGATTCCAGCTTCATATTTAGCATACAGACATGACAGTGGTATTGATCTTCTCATCAAACTCACAGCAAGAAGGTGAATAAGGGAATCTCCCAAAATTACTATTCTTTTAAAGGAGTTATTTTGTAAGTTTTGTTATTGCTGCATAGCCAGCGTTAGCATTAACAGCGGTTCGCTTACCAGTCTTGGCAAGAGTTTCAGCCATACTTACTTTCACAAGACAATAGATTATAATACACTCTGAGCAGTGCTACTTCTTCAGGGAAGCCTGGGAGCTACAGTGACTTGGTATTGGAAAGTGACAAGACAGTCTGACTGGGCCGGGACTAGCTGGCTAGCATGCTAACTTCAGTAAAAGAAAAGAAGTGATTGCCACATTTTGTGAATATTTAGTGGAGATGAATCATCTGAGATACACAATCAATACTACTCCCTTATTTTCAATTTTTTATCCCTTGAAAATTGAATTTCTTTTTTTTTAACCTGGAAATTGTTTCATGCCTTTTGTTTTAACTATACATATTGAGACAAGTGGAATCCACCAGGCAGCTAATATTGATCTGACTAATATTAGTTGACTTGTACTGTTGTCTGAGGTGTGCGTGCCAAAAATGAAAAAGTGAAATTTCACTTTAAATATTTTTTGTTTTTTCTTGTGGGTAGCAAATGGTTCCAGACATATGTAGGGTCAGACCCCCCATCATGTCTAATCCTACCTAACAGTGATGATTCAGACTGAATTGATATTCCTAATGATTTACCTGTGTGACAGCTAGAGATGTAAAACCATGTATATGTTTTGTATCATGGCTGCAACAAGACAAAAGTAGGATGTAGACACAAAATCTATTACAATATTTGCAGCATGTTTTTTTTTAATTGTTTTGTAATAAAAGAATTTATTTATTTAAGTAACAACCCTCAGGGATTTTGTACAGTCATGTCATGATAGCATGTTAGTTTCCACAATGCTTACAAACCTACAGTCTTGGGAATTTGAGTGAGATTAACTCAGATGTGAAACTAGGTTTTACTGTAACATCCCTCTAGCAAGTGAATTTTGCAATTACCAATACACTATTGGACAAAACATAATCATTTCAATTTTGCTGACATTCACAGCAAACTATGGTAACATTGGGAATATCCTTTCTACCTTTAGTGCGCTTATAGTAAATGCCAGATTCAATACCTTAACACAGCCCTTTGCTAAAAGTAGAATAGAATAAACTTATGTTTCAAAAAGAATGATACAGAGGAAGACGTCTGTGGTTTTCTCAGGTGAGCAGCACCTTTGTGTCTGAGGATGTCCCCTGTCCACAGTCTCTTGTGGATTTATTGGCTGGTCTCTGCAGCCTGGACATTCTCTGCAGGTCAGCCAAAGCCGACGCTTACAGCAGTAGTTTAGTTCCGACTTGTATTCCTTGTTATTTACAACACTGCCCAGTTAAGCCCATTAAGTGTAGCAATTGGGGCAGACCCTGCATGTTCATCCTGTGGGAGGGCTTATTCAATACTTCCTGTATGGCCCTGAGGAAGTTGTTGTCTTTATCTTCTCCGCTCCCCACACTTTTAGACACAGCAGGGTGTCATATTCATCAGCAAACAAATGTACATCCACAACTGGGACTCAACAGACTCTGAAACTACTTTCTTTCCTTTCGTGAGAAATTAACTTTTCTATTTTTTTATGACCTTGATGGTAAATTGTTCTTGCCCAGAGTAGCTCGTCTATCACTCTCATTACATTTGGAATTTGGCAAATGCTTCAGCTATCTCACTTTTTTGGTAATAGTAAATTTCACCTACTAAAGTCTCCAGAGACATATCCATGTCCATGTATTAAGGGACAGCTTCAGGGACTATGGGACAGGGAGACTTAAGCACAATGGCAACTTCTGTCTGACCCCACTAAGATTGCTGCTTTTTCTCAGATGTAATATATTAAAGATGCATAATGAGGTAATAATATACCCACAATCCATAGTGGTTAGGTAAAGATCAGCTTCCTTACTGTCCTCTACTCTATTGATGAAGTTGACTCTAAATGTGTTCTATTTTTCATGCTTTTGTGAAATGTTGCAGTAAATATCCCGCCTGTGAACGTGTGCAAAAATCATTACCCAATTGTTTTTCATACATTAAAATCAAGATAGTTGTTGTAGTAATATCAATCGTCATGAGAGGACTGTCGAAGAGGCATGAGAAATAAATTGTAAATTTTTTTCAGTAGTGTTAATACCATTCCAGACCAAAGCCAGGAGAAATGAGACTATTTACTAAATTTGTTAAGAGTATTCAAAACCACTTGAACATTTTGTGTCGTTGTGGAAAAAAAAGAATTATAGAATTTCAGTATTCATCATCTGAGGCACTGAAATATTTATGTTGATCAAACATTTCAATTTTTTTTCATCTAGAATGAAATCTCCACCTTCTCCTTAAAATTGAAATAAATGTAATTTTATGTCTTAAATATATTTATATACATTAAATAGTTGGGCTTTCAAAAAATAGTCCACAAAGCTAAATCCTACAGGTAAAAGACACACATCAAGGCTTATATATAGCCATGTTTTATAATGGCCCAGTATAACCTTGGCGTGTCATTCTAATCTTTGTGTGTGAAATTGGATGTGTTTAAATCCATGCTAGGTTACACTCGGCTTGGAGGAGATAAGAACCTGAATCGTTGATACTGTGCAATGCTGAGGAAAGAATGTAGTCATTTAAAAACAAAAATGAAAACTATATTGTGCCAGAGCTTAAGAGTGAATTTGAAAAGTCTTTACATATGCAAAGATGCTTTCCACTGTGTTAATTAAAGAGGACAAGCTCACGAACAAGCAAGAAGCAAACAAGCAACTTATTTTGAAATTTTAAGAAAGGCTTTTATTTTGTTCCTGCTAAATCAGCAATGCTACTGTACATTTTGTTACCTGCTATACCAATGGTTGAAAATCTCAACATTTGGATGCTGATCTGAAGTTACAGATATCAAGGGGTCACATATTCAAAGTTTTTTGAATGTGGATGTGAATAGAATTTTAAAAAATGTACTACATGTACATGTATATTACATGTTAAAGGTTACCCAGAGTACTGGGTATGTAAAATAACACTTCTCTGAGAATATAGTGAGTCAAATATAATCAGCCTTACACATATGTCTTTTTCCTTGTGGATAAAATAAATAATCATAAAACAATGAATGATTTGGATATATTGTCCTTTTTTTTTTACTAGAATCAGACCAACAGTATAACTTTTGCAACTCATTTGAAATATATTTCTATTTTCTCCATCAAATCCCTAAGCCACCAATTTCACATTTCACATATTTAAAGGACATGAAATATGCATTTGTGGTTTAAATTTCAGCTTGGTTGCCACTTAAAATATTTTTAATCACATTTCCTTTTTGTTCTCAGACAGAGTTTACAGCATAAACACCTTATTAAGGCAACAAAGGTGACCAGAATGATCAACACAACTCCAGCTAAGAGTAGCATCACATCTACAGAGTGGTAGGAGTACCAGGGCAGTCTGTAGGACTCTGTTCTCAGGTGAGCTGCACCTTTGTGTCTCATGACAAACTCTATCCAGAAGAGGGCGGTGTCCAGCGGCTTCATTGGCTGATCTCTGTGCAGCCTGGAGAGTCTCTGCATGTTCATCCTGTAGGAGGGCTCAGTCAGTACTTCCTGAACACCCTGAAAGAAGATGTCTTCATTCACAGTAAAAATGTCAAGTATCTTCCCTGCTCCTCTTACTTCAATTCTAAATATATTATCACGTTGATCAAAAATCAAAGGAAGTCCTAGTATAGGAACTCCATGGTAGATAGCCTCTTGAACTCCATTTGTTCCCCCATGAGCCACAAATAATTTTATCTTAGGATGTCCTAGGAGGTCATTCTGTGGCATCCAGTCAACCAGTAAAGTGTTGTTGCCCACAGTGGCCGGTCTGTCACCTTTATACCTCCAGATGACTTTCTGAGGTAATTTAGCGAAAGCTGCAGCAATCTCATTGGCTAAGTCATGGGGAAGCTCTCCAATCAAAGTTCCCAGAGACATGATGATGACTCCGTGTTCTCCAGAGCTCTGCACAAACTCCTCCAGGTGTTGAGGCAGAGGTTTTGCAGGTTTACACTGGAACCCTCCCATATAGACAACATTAGGCATGGTGGGACGAGGATACTCAAACACAAAGTCCACTCTCATCAGCCACAGGTCTGCTGCTTGAAACAGGGAGTGGTAGTCTGCATCTGGACCTAAATATTTTTCAAGTAAACCAGCATAATTTGGTAAGACATAATGCACAATTTGATATTCTGTAAAAACAAAAATTATGGTGTTAAAAATTCTCTCGAGAAAGCTCATTTTATCTGAGAGCTCGGTCCCTGTCATGGGAACATAAGAAAGAGGAGAAGGTGCAATTGAAAAATGGCCTTCGCCGTGAGTAGTCCATCTGACATTGAATACAAGAGGTAACTTGAGATAGTGGGCAAGTATAACACCGCCTGGTATGGCAGGATCTGTGAGGACAAGGTCATATTTGGCCTCTTTTAGTGACTGTATCAGATCTTTGCTTTCAAAAAGCAGTTCAAGCATTTTGCACGTTTTCTCATACATCTCAGAGGCCTTTTGTGCTTGTTCCATTTCCAGTTTAAAACGTGTCCAAGCAGATTTCCCTTCCCTCTGGATTTCCAGCAACCGGGCCACAAACTTAGTTATAAAGTCTTCATCAAATCCAGACTCAATATCAAGTGTAACTGAGGTATAGAACAGTGAGGTTTCCTTGATGTACCAGCTGTCTGACGATCGCACAACAGAAACCTGGTGGCCCCTTGAGTGTAGTTCCTCTATGATGACTTTCATGTTCACCCAGTGGCTCCCATCCACTGGAAAAACAAGCACTTTCCCACCATAAACCACAGTTGGACAGAGGAAGCAGAGCATGATCCAGACCCAGGGCCAATTCATTTTTATTCTTATGGAAGAAAACATATTATATCTTAGATTATATTTTATCAAATGCATAATTTTCCATACAAGTAATGTTTTTATAGAAACAGCTTTTGTCAGTAATTTGTCAATAAAAATCCTACTATTTACCCTCCATCTAGTCTATCTATATCTAGTTTTTTGCTTATAATTAAATTAAATATACAATAACTTTTTAACTGTACCTGTGGGAATCAAAACCATTGGAGCAAGAAGAAAAAATAATGCACGCTTTCAGTTAAAAATGAACTTCTGAAAATACATAAATGTAATTTCAAATCTCAAAATAACTACTGAAATCACTAATTTCTATTGGCAAAGATTGAAACATGCTAATATTACCTTTTTTGGCAGTCAGCGTAATTTTTTTTTGGTCTTTCTCCTTTGCCAGAGAGCAGAACATGTGCTAGTCCTTCCAAGGTCCAGCCTGAGCATGACCTTTGTACTGCAATTTCATGCTCTTAAAGGTGATAAGAAAGTACAAAGTGGAGTAAAGGTGTTCCATTGTGTTTAACTCTTATGCAAGTATCAGTGACAAAACCAAATGACTGGAAAACAACAACACTGAAAACTGCAGGATTATTTCCCTGTGTTACAAGTGTTTAGTTTCATAAAAGGTTGAGGTTGTAGGAACATTGCAGTTTGCTAGTTTTATTGCATTTTTATAATTAATTCTCCCTCAAAAAGCTAATGCTACATGCCGTAATGATTTGAGCAGCTTGTGTTGTCATATGGCCTGCACTGCTCGTCTTTGTGCTCTGCTGTCTTCCAAAATGTGACATTTTTTTCCAAGTAGCTGAAATTTTACTTCAACAGCCTAGAAAACAACTTTAAATGACTGAACAGCACAACCTGGTGGCTGGTGAAGGGATCAGCAAACCTGCATTTAGATCCGTTTTTAATGCATCTATTTCAACAAACCTACAAATGCACATGAATTTTCTTCAGTCTTACAGACAACACTTTTTTAATATCTTGTTCTCTGTTCAGGATATTTGCATACAGAAAAATGGAGAAAAGAAGAGTTGTATGTTTGCTAATATTCTAATCCTATGTTGCATTTTCTGCGAGTATTCAGACTTTCATTTGGTTAGAGTGAAAATTAAGCGTTAAAAGGATGCATACTGATAAATCAAATGACTCTGCTTTAGACAAAGTAAACAAATAGACTTTATTCAGCAAGTTAGCAGTCAGAACTGGCAGTTATGTTCATTCTTTGACACGCTTTTTTCCAGAAGACATTAACCAGTGTGAAATTAAACAATGCACCCTTCCCTGTTAGTCAGATTTCATTTTTCTTTTTAAACACAATCTGAAGCATGACCACACTAACCCAACAAAAAATAGCAAAATAATTAGTGCAACTGTGAGCAGAAATAGTATAACATCTACAGAGTGATAGGAGTACCAGGGCAGTCTGTAGGACTCTGTTCTCAGGTGAGCTGCACCTTTGTGTCTCATGACAAACTCTATCCAGAAGAGGGCGGTGTCCAGCGGCTTCATTGGCTGATCTCTGTGCAGCCTGGAGAGTCTCTGCATGTTCATCCTGTAGGAGGGTTCAGTCAGGACTTCCTCTATGGCATTCTGAAGTGCTGTTCTATCCATTACAGAAATATCCATAACCTTTGCGACTCCCTTTGCTCTCAGTCTGGAGAGGTTGTCGGCTTGATCAAACACAATGGGAATTCCTACAACTGGTACCCCATGATATATAGCCTCATAGATTCCATTTGTTCCTCCATGACTAACAAATAGTTTAATCTTTGGATGTCCTAGGAGGTCATTCTGTGGCATCCAGTCGACCAGTATAGTGTTGTTGCCCACAGTGGCCAGTCTGTCACCTTTATACCTCCAGATGACTTTCTGAGGTAATTTAGCGAAAGCTGCAGCAATCTCATTGGCTAAGTCATGGGGAAGCTCTCCAATCAAAGTTCCCAGAGACATGATGATGACTCCGTGTTCTCCAGAGCTCTGCACAAACTCCTCCAGGTGTTGAGGCAGAGGTTTTGCAGGTTTACACTGGAACCCTCCCATATAGACAACATTAGGCATGGTGGGACGAGGGAACTCAAACACAAAGTCAACTCTCATTAGCCACAGGTCTGCTGCTTGAAACAGGGAGAAATAGTCCACACCTGGGCCAATGAAGCGGTTGGCCAATGCAGAATAATGTGGTCCAGCTACTTGTTTGTACAAATGCATCCTCATGATGTAAAAAATTATGTTTTTGACCCTCTCAAAGAAAGTCATCTGATCTGCTAATTCTGAAGGCGGAAGCGGGACATAAGAAAGTGGAGAAGGTGCAATAGCAAAATGGGCCTCACCATGAACAGTCCACCGAGCATTAAACACTAACGGCAATCTGAGGTAGTGAGCCAGCATTACTCCTCCTCCATCAGCAGGGTCTGTCAAAACCGCCTCATACTTGGCATCTTGAAAGGACTTCATTAACTCTTTGTTTTCAAGCATGTTCACAACCATTTCACACACTCTCTTGTGTAATTCAGAGAACTTGTCCTTTAACTCCATGTCTAAAGCGAAACGGGCCCACACAGACCCTTGGCTTCGTTTAATTTTAATAACTTCAGAGACAAAGAGACGATAAAAATCCTCATTTTCGGCACCAGCAATATTCACTGTGACAGTATTGTAATGTGGAGATGTTTCACTGATGTACCAGCTGTCTGCGGCCCGGATAACTGTCACAGCATGTCCCCTCGAATGCAGCTCCTCAACAAGTACCTTCATGTTGACCCAGTGGCTGCCGTCATGTGGAAACACCAGAACCTTCCCACCATGAGAAGCTGGTATAATGACGGCCAAAAGAATGGCGATGGAAGCCAGTGACAAAATCATCTTCAAATCTTCAAAAAAAACAACAACGGTGCAGTCTGGAATGTAAATAGAAAAAAAAAAACCACAAAAAGCAGATAGCCATTACTGAACAAATCTAGAAAATGTGTGCACAACAAAGGTTGATGGTATACCAGCCTATCCAAAACAGCGTACTATAATGATGTTCATTTTAAATGTGTCTCTGCTTGCTAACAAAAAAATTCCCTTCTAACTACCCTCACGTGGGCGTAGCACAATGGGCCTCTCTCAGGAAATTAGAGTGCTGTTCCATGCCAAGAGCTCTGGATGCATTGTGTGTTAAACTGTAATCTCCCTGAGCAGGCATGTTTTTATGAATATTGCGTTCAGTCTGCATAAAGGAAATATTCAAGAGCTTTCCTCTAAGAAAGCGCACGATCACTGCATGTAAAACAAATACCATGCACCGATTTTCTTAGTGATCAAATATCTAATCCTTCAACAATGAACATGAGTCAATGAAATCTTCATTCCACTGAGAAACATCAACTGACAAAAGACAGAAGCAAACGTCAGCAAAGATAACTTACCTTTTTGTCTGTACCCGGAAAGAAAGTCTGCAAATGCTACAGCTTACAGAGAAAACCTTCCCCGCACTTATGTCAACAAACTTTTGGACACATATATAAACTCAGTGGAGACTTGAGGTCGAAGCAGTGAGACGATAAAATACTTCCTGGTTTCTTTTGTCCCACCCTCATGACAGTTACATGAGATGTTTGTCTCTTTACCAGCGGTGCAATGGGCCAGAACTGCAGTGCAGTTTATTTCGGGAAATGCTGTGTGACATTGTGTATCAAAAGAGTAGAAAAAACACTTTTCTGTTTATTTATGCTGCAAGTTTTATGTCCACTGTTTCAAAAGGCAACACTTTAACACCATTTTGTGTCTATGAGACAATGAGACAATGAGACAATGAGACTGTAAAACCATTTCCTGATTTTTTTTTTTTTAAACTCGCCTCACCCCTGACAACAGTTCTGTTGATGTGACAACAATGAATACTTCTTTGCGAAGTTGATTCTGCAGTGATGCAATCCTCTGAACTAATCTACAGGAAGTGTTTTGTTACCATGCTTATACTTCATTTAGACTTTCTACTAGAACTGAAGTAATTTTTAAACACAACATCAACAAGCTGTAAAAATATTAAGAATGAATATAACTCACTCAGCTGAATCTTTGGTTGGGTTCTCGAAGGATGAATATAAGGTATAACAGAGTGCTGTCCCTGTTATCTACTCTTAAAAAGTCACTGAGAGGATGGTACTGTGAGATTCAGTGCTGCAGCTCACCACTTACTGCTCCTTTTCAAATGTTCCACAAGACAATTCACAGTTCACACATTTGGCATAAACAAAGAGTGGGGCACAACATGGCACATGCACATTCAAAAAACCACCCACACACACAAAGCAGCAACACCTGAAGCTGATTGCACTGGCCTCCTATCTATATAATTTATTTCAAAGAAGGATGCTCCACCTAGTGGTTGGAGGGATAGACACACACACACACACACACACAGACACACACACACACAAAATGAAACAATAAATGATGAGCAACAACATATAAGTACAACTTAAAAATGGCTCCAACCTTACATTCATTCCTACAATTTTAGTTGTTCAGTGTTTGTTATGAAAAAAGGTCACGGCATAGTTTAGTTCATACAATATGAATATCAAACAAATTAAATAACATACTACAAAATCTTGCCTTTACAAAACAATACCTTTGTTTAACTGTCAAAAAGCTGCATTACCGGGCAGTTAAATCTCAAAATTATAACAAAATATTGCAACATCCATTTTTGTACTGATATTATTGATATTTTTTTTTCTAAATGAGATGAATGCACAAAATGTCTATCCCTTGAATGATTAGTCACGTTTCACTTTAGGTTTACACACTGCAGAGTATAAACACCTCATCAAGAGGAATAGAGTTAAAAGCATGAGCAGCGCAACTCCAGCCAGGAACAACACTACATCTACAGAGTGGTAGGAGTACCAGGGCAGTTTGTAGGACTCTGTTCTCAGGTGAGCTGCACCTTTGTGTCTCATGACAAACTCTATCCAGAAGAGGGCGGTGTCCAGCGGCTTCATTGGCTGATCTCTGTGCAGCCTGGAGAGTCTCTGCATGTTCATCCTGTAGGAGGGCTCAGTCAGGACTTCCTCTATGGCATTCAGGAAGTTGTTGTCTTTGTCAACTGTATTAACGGTTAGAAGCTTAGCCCCTCCTCTCTCCTTCAGTCGCAGCAGGTTGTCGTACTGGTCAAAAAACAAAGGTAGACCCACAACTGGGACGCCGTGATAAATAGCTTCTTGGACTCCGTTTGTTCCTCCATGAGCCACAAATAGCTTAATCTTGGGATGTCCGAGGAGGTCATTCTGTGGCATCCAGTCCACTAGTAAAGTGTTGTTGCCCAGAGTGGCCGGTCTGTCACCTTTATACCTCCAGATGACTTTCTGAGGTAATTTAGCGAAAGCTGCAGCAATCTCATTTGCCATGTCAGCAGGAAGTTCACTCACAAAAGTTCCCAGAGACATGATGATGACTCCGTGTTCTCCAGAGCTCTGCACAAACTCCTCCAGGTGTTGAGGCAGAGGTTTTGCAGGTTTACACTGAAACCCTCCAATGTACACAACATTAGGCATGGTGGGACGAGGATACTCAAACACAAAGTCCACTCTCATCAGCCAAATGTCTGCATTAAGCATTAAGAGGTCAAAGTCATTATCAGGCCCAAGATATTTGTCACATATTTTCTGGTATATTAGCTTAACAACCAGGTGTTTCTGTATCTGGGTTATTAGATGCAAAATCATGTTTTTAACTCTTTGAAAAAAGCTCATCTTATCAGTGTTGCCAGATCCTGTTATGGGAATGTATGATATAGGTGAAGGAGCAACAGCAAGATGACCTTCTCCAGCTATCAGCCAGCGAACATTAAAAACCAAAGGAAGGTTCAGATATTTGGCCAAAATTATTCCACCTCCCCAGCAGGGGTCAGTGAGCACCAGGTCAAACTTGCTGTCCTTAAGGTTTCTCATCAACTCTTGGTCATCAAGCATTGCTGATACAAATGCACCCACGGTTTCATGAGCTTCAACAAACGTACCAAACATTCCAAAAGTCAGGTGGAGAAAATGTATCAAGGGAAGAGACCCCCTTTCATATTCAATGGTCTCAGTTATGATTTTTGTGATGAACTTCTGATCGAAGGCCTTCTCCACCTGAACTGTGATGGTGTTGTAATAAGAATTGTTATCCTTAATGTACCAGCTTTTGCTGCAACGCAGAATAGTAATAGCGTGTCCTCTTGAGTGCAGAGCTTGAAGCAAGATATCCATGTTTATCCAGTGGCTTCCTTCGATAGGGAAGACCAGGATGTTGCCAGCTTGACAGGCTGTGGGGATGAGGAAGAGCAGCAGCAAAGCGCTGCAGCAATACAGCGGCCTCATCTGAAATGAAAACAACGGTTAGCCACGGAGAAAACTCCTCACTACTGTGGAAATGAACTGTGATCATTTCAACTTGCAGTTACAAGCTGTGCATGGCTCATTATAGCTGTTATTTCTTCCTTCCTTTCCTTTTCTTTTTTTTTCATCAGCTCAAGGTTTAAAACCAGTTTATCAGAGAATTTCATAATCATTACTCTTACTCAAGTCAACACCTTTGAAGCAAAAGAGCTGGAGTGTTTAGAGGAGTTGATGTCTGTAGTCGAGGTGTAGCCTATTGTGTCCAGTTGCTGCTTTAAATTCTGATTCGATCAATATTAAAAGCTCATATGTTTAACATCATTATTTTGTAAAAGTACAGCAACACATACAGTACACTAGTATGTCTACAGTCAAACTCTCTAAACACAATCTCACTTACTGTAGTCTTCTGTATGTTACTCCACTCAGTCACAGTGCTTTGTGCAGCGCCTGTCCTGAAAAGTTAATGCAACCCGCAGGGAAGGAGCTGAACCACATGACAGGATGCGTTCTTGTCCAGGCCTGGATAGTAAACAGTTGTATGGAAGCCTATAGGAGACTAAATTCAAATGATAATGCATTTCACAATAACTTTCTAATTTTCCACATATATATTTGTTATTTGAGTAAAACTGAAAATGCAATAAATAAAAGAAAATAAAAAATAAAATTTGCATTTTCATTTTCACATACTTATATGGGCATTCTAGGACCGTATTAAAATTTGAAATTCAAATTTGAAAATTATTATAAACAATTTAACCTAATTTTACAAATAGACAAGCAATATTCATCAATATACATCGATTGCATTTTCATTTTCATTTTCATTACATACATACATACAAAAGAGCATGGTGACATATAAATGAAAATGCAATAGATGTTTTGAAAATTGCATTTAAATATTGTCCTTTGTAGATTGGGTTAACTGCATTTTAATTTTCAAATTTGAATTAACATTTGAATATTGTCGACTGTGCAGCAAGGTATGACTTTGAAAATGAAATGTCAAACAGATTTCCATCTCCATTCAAATATTGTCCTAGAACATTCCCATACAAGTATATGAAAAGGAAAATGCAAATTGGTATTTTGCATTTTTGCTCAAATAGCACATACATGTGTGGAAAATTAAAATGCTATTGTGGAATTACATTATCATTTGAATA
This sequence comes from Seriola dumerili, assembly GCF_002260705.1. Classification (NCBI taxonomy): domain Eukaryota; kingdom Metazoa; phylum Chordata; class Actinopteri; order Carangiformes; family Carangidae; genus Seriola; species Seriola dumerili. Next base: position 7,943,773 of record NW_019174258.1, on the reverse strand, counting down.
TAGTTCCCTATAGGCTTCTATAGGTAGTAGCTGGATCTGTGTGCAAACAAAGTTGTTAAGGAAGATCAAAGGTCACTGATAAAGTTACTGTTTGAAAAGTGCATCAATATTTAGAAGCACTGGAATGTAATGTGTTAATCATTCATTTATACATGCAAGATCGATTTCACAGTGCATGGTTAACAGTAATAAGTGTTTCATTAATTAATTAATTATCATTTATGCAACATGTCAGTTTGTTTAACGACAACCCTGACCTCATTAGACCAAACACAAGATGACAGAGAAGATGATCATATCTGCTTACTATCATTTTGTCAGTGAATAAAGAATTACACCAATGACTACACATGAAATGTAATTTAAACTGTACTAATATCAGTTTGCTCTGGCTTTGGTCCACTGCAATTTGAGAACTACCTAAATTGCCAGTGACCCAGAGTTGGCAGCAGGACTGCATTTGAATGTTAATCCTTCTTTTCTTCACCACTTCTGCAGCCTATGTACTTTGCTCTTAACCTCCATTTAGATGTAAGTAAGATTATAAAAAAAAACTACTCATTGCTGCCCTACAGTTGTGGTGAAGAATACTTTGTGTAGGCTTTACACATGAAGCGTCATTATGCCACTGAGATAATGTGATCCCAAGTCAAATATAATTCAAATAACAATCTTTTAAGCACAGTCACCCATACAGAAAGAAAAAGATGGTGGACGGTTCGATCAAGTTGTGCTGCAGATCATTTTGCCCCTGACATTGTTTACATAGCTTTAAGAGCAAAATGCTCCTGTGCTTTGTGCTGACTTTTTATTTTCTATCTGTCAGTTGGATTTTTTTTTCTATTATAAATTTGATATCAGCAATTGTCTACTTTAAAAGCTGCATAATTTCCTTGGATATGTCATTGTATATATTTTGTATATATTATTGTTTTTTTAAGTTTCTGTTTATTGTACATATTCAGTACAGTACATCTAAATTCAACATTTAAACATCCTCTCTACTGGTTTGTTTGTATAGTTTGGTTTACCTCTCAAAAGCCTTCACCAACTGTCAGTAATAGCAAATTCTAATTTATTTTTCATTGTATTCACTCACACCCATTTCACAATGGATGCAATATACAGTAGATGAAACTGAACATTGTTTTAACCATACAGGGAGCTTGTCGTGTTGAAGCAACAAGAATGTTTTTTGCTCTCATGGCCTCTGATTACTGATTACTCACCCAACACAATCTTTCATTCCTTAAAGATTTTAATGATTTTTTTTGATGAATCCAACGGAGATGTGTAGGCCAGATTTTCAGCTGCTAAGTGTTTAAACAATTTAAATGAAAAAATAAGATGATGATAGAAACCAGTTATTTCAGAAACCACTGTTCAATTTGATTTTTCAAGCTGTATATAGATTTTTTTTACCCCCATCCCCTAGGCTACATCATCTCTGGGTCCCACAATATGCTGTCGCCATGGAAGCATACACATTCACACATACAGAGAGACCGTGAGGAATAAGAGGAACAAAATACAGCGTCACATGTGGTTGTGGATACCAGGTAACAAATTGGAAACAGCAGTGGCAGAGCTGCTCCTGTCATTTCCTGATGCTGCTGTGGAGATGCAGCCACCTCAGGCTGCATGGAGAGGGGCGACTAGCCCTGTCTGTGAATAGTGAATACAAGAATGCTTGGAGGGGGGTGGAAGGAAGGTGGTGGTGGTTGGGGGAAATGGGGCGGGCTCTCTGAAGGAGGAGGAGGAGGAGGAGGAGGAGGATGTGTTGCCTGTGCACAATTGGAGGCAGTAGGGAGGGAAGCAGCATCTGTATGAGGCGAGAGAAAGAACCTGCATGGAATGGAGGAGCGCTAGAGCAGCACTGTCGCTGTCGTCAGGGTACCCATCACCACCACCACCACCACCACCACCACCACCACCATCGCTCTGGACTGCGTGTTAATGGGAGAGACTCAGAGCAGGTATGTGTACAGCATTTGCATGCTTTACTATGTGAAATGTGTTTATTACCTTGGAGAGGGTTGGGTTAGCAGAGTGAGAGTAGAGTGCATTCTGGGCTTGTGCAGGATGTTGTTCTGTATATCAAAGGTGTGTGATTAAGGCAGTTTGTTATTTAGAATGTGTTGTTTATTTTCTTTGTTTGATTGCTTACTTGCTTTATAAAGCCTATTCACTGAAATCCATAATTGAATATAGCTTTACCAAGGGGGAGCAGGGGTGGCTGATTTGGGATTTGAACCCTTAACCCAAGGCATGATTAAAGCCACGCTCACGTAGCTCAGATGTTTACCCAGTGCAAACAGAGGCTATTTTTTTTAATAACCACTGATTTTAATATTCATTTCCCAGCTCTGTGATGCCCGAGGAACCAGCTGTGTGGAACCGGTGCCACCTCTGATATGATGCTGAGAGCAGGAGGGGCAGCAACCTCTCTCGCACTGCTGCTGCTGCTGCCGCTGCTGTGCTGCTGCCACCTGTGCCACTCACTGCGTAAGTTTCCCAAGGACTGGGAATGCCTCGTCAAATTATCATGGTGGAATGGCATGACAGATGGCATAGCCAGAGATAAGTTGGACTCTAGTGGATATGTAACCAAGAAACCAAAAAGGAAGATGTAGAAATTGCCAGATGGTCAGTGAAGAGTGATGATGGCTTGCCAAGTTAAACAAAAAGTATTGGTGTCAGAATGACACTCTCTGAGGCTTGCACAGAAAGTAAGTAAACTATCTAGCTATTGAACAAGCAAAACAATTCTAACAGCTAATAAGTGGAAGACCACATAAAGTGTTAACATCTATAATTTAACCTAAAAGCCATAAAACTTAATGAGAAAAATTTACAGGGAGACAAATGTTGGACCTCATCCTCATTATCCATCATTAATTTGACTTTTCCTTGATACATAATTGAAACTCATTAATGCAGAAAACCAGGAAAACAGTGAACTCATGCCATGTTCAGCTCAGTTTGGATGCATGGGAATGATAGGAAATTTTAAGCACTTTGGGTGACATGAGGTGTCCATATTTGTTTGGTTCTCAGACACTCACAAACTCAAGCCTTAAGAGTAATCTTACTTTTCCTGTTTATTATTTATGACTTTGGTGTTGACGTGAATGCTATCGACAAATCAGGAACATGTAATAACAAAAAATCCTGATATGTGATGAATGCAGCATGAGGCATGCAGGTGTGCATACTACAAATATGGTCAGGTGATGAGCTGTTGCAGTGAATAATAGGGAAGGTTAGTAGAGTGTGTGCGACACAGAGATAAACTGTATGAAATAGCTGAAGAGGAGGAAAAAGAGCAGCCGCTGTTGCTGTCGCCATGACAGTGTGTATATATTGGTATGCATGTATGTATCTACTGTACAACATACTTACAGTATGTCGTAAACATGTGCGGTATGTTTATATGTGAATGAACCTTATATTTTTTGACCTCTATTGTATATTTTTTAGGTTTTTCTTTCCCTCTTTCTGTTGGCTGCTTGTAGCAACATGTCATATTTAGCTTAATCTCAATGTAATCCTCATCATCTGTCTGGTAGCAAACCATATTCATATTATATATTCTATGTTTATATTATATTACTGATATGCTTTTTGACATGCTGCCCACTGCACCAGGCAGACAGCAGCAAGCACTGACCAAGGTCTCCTTGAAAATGCAGGAATAAGTTAACATCAAATATGAATTTTACTCAGCATCATTTTAACAGCTATTATAAATGAACATTCCTTTTCCCTGTAGCACATACTGTATATAATCTTAGTGGTTTAGTATGCTTCTGACTCAATGATTACATTTATCATACTCTGAAACAGATTAATGTAGAATCGAGCAGACTCTGCAGCTTGCTTCTCAGCCAAGCAGGACACTGGTGATAGCGCGGGAGACACACTGAAGAGATGATGAATTTGCTGATTACAGGGTCATTGATTGAGGGTGTTGCAGCCTTGTCTTTATTGATTCACGCACACTGAAATGGTGACACCATACATTTGTGGTCAGTCTTGTGGTAGATTTCCAGCCACATTCTCCATCCATAAATTTAGTTTATAACCGCATTGGTGAATGATTTAAAGAGCAGGATGAAAGAAATTGCACGTTATTCAAAATGTAATCAATAATTTCTACTCTGTAGTGGAGCCCTGCTTCAGCAAAACAATGCTGCAGTTTGACAGGGATACAGGCAGCCACCATATGCTATGCTCTCAATAAATAAATACAGTTTATTTCCAATTTTTTCAAAAATGTACATATGAAGCTCAAGTTTGATTAGAAAGAAATAGTGGTCAAACACTTAATGTGAGTTGGCACCACATGTTTTTTTCTTTTTTCAGTCTACGTGAACAGTTAATCCTAATTAGTGTTGAACTGGCAATGTTGAATGAAAAACAACGCATTGTTACATGTGATGTCAAGAAATATTAAAGAATATCAGTTTCTCTATCACCACCATTAGTCCAAAGGTGAAGTCATGTTTGGAACTGACCTGACTATTTCATTACATTTTTTACACTTATTATTCCGAAATCCATTGGTAAGCAGTGATGTTTTAATAAAAAAATCATGCACCTTCAGTTGAGTTTGTCTGCATTATTAACAAACACCAGCCATATGAGTCATGGTGCAAGACAGGTAAACAAGTGTATCAGTTTCTTGCCATGGTGAGAGAAGGAAGGGCATCAGTAAATAAGATGTGGTCCACATCTGTGCAATGCTTTCTACAATCATATGTCTTTGTTGGTACACAATTCCTCAACACACCTCTGTACAATACATTGTTTCCGAAGTGCTTTTCTTTAGAACTACTGTTTGCAGCTGTCCTCTGGAAATAAGTGATGAAACTGGAGAGACTCTACAGTATATATTGTGTAGGTCAAGCTGGACAGAGTACAAAAAAAGATTTATATGTTGGTGCTATTTGCCAAATGATATATGATATAGAAACAAACCAAACACTGAACATTCTCCAATCACTACTGCTTCATTCAATACAATCCTTTATTTTTTGATAATGGCTCCATGAAAGAAAATAACTGAATAACTGAATAATAATGTTCACCTGCTATTGCTGATATCAGATCAGGATTCTTAACTTGATTATGTATTCAAGTGTGTGTTTCGGTTATAGCTTTGATTTCTCTGCTTCTTGAAACTAAAGCTTTACCACAGAGGTCACATCCAGAAACTTGAGACATAAACACTGTAGTAAGGTCAGAGAGGTGAATGATGTACTGTTTGAGGGCAACGCTAGAAACAGAGCTGGAAATGGAGTTATTATCAGCCGTTTAGTCTGAGACTACTGAATAAATCAAAGCTTCTGTTGTATTAGTTACAAGTTAATAGGAACTTGTAATTTTGCTCCTCATCTGTCTTGTCTTTTCAAACCTTTTAGGGGTCCCAAAGCTCTCATCTTATGCAAAAGCAGAGGACAAGCTGTTCAAATACCTCTTTGGAAACTACCAGAAATGGGTTCGTCCAGTGGAATACCTGAACCAGACCATCTGTGTGAAGTTTGGACTGGCCATCTCCCAGTTAGTCGATGTGGTGAGGATAGAAAAGCACTGATTATTCACATTGTTTATGGATGTGTGTTACTGAGGTGTTACCTGCATGAATGTAAAACATAAGAGAGCTGAGAGATGGAATGCTATTAAAATCGTTGCTCTATAAAAAATGTGCTTTGCTTATTGCTTTACCATTCTAGGATGAGAAAAACCAGCTCATGACAACCAATGTGTGGATGAAACAGGTAAGTCCTCAAGGGCATTTCACCGTCATCAGTAAACATGCAGGTAACGTTGTTGGGGCATAATTGTAGGCCGGTGGAAGTACTCCTGGCTTACATGGCATTTGGAGACAACCAGTCAGCCTCTCCTCACCCCTCTTTAATCCGGTCTGGTGGCATTTTAGTGGCAGTTCTTATCTATGAGTCCTTCCAGCCTTGTGCCCACGCACCTGCCTCAACAAGTCGTCTCCTCCTCACTCCGGCTCCTGTCAGCTTTATTCATGGTCTTTGGTGTGCTGTCTGTCACGCATCTTATGAATTATCCCCACAGACCAGGCTCTGCCACTCAGGTCAGCTGCTCCCTTTCACAGTGATGGATTGCATCATGCGAAAAGGGTGATGGAAGGGCAGTGGCCACAGACGTCATAGGCAAAGTGGAATAAAGAATAGAAGAAAAGAAAAATATCTCTTTCATCTCCATTTCCTTTTGAATTTTTTTTTTTTTTTATGAACTGTTTCACTCTCCGCATTATTCTATGACAAAGTACTCATCACTTATGTCACGCCTAAGCCAAATAAGATGGATATAATATAAGGTACTGCTATTAAAAGTACTGGTAGGCAGATTTTGTTACCAAAGAGCCAGGCTAGCTGTTTTCCTCTGTTTACAGTATTTGTACAAAGCTAAGTTAGCTGGTTGCAAGTGGTAGTTTTATTTTTGGTGTTCAGACATGAAAGTATTATCAGCCTTCTCATCTAACTCTTAAGAGACCAAGTGAGTCTATTTACCAAAGTGTCAAACTTTCCTTTAAAGCCCCTATGCGTAGGTTTTTTGTTGAGTTTTCCCATTTCTCCTGTATGTAGGAATGGACTGACATGAAACTCAGATGGGACCCTGATGACTATCTGGGCATCACAACTATCCGAGTCCCGTCTGACAGGCTCTGGCTTCCTGATGTTGTACTGTATGACAAGTATGTGCCGTTATATATGAGAAGGAAATTACATGGATGTCACACATTTTATATTTTCCAAATTCTATACTATATGACATGACCATACTGATATGTATCCAAGAATGGGACTTCACCACCTAGTACTTTGCATGTTAATCATGTTAACCTTAAAGGGATAGTTTGGGGTATTTGACAAGGGGGTGTGAGAGGTACTTGTACATAGTCAGAGTATTACCTGCCAGAGTACTTGACATGAGTACTGGCACAAAAGCTGAGCGGTGTACTGCTGTGGATGGGGCCAGCTGCGTTTTAGTCACTTTTTTTAAGAAATGGCCACTGAAAAAAGCCAATATCAGTTTGAAGTGTACGCAACAACTTGAACTATCACTTTAAAGGAAACATGCAGCCCTAGCATGAAATGTCTTAAAATGACTAGAAAAGAAGCTAATCTATCTTTCAGCTAAAATTTTGACCAAAACCCTCTTTTAGATCTTTTAAATGAATAAATGTTGTTTCTTTCAACAGTTCAGATGGGCGTTTTGAAGGAACTGTCACCAAAGCTGTTGTTAAGTATGATGGAACCATAACATGGACACCACCAGCCAATTACAAGTCAGCCTGCACCATCGACGTCACCTTCTTCCCATTTGACCTCCAGAACTGTTCCATGAAGTTTGGTTCCTGGACGTATGATGGCTCCCAGGCGAGTTTCTCCTCCACAGCATGTGTGTAGTACAATCATGTCAGTTATCACCAGTGACTGACATGACATTGCCCTTCTTATTTAACAGGTGGACATCATTCTAGAGGACTTCCACGTGGACAAGCAGGACTATTTTGACAACGGTGAATGGGAGATAGTAAAGGCCACAGGCAGCCGTGGTCTGAGGACAGACAGCAGCTCTACCTACCCCACCATCACCTACTTCTTCATCATCCGCAGGTTGCCTCTTTTCTACACCCTCTTCCTCATCATCCCCTGCATTGGCCTGTCCTTCCTCACCATCCTTGTCTTCTACCTGCCCTCCAACGGCGGCGAGAAGATCTCTCTCTGCACCTCAGTGTTGGTGTCGCTCACCGTTTTCCTCCTGGTCATCGAGGAGATCATCCCGTCCTCCTCGAAGGCTATCCCTCTCATCGGGGAGTACCTGGTCTTCACCATGATCTTTGTCACGCTCTCCATCATTATCACCGTCTTTGCCATCAACATCCACCATCGCTCCTCTTCTACGCATCATGGCATGGCACCCTGGGTGAGGAAGATCTTCCTGCATCGACTGCCTAAGCTGCTGTGCATGCGCAGCCATGTGGACCGTTACGCCACAGCTGGAGTAGCCAGGACGGGAGGAGCGGTGGGACTGGGTATGATGAAGGACCCGGCACCTGAACTCACCCCCTTACTCTACACAAGACGTCATTTACAAGCAGCTTTGGATTCTATTCGCTACATAACCATGCATGTGGTTAAAGAAAATGAGGTCAGAGAGGTGAGTTTGTTGGATTTTCTGTATTTGCGCATCCATAGGTAATAATAAAAATGCTTAATAGTGATACAAACAATCATTTTTGACCCCACACTGTCTGTTACTCATGTCTAGATGTAGTAGATGTATGCCTAGAGACTGACATGTGCTTCTTTTCGGCCCAGGTGGTACAAGACTGGAAGTTTGTAGCCCAGGTTCTGGACCGAATGTTTCTGTGGGCCTTCCTCCTGGTGTCGATCCTAGGCTCTGCTCTTCTCTTTATTCCAGTAATTTACAAGTGGGCCAACATCATCGTCCCTAACCATGCTGGAAGTTTCCTCTAAGAACAATAAGAAAATGGAGTTAAAGCACATTAATAGCTCACTATGGGTCTTCTTTGAGAGACTGAGATTACCAGTGAGATATGGGCCGGCTCTCCCCAGTCCCTCTGTAAACTATAGCTGTGCCAGAAGCTCAAGCTGCAGATTTGAGGCCTAACTTGCTCACAGAGGCATGTTTGTTTTATTTTATATTTCATTATTTCATATTTCATTTTTCAAGAGATTCTGAATTCTGTATTCAATTTAATTTAAAGTTAAATTAAAATTGATGTACTACATTTAAGAAACTTCAAAAATGAATTCATCATTCATTTTTTCATTCATTTTCTCTGCATCTCACACATCGATACATTCCAGTACATTCATTTCACCTACTATACATGCTGGCATCATAGAGTAGAGGTTTATCATTGGGGCTAGTAGTAAAATAGCAAGAGCATGTCCTCGCAGGATCATTTGGGATAAATGTCTCGCTAATAGCCCTGTAGATTTTATGTTTATTCAGGTCACAGAACATGTTGATGAATTGAATTCATTTAATTTCAATAATTTATGGATCCCTGGAAAGGCAATTACAACACAGCTCACCACCCAGATCAACAGACACACACACAATAGATAGGAGAGGTAGTTCATTCTCATTTTACATTTTACTACTCAAACTGCCATGTAAAAGAGATGGTTTGACTTTTCTTTTCTGTAATTCTTTTTTCACAAATCAACACACAACTGTGTGTGGGAAAGAGAGGGGGGACTTGTTGGAACATGCATTTCCCTTCTTTTCAGTTTGAGGACTAATCCTGCATTCTTGGATGAATGTGTGAGTATCCTTGGTAACACATCAGTAGAGAGATACTGTGGGTCCAGGATGTTTTTGGTCTACTGAGCTTTAGCACAAAAAAGAATAGGTCTCATAACATCTCCACATCTGTCTTGTTATTTGATCGATGTTGCATGCAGATGCCTCAGATGATGTAATTTAGAGACATGTAATATAGGGCCTTAGTGTCACATTAACACTGTCCTTCAAGAAGAAGAAAGACTCTTGTGTTCTGCAGCTGAGCAGCTGTCAGCCTTTGGTTTGACCCTGCACTGCCTCTCCATGGGTGTGTCTAACCATTACAGCTGAAAAAGCAACAAAGGCACCACCAGCATGGACATGGTGGCCAGTCTACTGATGAAATCTGTGACATTCCACTTCTAGATATACTAGACTAGCCTAAATACAGAGACTGTGAATGAAAATGATAAACAAAAAGAAGCGCATGCAAAGAATGTAAGGCATTTTTAAAAAAAAAATCTTTTTTGTTTAACCTAGATAAAGATGAGCAAGACAGTAGTATACAGGGAGAATGGACCTAAAAGGTACTTGGTCTGTGCTAATAGGACAGATTCTTCAGGACAGGACAGGATCCTTTTTTCAATTCCTTCATTGCAGCCCTATTGAGTTTTTCCTTTCTTGTCTCCACCTGTCTCCTACGTTTTATTGTTTCTCCCCAATGTAAATAATAAAAGTGTTACCTTTTGAATTAAGCTTTGTATTTGGAAGGACTCAGAGCCGATTGAGCAGTGTAACAAAGGCATTTTATTGTTGAATTTAGGAATGATGGCTTAAAGCTGGAGAGTGGGACGAGCACCGGGGAAAAGGAAAAACAAAACCTGCGATGCACATCTGGATAAATGAGTAAATAAATGAATCCTATGCTGCTTAATTTATTGAAGAGAGGAGCTGCATATCATAGCACCACAAGTGATGCAGGTACTTACTGATTTGCAAGGTATTTTGGCAAATGTTTCATAGTGCTAATATTTTTCATTGTAAATCTGGGTACGGTAATACATGGTGAGTGAAAATGAAAAGACTCAAATGTACTACATGATACACGATAAGAAAATTCAAATTTCAGCCTTATCATATGTATTTTTGTCCACATAATACCGTAAATTTCAGTACATTCATCACTTACTGTACATGATGGCATCAGAGTGGAGATCCCTCAATGGGTTGGGTAGAGCTTCACAAAACCTTCTGAATCTTTCTACAATGTGCTGTATTGTAAGGGTGGATAAATTCAATTTTCTTAAGGATTACCCTACACATTCTTTGAAAGTTGTACAGCTCTTGTGCTCATAAAAACCTTTCAAAACAATTAGCCTACATAAAGTTAATAATTGTTAAAGCTATTAAGGTTACATTAAAGTACACTATATACACTATACTGTACTGTTCAAGTACATTTTGATGGTAAATATAATATTTTTAAAAGGCTTGAGGTAAGGGCAGAAAACACCCAGACTTTAAATTCAAAGTTCAAATTAATTGTCTGCATGTCCAGTGCCACTGTTGGTGAGGACTTTGGAAAATCTCTGGATTTTAAGCCAGTAAATCATGTTTCTTAACAAATACCTGTCTTCGACTTCTTTCACTGCAATGGTAAGGTTGGCAATGGAATTTTGTTGTAATAGTTTTTCTTCTTCTGGATTGATTTTGTTATGAGACACAAAGGTGCAGCTCACAAAGAACAGAGTCCTACATAGTGTCCTGGTATTCCAGGGCTGTCACTGTAGATGTAGTTCTGTCTTTTATGGCTACTGTTGCAGTGATCACACTTCTTCCTCTTGTATTTTCAGATATGTAAATCATGAGAAATGCATGAGAAGACAAACTTTTTTAGTAGACTCTGCCCTCCTCTTTCTACTAAAAATCATCACGTTTAAAATTATAGCTCAATTAACTAAAAAGAGAGTTTATTTAAATTGCCATATTTTAGTTTTCATTCAAACCTGTTTTCAACAGGATCAATTCATTTAATTTTCTCACAACAAAACAAAACAAAACAAAAAAAATACATTCTCTAATGAAATTTAAGGTGCGGCAGGGGGATTGTGACGGGGTTGCATATCAGAGCCTTTTTTTTTTCCCATGCAGGCTAAAGGTTGGTTATGTAACAATGACAGTAAGTCAGCCTCTTCTCTTTCTTAGGTCTGTTCCAAAGGATCACAGGATCTTATTAGAGATTTTGAGCATACCTTTGAAAATCCTCCTTTCAGCAGAGTGAGAATGCATGCTGCATACAATTAAAGAGAAGAATTCACAGCCGAATTCACACAGTGAGCACTACAAATAAGCAGCTGTAACACTAATCTGCCCACAGCTTCAATAAAGAGGTCACATTGTTTTTCAGTCCTTTAGAAAGGCCCAAAGAAAAGCTTAATGATAATCCACTTATGAAAGCTTTCCTGAAATTTGTACTTATGCATTCTCTGCTCCCTAGTTTCACACCGACATCTAAGGAATAAGTGTATGCATGCTCCGGGCTGCTTTATGTGAAACAGGTATGTTACGGCTCATTCTTGCATGTAATTAAATTCTCCTTTCTCAAAGAAAACCGGAATGTAAAAAAGACGTTGTTGAAATGTACTTTTATGGCATTTAGGGCAAGTGTTGTCGCTCAGACACACCTTGAGTAATGTTCTGAGTTTATCTATTCTTCTTTCAGGTTAAAGATGCCACCCGATGGAAGTACAAAAATATTTCTTCTCCTTTTACCCTTTGTGCTATTTACATTGAGAATATGTCATGGGGGCAAGATTTTGATTGTTCCTTTAGAGGGAAGCCACTGGGTGAACATGGATATCATGGTCAAAGCTCTCCACTCTCGAGGACACTCCGTCGATGTGGTACGAACCAATAAAAGCTGGTACATCAAGGATGACTCTCCGCACTACAAGACAATCACAGTTCCTGTCACTGAAGCCTTTAATCATGACTTTATTAACCCGATCCTAAAAAAGATCATTGACATAGAGAGGGGGGAGAGCTCTGCTATGAGCTTTGCGAGTTTGCAGGTCGAGATGTTCACTGCGATGTTTAACATGCATAGGATAATGTGCAAAATGGCTACTATTATGTTTCAGGATAAAGACTTGATGAATAGTTTAAAGGAGAGAAAATATGACCTGGTCCTTACTGACCCAGCATGGGGTGCAGGTATAATGTTGGCTCACGCTCTTAAACTACCTCTGGTCTATAATGTGCGGTGGATAACTAGCGGAGAAGGACATTTGGCCATCGCGCCTTCTCCATTATCTTATATCCCGATGACTGGCTCAGGGCTGTCAGACAAAATGAGTTTCATACAGAGAGTCAAAAATTTAATTTTCTATGTCATCTGGCAAGCTCAGGATGGATTCTTAATTGGCCCCCAGTATCAAGCTGTTTGCGATGAGTTCTTCGGCCCAGAAGTCAGATACAGTGACTTATTACAAGGAGCAGACCTGTGGCTCATGAGAGCTGACTTTGTTTTTGAGTTTCCTCGACCCACAATGCCTAATGTTGTCTATATGGGAGGGTTTCAATGTAAACCTTCTGAACCACTTCCTGGAGATCTGGAGGAGTTTGTGCAGAGCTCTGGGGAACAAGGAGTCATCATCATGTCTCTGGGAACTTTTGTGAGTGAACTTCCTGCTGACATGGCAAATGAGATTGCTGCAGCTTTCGCTAAATTACCTCAGAAAGTCATCTGGAGGTATAAAGGTGACAGACCGGCCACTCTGGGCAACAACACTTTACTAGTGGACTGGATGCCACAGAATGACCTCCTCGGACATCCTAAAATAAAATTATTTGTGGCTCATGGGGGAACAAACGGCATTCAAGAAGCTATTTATCACGGCGTCCCAGTCGTGGGTCTACCTGTGTTTTTTGACCAGTATGACAACCTGCTGCGACTGAAGGAGAGAGGAGGGGCTAAGCTTCTTACATTAGCTACAGTAGACAAAGGCAACAACTTTCTTGAGGCTATAGAGGAAGTCCTGACTGAGCCCTCCTACAGGATGAACATGCAGAGACTCTCCAGGCTGCACAGAGATCAGCCAATGAAGCCGCTGGACACCGCCCTCTTCTGGATAGAGTTTGTCATGAGACACAAAGGTGCAGCTCACCTGAGAACAGAGTCCTACAGACTGCCCTGGTACTCCTACCACTCTGTAGATGTAGTTCTGTCTTTTCTTGCTACTGTTGCTGTGATTACTTTTCTTCCTCTTGTATTTTTCAGATATGCACGTCTTGAGAAATGCATAAAAAGACAAACTAATAAAAAATGAAAAGAGGCTGTCCTGCTCTTTCCACCAAAAATACCATTATGTTGTTTTAGATTTTAGCTCAATTAACTAAAAAGAGAGGTCATTTAAATTGTCTTTTTTAATGTGAAAAACGTCTTCAACAGCATTAATTCATTAAATTTTCTCAAAAAACAAAAATAGATTCTTTAATGAAATTTGTGGTGTGGCACATTATGACTATATCAGAGCCTTTACTAAATAACAGGACGTTTTTTTCCCCCATGGAGGATAAAGGTTGGTTATGTAAGAGTGAGATTAAGCCAGCTTCTTCCAAGGAAGGGTAGGGTGAAAACCAGTGTGACACAATCTAGATTCAGTGTTAACAGACACAGCAGGCGCTGAAGGAAACTAAAACAATTGCTATCTGATTAGAAATTTGTTTTCAATGCAGGCTGCTCATGCTGCATTCACTCATTATAAGAAACTACATTTTCCAACTGAATGTGAAGGATAGTTTATCCTCTCAAGGAAAGGCTCTGGTATTTAATGGTACATACATGGTAGATGTTTAGAACGAAAAATTATAGTGAAAAAACACGGCATCCAGCATACATCAGTAGAACAGTTAACATGCACCCAAAGCCACAATACTGTATATGTGCTGCAGTTGAATATTATGTCTAAAACTTTGGCTTCCCCTAGTGGTAGCAACAGAAAAGACACTGTGCCAGACAGCAATCCCTACGGTGACAAAGCAATAGCTTCATTCTTTCCATCTGATCCTCAGATGCATCTCCCTCAGGAGAACAGCAGTAATGAGAAAGAGGAGGAAAGCAGCACTGACAAATATATTTGATGCTCCAGTTGATTGGTATCTCACAAGCAGAAGCAGTCATTACAGTCAGTGCCACAGAGAGAGCGACTTGGGTTGAACTTTCATAAGGGTACACTAGGTTAATGGTGGATGCAGGCAGCTACTGATTAGACAGTGTCTGGTCATTACAAAATGAGATTACGAAGACAGAGATATCGTACAGTCAATCCCACAGTTACAATTTGCAATCATTTGCCAGAATATGCTGTTAATGTGATGTTAGCTATATTAGCAGGAGAGTTGTGACTAGCACTGTCTGCTGCAGTGTGCTGCAACTCTGCATGTTAGCTTTGCAGCAGCAACTGTAGCCACAGTTTGTTGTCTCTGTCTTTGCTCTGCATCATGTCATTTATCCGTACAACGTGCAAAAGGTTTTATAGCTATGAAGACCTAAAAACACAAGTTTGCCAGCACAGTGTGTTTATTTGGTTGGATGCATAATTTGAAATGCTATACCAGATAACTTTACCTTCCTTTTTAGCTTAGCTACAAGCCTACAGTCTCTGTCACATCTAAACAACTAACTCTCTCTAGTTTGTACTCCACTCTGTCTTTATAGTGCTTTGTTTGTGTGCATGTCATTTGATGACAATTTACATTAAAAGGTTTGTTTTGCTTCAGCTATGAGAACGAGTATCCATCTCCACGCCATATAAATTGCTCTGGATTCCACGGGCATCCATGTATTTGGGGGTCCCTTCTCAAGGGAGACGTGTATTCGTTTTGCTGCTGAAAGCACTCTTTCCCCAGCACTGCTGACTCTAACTTGATGTTAATGATTTGTTCATCCTCTGAGGTTTTATTTTGTTTATCTATTTTTTTATACACAACAGAACCCAGCCAGATTGTTTTCTTTCTAAGTCATCATAAGTAATTTAATTGTAATTTCCCCAGAGTATGTCTTTACAGTAATTCCATTTTCAGCATGTGCTGTGCTTCCAGATCCTCTCCCTTTGTCTGCTCCTGCTCCTCCACCAACATGTCTGTGTTGGGCCTGCTGACAGCTGAAACACAAAGTGTGTGTTCAATTTCATAATGTGCTTGGTGGGACCCGCCAGTATCATACAGAGTAAAAGTTCAATCTAAATACAATTTTTTTCTTCTTTGTTTTAGCTTGTCAGTGAATGATAGTACCTCGTGATCTCTGATTTGCCCTTCGATTTCTCTCTAATCACCCAACCCCGTATTGCATTTTGAGGTGTTGACATCCTCACCTCTGACCATGAACTATATTGAATTGTTTCCATGCTCTTGGACGGCAGCACCACACAGCTGCAATGACCTCAAATCCCTCATGATGGCATCCTCAGTGGTGAAAGTCATCTCCGTCCGTGAGACATTAAACGCTTACACTTTGAGGATGGTTTCATTCTTCCTCAGGTAAGACTGGAGCACGTATTTGCAGGGTGTCAGAGACAGGACATCTGAATTCAACATCGTCTCCCTCGCTGATGTTGGACGGCCCAGCTACTGAAATATCTGCAGGCAGAAAATTGACTGCATGGCAGAAAGAGAAAATGAGTAGGAAGAAATAACACTGACATGATGCTTTCATAGTAATGAAAATACTCACCAATAACCAGAATCTGGATGATGTTGTGTCCTCTCATAGCTGCTTCAGAAGGTGCCAACTCTATTTTGGAGTAACCACAGCTGTAATTTCCAATGTGATGGCGACTGTAGTGAAGGTGGTATTATTTCGATCTTGCTCCTGCACTATTTTACTGATTCCAAGGCCACCGTTACATAAATAAACATAAACCACGGAGTGTTTCTTGAATCCATATGTGCTGCACATTAAATGAAGGTCACTGTTCTCAGTCATACTCTGTTGGGGAAAAATATCTGCAAAATTCATTTATTGAAACAAAGACAAACATTGGACTGATAAATGATACAAGGAAAAACAATCATCTTCTCATCAATTAAAGCTCACCCTTAGTTTGGCTTACAACCTGCTTTGCAAGGGCACCTTGAAGAAAAAAAAGAAAAAAAAAGAAAAAGAAATCCTGTTCCCTTCCATTTGCGTGCAAAAGTTCACTCAATTATAAATACAAACATTTAAGCGGTTAAATGTGAATTTTTGTCAATTCTCACACAGAAGAATGGTGATGTACTCATGAGGATAAGTAATGTGACACACATAGAAAGCCTCCACAACATATTTTGTGAAACCCTGCACAGGCACCTCTCCAGGTTCTTGTCTTCACCTACAGAGAGATGAAAGAGTGCATGTGCAGAAATTATAATTAACCACTTCCTGTGCAGTCTGTGGTGGCTTGTGATATTTAAAAACGATTGAAAATGAAAGTTGCTAGATAGTATTCTCTCTGTATTCTTAAAACAGTTACTTTTAAATATGCAGTACTGAACATTAGCTTCCCTTAACATCCTTTTTATTTTTGTTCCTTTTTCTCATCTTTGTAGTCCGTAGTTTTTGCAGGGTGTTACCTTCAGAAAATATTCATGGATGCTTTTAGAAGCTCTTTTATTTCACACTTATTATAGTTATCTGTTTGGGAGATCCCCTGCAGATCAGCCACAAGTTCTGAGTGAGCTTTAATTAAATTCATTAGCCAGGGGTTTCTTATCAGATGTGACAGAGAGCTACTACAGTATCTGTCTGTGCCTCCCTGCCAGCATTCAATTAACATGGGCTGCATTTCCTTGTAATCACATAGCTAACCATCTGCTCTGATTTTTTGTCATATAATAAGAATCGCACAGTGACATACTGACGAACAGACCCCGTGCAGGGTGCTTAGACTCTTTCAGTACAGTCAGGCACAAAGTTTATGTCAAACGTCAGAAGTGCAGGAATTCAGTGTTTTTCAATGGCATCATATATTCATTTTTAGGAGTTGTGGTACTGTATGTGCACTGAGCTGTTAAGACATGCTGCACATCCTTTGTGTTAAGAGTGGAAAATTGTATTTTGGCCAGGAAGCCAATAAGCTCCTTCATCACTTGCTTTCTGTATTGATTGTGATCCAATAAGCTGAGTTAGCTCCAAGGGGGCTTGGAGAATGTGAAACAGAGTAATGAACAGGGCCTTGGTGGTCTCTTTGAAATGAGCTTTTGTTTCCAGTCTCAGAAATATTTAGTATCTCAAAGAAACCACCATCTCATATTTATCTATCATCTATCTTTAACTATTTTCCATTTATTTACAGAAGTATGTGGATAAAACAGGCCTAAATTATTTACATTTACTTTTTAAAATGTCTCTTTACACATCAAATAGTTTCAGGGCATACGTAAATATATTCACAATTGACTAAATTCTAGATGAGTCACCACACTCTCTCTTGCATTTGAGCTTTTTAGGCAGTATAACTTTTCACGTAATTTTACAACTGGGAATGCATTTTTTCACGATAGCTGTTATGACAAAACAGGTAATATATCCCTTTAAAACAGCCAGAAACTTTTTGTAGTTTCTAATTGTAGTTTCAAATAATTACCACCAGATGTCACTGTTTGAACACAGTCAATGTCCTTGCTTGGTTCCCACAGACATGGAAATTCATGTTAAATGTTAAGCAGTTTGTTATCCCTGTAAACACATTTTTATTTTGGGTATGTCATTCGATATGTTCTATACAACTCTAAAGAAGGCGATTTCTAAAGAAGAAAATTTCCGTCATGGAAACATGACAATCAGATACTGAGCTCTCTGGGAGCATAATGAGTGTGTTCAGGAATATATGTTGATGTTACATTAACATTACACTGTACCAATTATTTACTGTGCAGATATTATTTACATCAATAGTAAGCTAGTGTCTTTGTTTAGGGCAATCCAAGTTTTTGGGTGTTGCAATACATATTGCATTGCCATTTACTTCAAATTTTATTTTTACACAATGAAATGATTTGATCGTCACTATGGTTGCCTTTGTTTGTTACCCAGGTCCTCAGCATTTGACAGTCCTTTTTTGTCAAACAAAAAAAAAATCTGTCTATGAAAAATAAACAGAAACTGAACCCTTTTACATCAGCTTTTGGCAGACACAGTGATCTTTTCTTCTTCATTTTGGATCCACTCTGTATTTTCCCTCTCTGAGCCATAGGCAGAATCTTATATGAAACAAATGCTGTGCAGCTCAACAGTCTGGAGTATTAAGTTTTATCAAACAGATTCAAATGTCTTCCCCGAGTAATAGAGGCTGGAGGAAGAGGCCAGCTGTTCCCAGGATACACACGAGGACAAAAACCCATAGGAAGATCCTGTCGATTACCATGGCAACGTACTTCCAGTCATCCTGAACCTGTGAGAGGATAACAGGGAAATCATTTTCAGGGATATGGTAACATTGTTATAGTTCTTGAAAGCTAATTTCCAGTAAAAGTCATACGTTTGCTGTTATGATTTCTTGTACTCACCTCTTTTGCTTCATTCTGTAGTCTCATGTTCTCTGCTATGTATTTGACACTCTCAATAGCCTCCCTGACCTCAGGAGAGAGCGGCAGCAGGGACATTATTCCTCCATCCAGAGACTCGGAGCTGGAGCACTGACTCCCTCCTCCCACCCCAGCAGCACTGCCTCCAGTCAGCGCCCCGACGCAACCCAGTCCTCCACTCCCTCCCCCAGAGTCTGCAGGCAGTTTGCTGGACCTCTGGTGCCAGCAGCAGTTGCAGCGGCCTTCGCAGCACAAGAGCCCAGTACCTCCTCCTTTGCCTGGGTCTACACTCAAGTTATTGAGGTTGGAGAGCTCAGTGTTGTTGAAAAGACGCTGGCGATTCGTCAGGCTGGTTACCACGCTGGAGGCCAGGGCCTGAGGTTTGTGCTGCCTCTGAAAAGTGCCTGATGAATGAATGGCACAGGGTCTCGAATGAATCGTGTGCACATTACCTGCCACGTTCTCAGGGTCCCTCTCTGGCCTGGTCATGAACATCACACGGGGCAGCAGTCCCAGGAAGACACTCCGCACCCAGCAGGGCATGGTGTGTGTCTTTGGTGTGCGGTAGTGGACGTTTAACACAAAAACGGTGATGACAATAGAGAGGGTGACAAAGATCATGGTGAAGAGGAGGTACTCACCAATCAGGGGAATGACTAGTGAAGTGGAGGGGATTGTCTCAGTTATAACCAGCAGGAAGACAGTTAAAGAGAGCAGGACAGAGATACACAGAGTGACCTTCTCACCACAATCAGACGGCAGGTAGAAGACGAGCACGGTGAGGAAGGAGATGAGCAGGCAGGGGATGATCATATTGACAGTGTAGAAAAGAGGCAGACGGCGGATGTACAAAGAGTAAGTGATATCTGTGTAGATTTCCTCGCAGCAGTTGTACTTAATGTCGTGTTTGTAACCAGGGGCGTCAATTATCACCCACTCGCCGCTCTCCCAGAAGTCCTTCAGGTTGATTGTGGAACCAATCAGCACCAGATCAATCTTTGCCTTGTCGTACGTCCAGGAGCCGAACTTCATGGTGCAATTTTGGTAGTCGAAAGGGAAGTAAGTGACGTCAATCTTGCAGGAGCTCTTGAATATGGCCGGAGGGATCCAGGTAACGTCACCATTATAACGAAGCAGGGCCTTTGTTTTGTCATCAACCTGGAAATCTCCAACTGCACTGTAGAGAGAAAAAGAGAGAGAACAAAGGAGAAAGACAAAGTGAAGGTTGAAGTCGAAAGAGAGTCACAGACAGATGAGTCATTGGAGATTAAATTGAGGGGTATAAACAATTGACTATTGTGTCATGGAGATATTAATCAAAAAGATTCTTTGTGGTTTCAGTAAATTGCACCCTCTGATGTTAATTATACTCTCCCTTAATACTATGCAAAATAGAAAATGACCCATGCGAACTAATGCAGTTTGTCATTGTGATCCTTTATTGTAAATGTACCTAACAATCAATAAAAATGTTGAGCCAGATTTTTTTTTGATGTTATGCTCACTTGTTGTACAGAACAATGTCTGGCTTCCATATCCTGTTGGACGGCACTCGGATAAACTCAACGCCTCCAAAATCTTTTGGGTTCCATCTCAGTTTGTAATCGTTCCAGACCTGCAAAACAAAACAGAATAATTAAGCTACATTAAAAAGTCAAAGAAATTAAAATGTCAGACAAAACTTTGAGCTAACAAGTTTAGAGGAATATCAATATCTGGAATTGGTAAAACTGAAAATGAACAAGTTCCTGTCCTCTGTAAACATGATAAAATTGGAAATTTGAATTGAGTTAAGGTCACACATGAAGTTTATAATTCTTTTTTTAAAGTTATATTTTTGCCTTTATTGTGACAGTACAATGAAAGAAAGTCATGGAGAGAGAGAGGGGATGACATGCAGCAAAGGGCTGCAGGTGGGATTGTAACCCATGGCCACTGTGGTTAGGACCAAGCCCATGTGGTAGGCGCTCTACCAGGTGAGCCACTGAGGCGCCCCATGAAGTTGACAATCCCAAAATTTTCACCTTAGTTTAGTACGTTAGCATGCTTGTATTGGCAATAAAGGCAAAGTACAGCTGATTGACGTAGTAAGTTTTGCAAGTATTCAATCATAAATCTAAGTACTAGACAAATTAAAAAATTGACCTGATGAAGGCAAAAGTCAAGGGATTGCAAAACTTAATGTAAGGTCAATGAGTGCACCAAATTTCATAATAATCCATCCAATAGTTGCTGATGGTAAGCCTTTTTCTATCTCCTGACATACTGAGCAACATGTCTCTTCCCAACAAACATAAAAGCAAGTGATGGTGCCTTTTCAAGCATAATTTTGCTCAAAAGAAAAACCGCTTTATACAGCTACAGAACAGCATAATATAAAAGTATACAATAAAAGAAAGCAGCAGTTGTTTCCTCTTAGATTACCTTTTACTATACACATCTGCTCTGACTGATTTTACACACACTCTCTTGTAAGATGTCCCTAAAAACAATGAGAAGTCATCATCATCAGAGATGAGATGCACCTGTGTGTTTTATGGACCTTTTTGTGACTGTTTTTGACCCCTCTCATGAGGACAGCAGCAGGTGATCCTCATCAGACTCATAAAGTAACAACAGTAAAGCAACCTCAGAGTGCTGTAAAAATCCCACTCAATTAAGAATTAGTAAGAATCTAGAGTATATTATAAGATGAGGGTGGACAGTGGGGGAAATGTATCTTTGTACATACATTACAAAGACTCTAAAACAACAGATGACTTTGAAATATGTGAAACGGTACTTCACCTCGCAATCAACCAAAGAGCAATTACAGGTCAACCCCTTAGCATGAACATGGCTCCAGCACAGATGAGTATTCGCTCAGCTCTTGTGATATGGGAGCTGCAACACTGCCCTGCTGTGTTTCATTCAAAACTGGTTCACTGCACTATGCATCTAAACAGAGGCACCATGTGGGACTAAAGAAATGATAAAACCATCAAGCCATACAGCAATTTTATTTTTGTCGTAGACTTGTTCTGTGTGATTATGACATACACATGGGGTTAAATCAGGTTCAGCTCACTGCTGAAGCTAAGGTTTCTGTCACAGTGTCAAA